>NW_004567140.1:5346814-5352496 GCF_000260355.1 Condylura cristata | reverse complement strand
GGGGGGGGCAGAGTGGGGGTGAAGAGACACGGTGTCTGCAGAGGCATCGGGTGGCTTCTTGGTGGGTATGTGGCGTTAGGGTTTTTGTTCTTTTTACAAGGTTTTTGTTGTGCTGAAACATACTTGAACCGGCCATTTAGCCGCAAATTTCCAGCCCGCTGGGGCGCCTCCAGGGAAGTCTCGCTCCCGGCCCCTCCCCCACACAGGCGCGCCCCCTCCTTTCCAGCGGCGACGGGTTGCTCTGTGCCCTGTTCTTCTGGATTGCTCGCAGGCACTGGAGCAAAGGCTGGCGCGTATCCGTGTTCTCTTCGTCTAAGTCGCGGTGAAATGCGCTCCCTGCTACGTTTACCTTCGCGGCCAGATTCGAGCGCACAGCCAGCAGCGCCCCTCCGCGCAGGGCTCCCCCGCGAAGCCGCTGCTGCCCGTCAGGGTGACGCCCTGTCCTCCTCCCGCAGCCTGTCGGGATGATTTAGACGGCGCTGACTCCCTCGGATGCGCGGGACGCCGCCGTGCGTATCTTTTCGTGACCGCCGGCTTCTTTCACTCGCGCAGAGTCTGGGCTTCAGCCATGTGGCTCTGTCAGCATTCCAGGGCTGGCGAACACTGGGTTGTCTGGATAGATCACATTTTGTCTGTTTTCTTCCACGTTTTGGCTATTATAAATAATGCTGCTTTGCACGTGGGTACGCACACACATGCCTCTTGAGGCTCTGCTTTCAACTCTTGAGAATCCAGGGGTCTTCTTTAAGAAAAGCTGCTTGAGCGTGCTTGCTGCGTGAGAGGCCTTGACGCTGGGCCGCGTGATGGCGCGCACGGGGAAGTCAGCTGGAGAGTAGAGACCTTGAGGTGGGCGAGGTGCGCCCTGCCGGGGAAGGCGGTGCAGACGCAGGCACATCCCTGCGCCGAGGGAGGCTGGGAGGGCGGCCGGGAGGGCGGCGGGGAGGCCGCGGTCACCACGGGCAGCAGCCTCGGTGCCGCTGCAAGGAGTGGACGGTCTGGTCATGCTCCTGACACGGTGAGCCTGGAGAGCAAGTGCTACAGACCCGCTGACCGGAGGGAGCCGAGTCAGCCACACCACCCTTAGCGTGGGAGGTAGAAGGGTGGTGGAGGGGCTGTGGGGGAGAGGGAGAGGGAGGTGTGTGCTGCCTGTGGGGCGCGCAGGTTGGCAAAATGAAAAGCTGCTGGAGACCCGCTGCCCCAGCGCGCACTCACCACGCTGCTGCCCACGTGGGCCTGGGCAGGGTGGATTTTAGGTTACTGTTTTTGACTGTAGCAGGAGAAGGTGCAGGAAGGTGCGGCTTCCTGCCGGCTCCTGCTTCCCCGGAGGCTCCCGGCCGGCCGGGTGGGCAGGGTGGGCACGTCAGGAGGGTCTGGCAAAGTGAAGCCTGGTCATTTTTTCATTTGGAAAAGAAGCGAAGCCGCCTAAGCATAGAGGAGAGCAGTGTCTTGAAGGTCAGGTTTATGGGCTCTGGCCGGCTTTGACTTGCCCAGGGGATGATGACGCCCTGCAGGCACACAAGCTGGCGGTGGCAGTGGGCCGCGGGCGGCGAAGCTGTGTGCGCCTCCTGGTCCTGGCTCTCCAGGCCCTAGCACTGGCCAGGCCCCTCCTGCCTTCCCGCCCACACTGCCGTTCTCCGAGCCCCGACTCCTGGCAGTGGGCTTTACCCTGCCCTCAAGTGGTTACATTTTTGCTCCTCTTTCCTTTCTCTTTTGATTACTGGGGCCTCCCACAAGTAAAATCTTGGACATAAACATTGGTAAAATAAATGCACATAAATGAAACCCTGGAGCTGCTGCAAGAGTCTGGTGGGGTGTGATGAGGTCTGTGCCCGCTCCCCGCTCAGCCCTACCTAGATACCTGTAGACTTTAGACATTTCCAGAATATTCTTTGAAAACTACAGCTGCAGGGCGATAGTAGGAAATCACCTTTATAAACTTTTTGTTTGCAAATTGATATAATTTATGTATAGTAAATTCACCCTTTTAGTAGCTACCTTAAGTTTTGTCAAACTGAGACAGGTGTGTGATCATCCTAGAAAAATTGGAACATTTCTCAAATTTGATGATGATAAGCTACAAAATGGAATTTTTTTTAAAACATTTATTTATTTATTCACACAGAACTGGGGCATAAGCCAGAGGTGCAGAGGCGGTGAGAGGCTTCACCAGAGACAGAGTGGGGAGCAGAACAGGCAGATGGATTAAGTCCACTGCTGAGGGGAGCAGCGGGCGGGTCAGGAGAGGTCCGCTGTGCCCTGTGGGTCAGCTCTGGGCCGGGGATCGGACCCGCACTGAAGCAGCGGTGCGCCACCAGGGAGGGCCCTTCCTTGTGTTTTTAAGGCAGATTACTCCGCCAGCCTCAGTGAAGGTTCCTCTGGATTTTATTCCTACAGGCTCATCAGATCCAGGAAATGTTTCCCCAGGTTCCATACCACCTGGTGCTGCAGGATCTCCAGCTGACGCGCTCCGTTGAAATAACCACAGACAACATTTTAGAGGGACGGATTCAGGTGCCCTTTCCCACACAGGTAAACTGGGGTTTTCAGAAGCACAAGTGGGTTCTGTCTGCACACAGATTTACTACTGCTCTAGAATAACGTTTTTAGTTATTTACAACTTGGTGTTTATAACTTGGTGGAGGTTTTCTGTGAATTCCTTAACTTTGCAAATCATGACTGAGAACAGACCCACCAAGGAGACTCAGCTTATACAGGGACATATGTACTTGGGTAAATTTTTCTACAAGTGAACACCAGCCTGCATCTTGCCAGTTTAAGGTAACCCTTGGGTAGAGCTTAAGGGCTGTCAGCCCTCTTCCACAGAGGAAACTTCAGACTCTGTGAACGACACCTCCTCTGCTGTATCTCTCAGCTGTGTGAGGACTGGAGCAGCTGTTGACAATGTGGAAATGAGTCACGGCCCCTGGTGGGTACAAGGACTAGCAGGTCTCAGAGGCAAGCTTCCTGGCGGGCCCAGGGGCCAGGTGCTTGGCAAGGATTCATCTACCAAGAAAGCATATGCACTTCATTATGCAAAAACACACAAAAACCCATTTATAAAAGTGTAGAACTTGGGATCTTTTATTTATTTATTTATTTATTTATACATACATACATACATACAGAACTGGGGTACAGGCCAGAGATGCGGAGGGTAAGAGGATTGACCAGGGACAGAGTGGGGAGCAGAACAGGCAGATGGACGAAGTACACTGCTGAGGGGAGCAGCGGGCGGGTCAGGAGAGGTCTGCCGCGCCATGTGGTCACCTCCGGGGCAGGCGGGGATCGAACTCATGCGGAAGTGGCTTAAGCTTCTTAGCGCAGTGCCCTAACCCGCTGCGCCCCCAGGGAGGGCCAAAACTTGGGATCTTTGAGGGAGAACGAGCCCAGGTTCTGGAGTCAGGGACCGAGATTCTGGAAGTGACCCCTCATCCGCATCTCGGGACCTGGCTGTGACTGTGGGTTCTCCGGCGCAGGACTGTGCGAAAGCAAGTAGCCACCTCTGGAGGTGTTCCAGGAAGCACCGGGGCCGTGGGGCGGAGCAGTGGGGCGACCAGTTTGTTACTGGCAAGCGCTGGGGGCTGCGGGAGCCCGAGCCCCCGGGGCCGCTGGGCCCTGCACAGAGAGCGCAGCTCTGCTCTGGGCGGTCCCGAGTGGGCGCTCACACACCAGCTCCATTCAGCTGTCGGGCGGCTCCGGGGCCGGCGGGCGTGGGGTACCTCTGGTGGGGTACCTCTGGCGGGCGCAGGGGTACCTCTGGTGGATGCTGAGGGCCACTTAGCCCGCGGACGGCACGCAGGCCGCCGCCCTGCTCCAGCCGCCGCCTCTGTCTGCCTTTTCAATGGCAGTGCTTCTGTTGAGCCGCAGCGTCGGCCCTCGTGCCCTCTGGCCACAGGTGCGCTGGTCTGTGGGTGGGGGACAGCTGTGTGCTCCCAGGGTGCTGTTTCTCTTTCAGCGGTCAGATGGCGTTAGGCCTGCCCTGAACAGCCCTGTGGAAAGGCCCGGCGGGGGCCAGGAGGAAGAGGAAGCCCCTGTGCAGGTAGAGTCACACACCGGAGAGCCAGCGTGTGGGCTGAGGGGAACGGCTGCCCGGAGCCTGGCCCAGGCCTGGTCTGGTGGGGGTTGGGGGGGTGCTCAGGGCAAGCGCTGGAGGTGACCGGCAGGCTGTGCCCTGCTGCCCCAGGCCGGGACTGCACTCAGGAGAAAGGTGCCACTCGGAAGCCGGTGGGGTGGGGGGGATGGACGTGCTCAGCTGCCCACTGGCTTATTTAACTTCCCAGCTTAGCATTCCTGGGCATTTTACGAAAGTGAGTGGAGGGGCTGAGGGAGGGTGGCTCTCCCAGAGCCAGGTCTGCTTAGATTCCGAGGGCGGCTGCGTCTCCCGGAGGCTCTTTTCTGTCTGGTTTCAGGCCAGGCTTCCCTGGCTCTTGGCTCGCACCTGAGGGTCCGATTTGCTTTCCTTCTCTGTAATTTCTGCTTACTTAGTCAATTACCACACTTGCCAAAATCTTTCTTGAGAGGTTGGGATAAAACCAAACCCAAGCGCGGGGCTGGGGCTGGGGCCCTTCTCCAGCACTGCTGGTCCGGGCTGCTGAGCTGCCCGTAGTTTTCCCTGCAAATGAATGAAAACCCGAAGCCGCCCAGACCTGAGGCCTCAGCCCAGGCCCAGGGGTGTGTGGCCTCTGCTGCCCTGGCTTCTGGGCGGGAGGGGCTCCTTTTCACATTTCCCACTTTTCGCCAGCTGACTTAGCTTAGATTTGCCCACTAGATCCGTTTGGGGGCGTTTGTGGATCTATCCTTTTCCCCAACTTTCACTTCTGAGTTAGTGTGAAGATTAGGGAATTTCCTCCCGGGCATAGTAGAGGCGAAGTATTTCACAAGGAAGCTCAACCTGTAACGATTTGACCATTCGGGCAGTAAATAGCCCTGGGGCAACAAGTTAACAAAACCCTGCATTTACTGGCTACTTAGTTGCCCTTGGCGGGGCAGCCCGCAGGGTTTAGCTTGGAGGCCTGAGGGGATCCTCTAATTTCTCCCTTTTCCTCCTCTACTGGCCCTCTCCTGGGTGGTGATGAGGAGGCCAAGTGACCGGCGAGCCTGTGTGTCCTGGCACTGGGCCCCTTCTGGGACCAGAGTCCTCGGCGCCCGCCCTTTGCTGGCTGGCTGTGTGCCCCCCGGCTCCCTCCCTCCCTCTGTCTGCAGCGCGAACAGAGGGGAGGTGGCCAAGGCCTGGGCCTTGTCTTGGCCTCTGGAGTTTCAGCTAAAGCGGAGGCCCCTGTTTGAAATACCCCGCCACACAAGGAATGGGGTGATTTTATGTCTGTTCTTAAAAAGATCCTTAGGCTTCACTCTCTTTACCTGCTGCACTCTGTTGTCAAACGAGGGCATAACATTTGTGCACATGTAAGCTGCACTATAAGTGACGCGAGAAGACTTGTTTCGGTGCTAAAGCAGCCAGTAGGCCTGAACGGGAAACCCCAGAATGCAGGCCCGCGGTCACCTTTGTTACTGTTTGCCAAGGGACAGTTTCAGGGCGCCCTGTCTCCACGGCCACTGCTGCCGGCGGGCAGCCTCTGCTGCGGCTCGGCTCTCGGTGGCCCCCTGGCCAGCTGCGCCCGCCGGGCTCCAGGGGCCCTCTTCCGCCCCGACTCGCGTGTGGGGCCCTGCTCAGGCGCCCTGTGG
>NW_004567140.1:5345032-5346542 GCF_000260355.1 Condylura cristata | reverse complement strand
TCCGGCGTGGGCTGCGCTCACGGTGGCCCTGCTCCCTCCGCCAGGCCGCCCGCGTGCCGCTGGACCTCAGCCCTCGGCTGGAGGAGGCGCTGGACTTCGGGGAGGTGGACGCAGAGCCCAGTGAGGGGGAGGACTTCGAGGCGCGTGGGAGCCGCTTCTCCAAGTCTGCGGAGGAGAGACAGCGCATGCTGGTGCAGCGCAAGGACGACCTCCTGCAGCAGGCGCGGAGGTGAGTCGGGGCTCCGGCCCGCCCTGGTCCCGCTCTCGGGCCAAACCCTCTGCCCCGAAGGCCGCGTCAGGCCCACGCGGCTTTGTGGGCGCAACACGGGAGAACCGTCGTGTGTCACCTGCACGTTCGGGTGTCAGATCTCTGGTGAGAGCCCGGGCGGCTGGTGCCGTGGACAAGCCGGAGGCGCTGGCGCTGGGGTTGTCTCCTGCAGACGCCTCAGTCACCCCGAGGGAGAGAGCGTTCGCGTGCGGGTGCTCCACGCCCCGTGTGCCCCACCTGATCAGCTCTGCTATGCCCATTCCGTTTGACAGACTTAAAGCTGCAGCGACTGAGACGTAGGGAGGGTCCCAGCGGCCTGTGCCCAGCCCCACAGCTGCTGCAGCGCGGCACCGTGGAGTCCAGAGCTGCATTTCAGCTCCAGGGCCAGGGCCGGGGCCAGGGCTGCGTTCACACGAGGGTTTGGTGCCAACAAGGCTGGAGGGACGTGTGAGTGGGGGTGTCTGTGTGGGGTGTGTGTATATGTGGTGGGCGGCGTGAGTGCCAGGGGAGGGGCGTGAGTGCCAGGGGAGGGGCGCGAGTGCCAGGGGAGGGGCGTGAGTGCCAGGGGAGGGGCGTGAGTGCCAGGGGAGGGGCGTGAGTGCCAGGTGGGTGGGATGTACATAGCCCAGAGGAGCGAGAGGAGAGCTGAGCAGCCCTTGAGGGGCTTCTGCCGCAGGGACCTTACCCCTGTGGGGCGAAGTGCCTTGTGCGGGTGCTGCGGAAGGACAGCTTCCTGGAGATGCCGGGAAATGGGGTGATCCAAAGTACACAGACTCTGTTCCAGCGCGCCCTCATCTTTCATGCGAGCCCTTTGTTTTTTGTAGGCGGTTCTTGAGCAAAAGTTCTGAAGAGGACTCAGCCCCCGAGAGCTGCCCCCCCGCCGAAGGCGCCCCCTCGGACCCGGTGACCCTGCGCCGAAGGATGCTGGCGGCGGCGGCCGAGAGGAGACTGCAGAAGCAGCAGGCCTCCTAGCGGCCGCGGGGCGCAGCGCCCGGGAGCCCGGCCGCGACCGCGTGGCCGCTGCGCAGACGTGGTCTTAACGAGTGTTCGGACAGCTGACGAGTTTAGTCCCGTTTTGTAATACTTTCTGTGTGCCCTTTCTCTCCCCTTTCGAGACACTGCGCATTTAACTCCAGGCACGCTCTCCCCGGCTGGCTGGGCCCGCGGGCTGGGGAAGAGGCGGGGCCGCCGGGCGCCAGCAGACCCTGCACTTTGGGCTCCGACAGCAGGAGGGTGCGCGGC
>NW_004567140.1:5333873-5344456 GCF_000260355.1 Condylura cristata | reverse complement strand
CACTGAAGAAACAGACGTCGTCTTGGCATCTTTCTTTCCTGAGCCTTCGTTTTCCTGACGTGGTTCCTGCTGGCTTTGTTAGACGCGCAAAGGTGAGCGCCGAGTGGCCTCGGAGCAGCCCGGCTCCCAGGTCCAGAGTCCTCGCGGCCGCGGTTGGGACTCAGGCAGTCATGGGCGACACCGTTCAGTTATGTCCTGCTGGATGAAGGCTCTTTTTTCCCATGTTTGAAAGTATAGTTTGCGGTAGTCCTGGGAAGAATCCAGTATTATGTAAAATTATTGGCAAAGTTAAATGTATTTTACATAACAAAGTTTTTAGACTGTTGAAAAGTAATTGGACAAAGAGTGATGAGTAAATGTTTAGGCCAAGATAATTTATTTCAATAAATCTTTCAAAAGCCTTACCTTGAAATGCTGTTAGTAAATTTCTGTGATTTTTTTTAAAATTTGTTTTGCCGAGAGCATAGCTATTTGTTTTTATTGTAAAATAATGATAATAAAACGCAAACTCTTCTGGCGTGTTGTGTGTGCGGTTTCGAGGTGCCCTGCCAGACCCCACTTGGAGTCTCTGGGCGCCATTCTGGCCGGGGCTGGCTTCACCCACCCTTGACATTCCCCACGTCGTGCGCATTGGAGATGGAGCAATTCCGTGTGTTCTTATGTTTCAGATGCATGAAAAGATAAAAGTTTCCGAGACCCTGGAAGCAGAGCACAGCGCCAGGGCTTTTCAGAGCTTCAGGGGACCCCGGCGGGGACTGAACTCCCCTGAGCTTTTGCACCTGGACAGTTACCCTGTTTGTCACTGCTTGGGGCATCTGGGCCGGGAGGCGGCCCGCGGCTGCCCGTCTGCGGCCCCGAGCCCAGGCTGCCGGCTCAGGTTTTAGCGGAAAGCGAGGAGGCTGCCTGGCTCGGGGTGGGGGCGCCCTGCCTTCTGGGCACTCTGGGCCGTGGCCTTTGTCTCTGTCCCTCCGTTTTCTTAGGCCAGCTCTCTACGCCTCTTGGGTCCTTCCCAGCTCCTTATTCACCCCCCCCCCCCCCCACACACACAAGCTTCTAGGCTTTTCTCTATCAGAGCACAATGGTCCATGCAGATATTTTACTTGTGTTGATAGAAAGCCCCGGGGCCGCTTCCCACTTGGCAAAGTGGATGAGCTGCTCCCATCCGCAACCAGATGTCATCCTGTCGGGGCCTGACGCCCGTGCTGAGGGTGCTGCAGGCTCGGTGTGCAAAGGGCCTGTCCAGGAGGCCTCTCAGCCTGAGCCAGTGTGTGGGTGTTCAGACGCTCCTGAGCTCCTTTGTTCTGGTGGGCCTTTCTCAGCACGGTCCTCCCAAACGCTGCCTGCCTTCATTTTAAGGAAGAGGAGACAGACTAAAGCTGGCTTTATCTATAAAGTTCATTTGACAGTTGAGGAGAAAGCCTGTTAGGAAATGGCTCGTTTTCCCAGCAATTCGGGGATGCTGCATGTAGACGGCCGGCGTCCTCCAGCATCCTGGCGTGCCACAGCGCTGGCGTGGGGCTGGGTGAGGGGCCTGGCCGGCTGGCAGGCTTCTAGCTGCGGAGGAGCTTCAAGCGGTGCCCGCGTCGGGGAACCAGCCTTGGGGAACCAGCCTTGCTGTGGGTCTCTGCAACTGGCTCACCCCAGCCTCCGCCCTGCTGGAGGCCAGGCTGCTGGGATGGCCAGGAAAAGGCCTCAGGGGCAGCTGACGCCATGTGCTGGCACAACGGAGGACTCCAGTGAACAGGCCTTTGGGTCCCCCTCCCCCCAAGATGGCATGATGCCGCTCCTGACTGGCTCATAGCAATATGTGGCTGAACGCAGGCTTTGGTGGGCATCGGTTTCCTCCAGGGGCCTCGCTCAGCCGAGGCATTGTTACAGCAAAACCTGGCAACCAGAGCGAGCGAGTGAGACCTCCAGCCCTGAAGACTGTCAGCCCAGGGGCCTGTGTCCTCCCCACGGGGCACTTCCTGGTCCCCAGTTTTCAAAGGTGACCCCATGAGTGGATGCGGCCCACTGGACGCGGAGAACCAGGCAGTTTGGCCTCTTGGGGGACCACCCGTTTTCCTGGTGGGACCACTGAACGCAGAAGAAACAGGGTCCTGTGTTAGCAGCAGACTTGTGACGACCTCCTGTCCCCATAACCCCCCCCACACACCCCTCAACTCCACCCTGCTCACAGCCAGCAGCCAGCTGAGAACCAGGAGGAGAGGGGGGGAGGGTCCCTGCTCAGTGTCTTCAGCTGCTCCCCTCAGCCCTGGGGGTCAGAGGGGGCGGGTGGGGGGAAGGGTTCCTCATGGGCCCCTACATGCCACCCAACCCACCAGCCCCCCAGCGTCTGTGGCCCACTCAAATCCCTCTTCCCTTTCCTGTCAGAGTGAAGCCCCCCAAATCACCATAGTCTGGAAGCCAGAGGGTGAGAGACTCAGGAATACAGACAAACATTCTCTTTATTGAGCTACACATGAATTTCCATTAGAGAAGTAGACTGGCAGTGTGTAAGATACCACAGAAACCTCACCGATTGGGAATAGAAAGGCTTAGAAAGACCCGTGGGCTTTTTTTATGTTTTTTTTTTCCTTTTTTTCAAGTTTTTTTTTTCTGTATTTTAAATTTTTTGTGTATTTTGTCTTTTTGCCTCCTCTTTATCTGAAATGGCTGTGACTGGTATTCTCCAGCAAATATTAAGTCCTAAAAGTGAAACCGTGAAGGGGGTTGGGGTTTGGAGACGAGTCAGAGTAGAAAGGACACAGGACTGACCGTGAAAGTCGGCTTTCATGTAAACACTACATTCCATCTTTTTTAACATTTTTTTTTGTTTTCCATCTGGTGGTATTTAAAATTTTTTTTTTGTTCTTTTTATCTGCAGCACAAACATCCCCATGTGAGAAAGAGCGGACACAGGTCACTGGAACAAAGGAAAAGGTGGAGGGGTGCACACGGGGGTCCACCCGAGACGGGGAGTGAGGAGGGGTGCAGGAGCCACAGCCCGTGGCCCGGACACCTGGACGCCGACCTGGCCTGGGACACACAGGCCCAGGGGACAGAAGTGAAACAAGAAAATAGAACAGAAAACCCTTAATTAAGGGAGTCGTGGGGAAATTCTTTTCTGCAAGGCTCTAGCTCTATATGCTGGAATTCGGGGGGCAGCGACTGGCCGGTGAGAGCTGTGCTTTTTCTAGACAAACCTGGAGTGAGCGTGTGGCTGAAGGGGCCCTGGGGGGCCGGGGTGGGGCCGGGTGCAGACAGGCGGGGCCTCCCGGGAACAGGACGTCTGGCGGCCGGCCGCCCCTCTGCACTCAGGTGGGATAGGGGTGTGCGCGTTTCTTTATTTCAAAAAAAAAAGATGAAATGGTGAGTTTTCCTTTTTCCTCAAATTTTTTTTTAAGCTACAAAGCACATGAGAAATAATTTTTCCTTTCAAACTCTAAATGTAAAGACTCAACTAAAACCGGATTCTACAGCATTCTACAGAAATACACAGCCGTCAGTCACTCTGGGGCCGGAGGGGAGACAGGGGCTCGGTACAGAAAGGCTGTGTGTCTTACAAAGGCCCAAAGGTCATGCTACCGGGAGAGCAACGTCAACAGCAAAGAGTCCGTGAAGCAGTCTGTAGAGAGAGAGATAAGGGGTCTGGTCTGACCATTTTCCTTGATTTTCAAAACCACAACCAACCAAAAACCCCCGCACACTTGAGTGATGTGGGGTAGGGTGAGGGGCCGCACCTCCGGGGGGGTCTGAACCCACAGGACCCCACCCCAGCCCGGAGGCCTCACCCCAGGACCCTGGCCCCGGTCAGCTCCACGGTCGCGCGGCCCTCTGCGCCCTCCTGGAGGGGGCAGGTGCCTCTGCTTGTCCGCCCCCCGCCCTCCAGCTGCTTCTGGCAAGCGGCCCAGTCTCCCTTGCCTCTGACTCTTGCCTGTCAACATGAACAAAGAAAACTCAGGAGACAATGGGTCGGTCGGAGCCATGATTCTTCTAGATTCTTTCCGTTAACAACCGCCACCACCACCACCCAGGGGAGAGGTGACTCGATCCTTCTGCCGGGGGTGTTAGGGCAGGGAGACGCTGAGGGCGGTGTCGGCTATTTGGTAAAGGGTTTCGGAATCCGCAGAGCAGGACAGAACTGAGAGCACACGGCCTCAGCGGGTGGAAGCAGAGAGGCAGGCGGGCGAGGCCGGCCGGCCTTTGCCCGCCCTCTGCTCACAGAATGGGTCTGGGGGTAAAATCACGTGGCTGTTCATAGAGGGATGGGCCCCGCGGCAGGACCGCCACCCTGAGAGCGGGCACGCAGGTGCGTGCCGGGAACTGATGGCGTGGGGTGGTCAGTTCTGTCCAAAGCTCTTTCTAGTACAAACTAAAAAGAATCTTTTAATATATATCTGTATATATATAAGGTTTTGTTATTTACCAACTTGCATCTGCTAGTGGTGTGTGTGTGTGTGTGTGTGTGTGTGTGTGCAAGCTTTTCTGAGTGCTGGAATCATTACCAAATAGGTTGCTATACAGGACAAGAGGTCAGTACAAGCCGCAGCCCCGGAGGTTGTTGGCAATGATGATGTCGGTGACGGCGTCGAATACCACCTGGATATTATTCGTGTCTGTGGCACAAGTCATGTGACAATAAATTTCTTTGTTGGGTGAGCGGTTTTTGCTTTCAAATTGTGCTTGGATGTAGGCGGCTGCATCTTCATAGGTATTGGGGCCTGGAGGAAGACAGAGGAACAGGGGAGAGGCCCCGTGAGAGTGGGGTGCAGCAGGTTGGGAGCAGTGGGCCGTGGCGCTGCTCGGTATGCAGATGAGACCTGCATCAGCCCTCCGCACCCCTCACCCCTGCGCACCCCCAGCATGACTATGTTCACATCCAGACCCCAGGTTGGCTCGTCCCGGCACCGTGGTCGAAACCAGCCCTGCTGCTTCTGCTCCCCAGCAGTGATGGGGCCCCCAGCCGTGGGGCCTCAGCTCGCGCGAGCTGGCACAGCCAGACCCCACCCACGCCTTCCTCACGCTGCTTCCACCAGCACCCGCGGGGCAGGGCTGGGGGTGTCTGAGCAGCCCCGTTACTTGGCCGAGTTGCCAGGGGGGGGCGCGGGTGTCCCCAGGCGAGAGGTTTAAGCGCTAGAGCCTGCAGGGGACCAGGTGGGGGCCTGCGGCACCGCCCTCGGCAGCTGGGCCCCGCCCAGTCTGGCCGGGGATCGCGGATCCCACAGCAGCCGCGGCCCTGCTGCCCTGCGCTCGGCTTTCCCGTCAGTGCCGTCAAGTCCGGCCGGCACAGCAGCGCCGCCTGACCGTCCGCAGAGGGAAGATGCCCCTTTTCAGCGCCACTAGTATCTGCCAGCCTGGAGGCAATACGCTTGTGGGGGGAGGGCACCCCTCTCCCACCCTGCATTTCCACTGCTCAGGCTGCAGGGCACGAGCTTCCAGGGAGAGCTGCCAGGACAGACAAATGGGGGCCCCGGGGCGCCACAGCTCAGGTGAGCAGCAGCGTGCAGGCGCTGGAGCGCCCCGCACCGGCTGGGCCTGGAGCCGCCTGCGCCGGGGCCGGACAGGTGTCGGGTGGTCCTGGGAGGGGCCTGCTGGGGTGCCCCGTCCAGGGGGCCGTCTCAGCCTGCACCCTGGGCTCGCCCCGGACACCCCGCACCCCTGGCCCTCCCGCCCCCACAGGCCTGGGGTCCCCACAGTCCACAGCATCAGTAAGCATTGGTCACTGTCACCTGCTGTTTGAACTCAAAGTTCTCCCGAACCCAGGCCCACTTTCCCCGGGGGACCCACACCCCATGCCACACACATGCCACAGACTGACCACCAGCTGCGTCCTGAGTTGGGCCTGCTCCCGGGACAAGGAAGCCTGCCGGGGCTCGTGGGGTCACATCCTCAGGAGACCGGAGCTGGTCCTGGAGGGCCTCCGCTCCGGCTGGGCGCGGCTGGCCCATGGGGTACCCAGCCTGCCGGCCTCCGGCCCTCCCTGGCCCTGGGCAGCCTGGAGCTGGGCCTTCCGGGCCTGCCCGGGCCCCGCCTCGCCCCACCCTGCATCGCGGCATCTCGCCTCTGCTGGTCTCCGCCTCCGGCCTACTGCCGCAGCCGTGACACACCGATGCAGCCCCGGCTGCGGGCACCACCCTGTGCCCCCAGGCCTCTGCGGGAGGCGCCGTGGGCGCTTGTGGGGCTCATTCCAGCCGGGAAGGGGGCCAGGCGCTCGGCTGCCGAGGCTGCTCTGGGCCGCCTGCCCTCCGGAAACCAGCCTTGCACCCTGGTGGGGTGGGCAGGACGTCGGCGAGGAGCGAGAACAAGCCTAAGGGGAGGGTGGCCTGCGCCAGAGGGTGGCCGCAGGTAGCCCTGGGCGCCAGTGCCACGTCCGCCCCACCCCCACCGCACCCTCGGCTGCCCGGGATTTCTGGCCAAGCTGAGCCGTGACCCCTTCTCTCGTGCGGGGCCTGAGCTGTGTCCTCAGCTCGCAGAGGTGACCCACGAGGCCTGGGGCTGCGCCCACAAGCCCCGTCCACTTCAGCGGGGGCAGCGGGAGCCGCACGGACAGTGGCACTCCGCAGGCCCGGGCAGCCGCCTTGGCCCCCTGGGAGAGGCCGGGCCAGGGCTGTGTGCCCTGGAGCCAGACGGCAGCGAGTCCCAGGGGAGGAAGAGGCAGGGATGGAGGAGGCCGGCAGAGAGTTGGAGAGGTCTGATTTGGGGGCAAAGAATAGAGGTGGGGCCAGTGGGTCTATGGGCGGGGAGGGGGGCAGGCACCCCCGGGGGGCTGGGGGCCCGGTAGAGCCGCTGTGCACAGAGGCGAGGCCCGTTCCGCGCGGCAGCCTGGAGCTGCGCCCGTGTCTGGTTTACTAGCTTGGCCCAGAGGCGCCCCCACCCCACTCTGCCAGGGGAGGGAGGACACTGGTGAGATCGGGGGAGGCCAGAAGTTAGGGGTGGCCAGGATGGAAGGGGGAGCCGGTGGTCTGCCCGGCTTCATCCCTGCAGTCACTCACGGCGGGCAGGGGAGACACGGAGGGGTGAGGCGTCCTCCAGCTCGGTCGCTGGCCACTCACCTGTGTACTCAGGAAAGCAGATGGTCAAAGGTGACTTCTTGATCTTCTCACCAAAGAGATCTTTCTTGTTGAGGAAGAGGATGATGGAGGTATCGATGAAAAACTTGTTGTTACAGATGGAGTCGAAGAGCATGAGAGACTCGTGCATGCGGTTCTGCGGGCCCAGGCGGGAGGGAGAGCGCAGGACAGACAGGGGGGAGAGAGGGAGACGAGAGAGAGAAGAGCGTTAGGCTGGAGGGGCGCACCGGCTGCCTGCTGGGCTAGGGGCCGCCCGTGCCCCCAGGCTCCTCCGAAGCTGACCGGGCAAGGGCCGCGGAGACCGCACGTCCCCTCCCCGCGTTCCCATCCAGAAAGGCCACGCCCACGGTCCTGTCGTGGGCAGAGTCTGACCGCTCGGAGCCAACGCTGGGCAGAGTCTGACCGCTCGGAGCCAACGCTGGGCCTGGGCGCGGCTGGGACGGCCGAGGGGTCAGCGAGAGCCCACGCGCTGGGCTCCGGCCCTTCCTGCCCCGTCGCTCCTCTCTGGCCCCGCCTGCGGGTGGAGCCCCGTCTCTGGGGGCCCGAGGGGAGTCACGACAGCCCCCTCGGATGGGGGGCCGGGTCACACGCCGCCGTGTCTGACCCTGTGGCGTCCCGCCTCACACAGGGGCGGGGAGGCGCGACTGCAGCTCCGGGCAGAGCTGCCTCGCTTGCCCTGGGGACGGCTCGGGTGCCAAGCACGTGGCAGACCAGAGCAAGGTGCCTGTCGGCGAAGGAGGCGTCTTCCTGACATGCTCCTCCCTGGGGGGCAGCGTCAGAGGCTCATGTCCCCCAAGACCCAGGCCTGGCCAGTGTCCAGCCCAGACGCAGTGCGTGGGTCTGTGGCCGAAGCCCGGACTGACTCCCGGCCCCATCTCTGAAGTGAGGAGGTTGAAACAAATCAGAGGCAAGAACAGAGAAGGGGGGCGCGAGGGGGGCGCTGGGCCCGCACTGGGATGGACCCCCGGGCACCGGCAGGCACTGGCTGAGCGGAAGCTGCTGGTCAGCGGCCAGCCCCCACCCCCGCGGCTGGCCCGCGCCCTGCACTGCACCTCCTCAGCCCTGCGGGCATCGAGAGTGGACACGGCGGGGACCCAGAAGGGGGCCTGCCCCGGCACAGGCCGACCCGGAGCACAGGCACAGGCCTGTCCCGGCCCGGAGCAGGGCCGCGGTGGCCTCCTGCCCGACTGCTTTTACACTAGTCTCCCCTCGGGGCCAGGCCCCTGTGGCCCGAGGCTGTACGGCTGAGGCCAGCAGGCACGGTCGGGGCAAAGAGTTCTCTGCTGCCCTCGGGAACCTGGGGCTGGCCTGGCCTCACGCTCCCTCGGGCCCTGCGGAGAACTGCACTGTCCCTCGCTGACAGTCCGCGCCGACGCCCGGTGCCCTGACCCCCGTCCCCGCCCCCAGCAGGGGGGTTCAGTCTCAGCCCCACGGCCCCTCATCACTCCGGCCCGCGCCAGCGCCAGGGTGTTTCAGAAAGGGCTGGCGGAGGCGCAGGGGCGCACTGGGCCACCTACGAGGCCGGGCAAGCCGCACCAACACCTGCGGACCCGGCTACCGCGCACAGCCAGCTGGCCGGCCCGGCTCCAGGCCAGAGGTCACGGCAGCGGCCACCAGCTGGCCTGAGCTGCCAGCATGGCTGCTCCGAAGGCGCCCACCCCACACCTGCACCTCCAGGGCTCAGCCACACAGCGCCCCAGGCCACAGCCCGCACTCTGGCCAGCAGTGGGCGGGACTGGTGGGCCCGGGCCCTCTGCGGCGAGGCTTTGGGCAGCCCAGGAGCCTGCCCCAGAGTGCACGGTCCACCGGCAGCCCCCTGGCTGATGGCCTCGTGCGCAGGTGGGCGGCTGGCGTCCGGGAGGGCTGAGCAGCCGCGGGGAGGGGAGCGCCGGCGCTGAGCCCCGCGGGCCTGACCGCACCCCTCCACACACGCTGCCCCGGGAGGAACAGACGCCCAGAACACGGGGCACGACGCAGTCACCAGCGGAGAAGAGGAGCCAGGGCTGCCCTGCCCTGCCCGCGGCCACCTCCCTGTCTGGCGCCCAGCAGGCCGGGGCAGGCAGGTGGGCTCGCGCGACACAGCTCTGCCCTCCAGACACCTGAGAGGCGGCGGCCGCCGCCCAGAGTCCTCTCGGAGCCCAGCGTCCGGCGCCGGGGCGGGGCAAAGTGTGGGTGCGCCCGGCCGGAGCCCACGGACGCAGCACACCACGCTCACGCTAGGAAAAGCTGGCACTTTTTATTAACGGCAGGTGACTAGTAAATACATTACGGCAGCCAATAAATTATTACAATAACTAAAGATTTATTAAACCAACAAGTCACTCTTCTTACAAAATTACAGTTAATGTGGGCTGGGTGGTGGCGGTGGGGCGGGAGAGGCTGCGAAGGAGGGGCTGCGCCCGCCCCTGCCTGGGACGCTGGGGGGTGGGGGCGGCAGAGAGGACCAGGAGGTGACCTCTGGCTGCCGGGGGACACAGCAGGAAGGGGATCTGGGGGGGAGGATGGGCCACGGGAGAGCGGGGCCTCCGCGCCACCAGCTCTGAGAAAGGGGGTGGCCTGGCGCCGGGGGTCTGGGTGCTCCGGGCCTGGAGGAAAGCCTCCCCTCCGGAGGGGGCCCCCCTGACTGGTAGGGTCCCAGACTTTGGGCCAGGAGGGCCTTGAGCTTTTCTCCCAAGCGGCCCACCCCTGGCAGGGCTATCAGCTAGCTGAGGGGGCCTGAGCCCCCAGAAGGAAGGCCCCACTATGCTCCCTGGGCAGGCGTGTGGGGTTGGCACAGGGCACTGATTGGGGGGAGGCTGGCCGGCCTTCGCCACCCCGGATGGAATCTCTGGTGGCATGGAGCCAGAGTCTCAGGCCTCAGTTCATAAGAACTGCCAAGTTGCGTCTGAAAGCTTCCAGGGGGCTCAGAGAAGGGCAGAGGCAGCCGGAAGAGGCCTGTGGCCCAGACTTCTCAGCACGGGGGCCAGGCAGCGCCCCGGCCCCCCAGCCCCCCAATCTAGAAGAGAGAGACAGGCCCGGACTGTGCCTAACTTACTTACCAAATGGGCCGGAGGAGCCGAGGTCAGCCCAAGGGGAAGCAGGCGTGAGGACATGTGGGCGGACATGGCGAGGCTGCGGGCCCCGCAGGGCGTCAGCCCTGAGTGCCTTAGGTGGGAGCCGAACCCCTCGCAGGACTCGGCCTGGCAGAGGCAAGGACTGCGGTAAGCTGACCGCTGGGCCTTCCCTGCCAGGGGTTTCACAGCCGGGGCGGGAGGGCGCTGGGCCCCACGAGGGGGAGGGTTCCGGCAGCTGCTGGGAGACAACATTGCGGAGGGGCGGGTGTCTCCCCTCCTCCCGGGGGGAGTGGGGCGGGACACGGGGAGAGGCCGAGAGCCAGAGAGGCCTCCCGGCCCCAGACATTGTGGGTCTCCGGGCTCCGCCACGGCCTCGCAGGCGAGCAGCAGCCCCGGCCTCGGGCTCTGCTGGAGCCAGAGGGGAGGGAAGGCCAGGACATCAGGCCTCCGCGCAGGCGGCAGGGGCTCAGGGGCCCGC
>NW_004567140.1:5331767-5333508 GCF_000260355.1 Condylura cristata | reverse complement strand
GCCCGGCGGCGCCAGGGCCCGGCCCCGGGGCACACACGGGCAGACTCACCCTCGCGGCCGCTCACAGCGACTCCCACGCCCACGCTCGCACCCCCACCACGACGGAGCCAAAACTCATCTGTCACCTCCATAATTTTTCCAACGGTGCAGCCGCCAAGGGCAACCTGGACGGGAGGCAGGCAGGCGAGGGGGGTCCCCAGGCTGCAGCCCCAGGCGCTCCCCTGCCTGCACTGGCTTGAGGGAGGCAGCTGCTGACGGTGCAGTGCGGCCCTGGCGTTTGGCCTGCAGCAGCCTCCTAGCACCCTGCTGCCACTGCTTTGCGTTTGGGACCAAAGGCAGGGTTAAGGGCGCAGCTGGCCTGACCGGCCCGGGCGCCCGGGCCAGGGCACTGAGGTGTCCCCACGACGCAGCACGCGTGACGAGGGCCTGCACAGAACAAGGTCAGCGAACCGAAGCGGACTTGGTGGGGACAGGCTGCCTGTCATCTCCCACAGGAAGCAGCAGCAGAGTCGCCGACGCCGCGTCCAGCAGGCCCCGCCCCGCCGCCCCGCCCCGCCCCGCCCAGACGCCCGCTCCTCGCTCCCGGCAGCTGGGGCGGCGCTGTGAGTCCAGGGGACCCGCTGGCCCTGGGACTGAGCAGAGCCCAGAGTGAGTTGGGAGAGCTGCAGGTCCAGGGACAAGCCAGGGCCTCGCAGGGGGCCGCGGCCCTCCGCTGGGCACCCCGGCTCCTGGGCACAGCCGCAGGGGCGCAGAGTGCTGGCCTTGCCACCTGCCCTCCTCGGCCTGGGGGCGGCCAGGACCCCAAGCACTGTGGGCAAACTCCAAGACTGCAGGAAGCAGGGGCCCTGGCTGCAGGAGCCGTCGCCGCGCCTCGGGGGCTCCCCTGCTGGAGCCCAGCCCGGCTGCCCCGCCTGCCCGCCGGCCGAGCTGCACCACCGTGAGCTGCACGGGCAGACGCGCAACCGCTCACAGCGCGAGGCAGCGGGCTGAGACCTGGGAGAGTCGCTGGGTCAGCCTGGGGGCGGCAAGAATGGGGGTGAGCCCCAGCCTAGTCCACACGACAGCTATGCCCCCTGAGCCTCCCTTCCGTCCCCCCCACTCGCCACCACCTGTGTCCCCGCCCGCGCGAGACTCGACAGACACCCCGACCTTCGACCACGTGCCTTTGCAATAAGTCGGTCTCAGAAGCCTGCCTGGCCCTATGAGGATAGAGGGGCTCCCCAGAAGGGCAGCGGGGAGCCCCACACGCAGGCAAGGATGGTCGCCAGAGAAGGATGGGTTTGCCGGGGGCCTGAGATCCCAGGGGAGGAAGGACAGAGGTGCCCCCCACCCCCAGCCCTCCAAGGGACCCACACGGCCTCGGCCTGGTCCCTCCCTGGCTTTTAGTGCCAGAGCCGCCCTTGACCGGGGAGCCCCCCCAAATGCTGAGCAGCCGAGCCCACTGCGCCATCCCTGGTGGGCGGTGGTCACCCAGGATCCACCCGACGGCACAACCCCGGATGACAGCAGACCCCAGGACTGTGAGTACAAGTCTCCAAGGACAGGAGCGTCCATCCTGGGCGGGCAGCGGTCCTGGCCCCGGCCCCTCCCGAGTCCGACTCTCAGAGACCAGGCAGAGGCCGCGGGCGGGGCGGCGGCCGTCGGAGGCGCAGCGCACCGGGCCCCCCTCTTTAACCACAGCTTCGAGCTGCCCCCTCAAGGCCCGTCCCCGCCCCCGGCCACCCCCGGCGCCCGGCGGGCC
>NW_004567140.1:5329663-5330288 GCF_000260355.1 Condylura cristata | reverse complement strand
GCGGAGTCTCTACCTGTGTATTCCGGAAAGCAGATGGTGAGTGGAGACTTCTTGATCTTCTCTTCAAATATGTCTTTCTTGTTAAGAAACAGGATGATGGACGTGTCTGTGAACCACTTGTTGTTGCAGATGCTGTCGAAGAGCTTCAGGGACTCGTGCATGCGGTTCTGCAACAGAGGGGAGAGGCAGGTGAGGGGCGGGGGTGCCAGCCCTGCCCCCCGCAGCCCAGGACACAGCGGGGAAGCAGAGGGAGGCCCTCCGACGTGGCTGGCGGGGACCCGCAGGACAAAGGGACGTGGCCCCTGCTTCATTCCACAAGCAGGCGGGGGTGCGGGAGCAGGGGCTGAGGGCCGCCGCCCCGCCCGGGGAGGGCCGAGCGGGCACGAGGCCACGGGGGCTCCAGCTGGTGGAGAGGACATGCACCATGCACGCAGGGCAGGGCCGCACCCCCATCCGACACGTCCACACGGCACCCCGTCATGCAGGTCCTCCACTGGGGTCTCACGGGGGTTCGCCAGCGGGGGTGGGAGGGCGCTCGCATTCAGTTAGGAGACATTAACCGAGGGCGAAAGGCCTCGAATTAATCCAGAGTTGGAAGCAGATAGCGGGGGCCAGCGGCTGGGGG
>NW_004567140.1:5326777-5328933 GCF_000260355.1 Condylura cristata | reverse complement strand
CCTCCTGCTTCACCTGACTCCCAGAAATCTTACCTGGAAGGCAGGGGGTGGCTCCTGGGCCTCTGTGCATGGGGGTCACCCCAGCAGGGGACACAGGAAATCTGTGCTTGGGGGCAGCCATGCGCATCGCCTCAGTTTCCCCATCCCATATGTACCACGACAGAGGGTGGGTGAGCCCGTCCCTAAGCTCCTCGAAGCTCTGAGCCTTTGGGGTTTCACAGATATTGCTTAGGATTGCCTCCTTTGCTCCTCGCTGCTCCCCGCAAGGTGGCGTTTAGGGCTGCCGTCAGGCTTGAAGTCAGCTCCTGTGCCTGGAGGGGCCGTGCTGTCCTGGTGGCACAGGCGGCCTGCTTGTGGCTGAAGGGCAGCCAGGCCTGACCCCGGCGCCTTTGCCTCCTGCGGTCCTCTGCTCCAGCCCTTGGGGAGAAGGGCAGGGGGAGCAGGGAGAAGGTGGGGAGAGGAGGAGACAGAGGCGCCCGGAGAGAAAGTGGTACAGGACACGGCCCGTCAGCTGCAGGACTCGGAGCCGACCTGGGCGTGGCGGACGGGCAGGCTGCCCGGGCTCGGGCGTGGCACCACACGGCCCCCCAGGGCCCCCCCCTCACTGGAGGCCGAAGGCCACGGAACTCGGGGTCCTGTGGCTGCCAAGCCCGCACAGAGCTGGGCAAGCGCCCCCTGAGGCCTGAAGCTCCCAGGGGACAGGCCGGTTCAGGGACGCCAGCCCTCGGGCCCTGCAGCCTCCAGACCTCCGTGTCCTTTGAGACCGTCACACTTGCGCACCAGCCCCGATTCCCAGCCCCAGGCGCTGCAGGGAGGAAGGGCCAAGTGGCACGCGGGCCACGGGGGGCCGAGCAGACGGTGAACAGTGGCTCAGAAGGAACAGAGTCGACCCGCGGGGCGGCGAGCCCCGCGGCCCTGCGAGCGGTCAGACGCCCCGTCCGGGTCCAGGAGAATGAGGACGAAGTCACCGCACACAGCCCGGCTCAGGGCACGGAAGTCAGGTGGGCCGGCGGCGTGGGGGGTCGGGGTCCCCACCCAGCCCCGGCCTCGGCCTCAACTCGGCGCGGGTCTCAGCAAGGCGTCGGCGCGGCCCCCAGCACTGCACCCCAGTCACGCCCGCGGCCCCGCTGGGCACCAGCCCAGGGCACCAGCACGCGGGGACTCACGAGCGCACGGCGGCGCCAGAGTGGAGGCGGCCTGCGCGCGGCCCCCGGCCGGCTCTGGGGGCGCCCACAGAACCCCGCTTCTCTGCGCGGGCTCCGCGGATGGAGAGGCCTCAGCCCCGCGGGCTGCACCCTGGACGGACGGGACTGCTCAGCGGCCCGCCCCGGCCCAGACCACCACCACTGACGACACCCACGGCCTCGGCGCCCCCTGTGCCCGGAAGCGGCGCCACTGCCCGAGACTGCCGTGCAGAGACGCCCAGCGCGGCCGCGTGTGGCTCTGTGGCCGCCCTCGTGGCCTGGCCTTCGCCCACAGCAAGGACGCACGGCCCACCCGCGGCCCCCAGGCCCGGCGGCCCGCGCCACTCACCGTGGTCTCGTCTTCGTGGAGCACCTGGTCATAGCCGCTGAGAGCGACGCAGAAGATGATGGCCGTGACGTCCTCGAAGCAGTGGATCCACTTCTTGCGTTCCGATCGCTGGCCCCCAACGTCGAACAGCCTGCGGGGCACAGGGAGGCTGGAGGTGCCGGGCGGGCGGCGGGCGCCGGGCAAGCCCAAGGGGCGAGGGGCCCGACTCTGCACACGTGGCCATCACGACCTGGCATCTCGAGTTTTACTAGGGGATGTCCCTCAGCTGGCCCAGGAAGTGCCTCTGGGGGGTCCTCTCGGGGGCACGCACACCCCATTCCTGGCTGTCTGACGTGTCGCTCATATCTGTGCTCCGGGCCAGCTCCAAACTGGCCTGAGAGGCACGAGCTGTCCACCTGTGGCGTGGACAGGAGAAGGCCCCTGTGCCAGGCACCATGCCCGGGGCCTCAGGGTGTGGGGAGACACTGCGAGCAGGAGGCTTGCGTCCTGGAAGTAAGAGGTGACCTCACGCCCGGAGCCCTGAGTGACGCCCTCTTCGGCCTCCTGGGCTCGACACGCCGGTGGGGCTGACCGCAGGATACCCCGGGAGCCCCAGAATCCCCAGGCAGAGACTTTGTTGAAGG
>NW_004567140.1:5324563-5325772 GCF_000260355.1 Condylura cristata | reverse complement strand
GGGCCGGCCTTGTCCAGGACGCCGGCGGCTGCTGTGGATGGCGGGGGGCACAGACTGGCACCCCCACCTGCCAGCCTCCCCTCGGGGAGGCAGCCTCGCCGGGCCTCACCTGAAGTGGAGGTTCTTGAATGTGAAGTGGGTTTCTACGATGCCGGTGGTCTTGACCCTGGTTCGGAGGATGTCCTGCTCGGTGGGCTGGTAGTCGGCGGCCCCGATCCGATCCAGGCTGTCCAGGTAGCTGGAGGTGACAGCACAGGGACCGTGGGCCCAGCCCTTGGGACCGCTGGGCTCTGCCCTCCAGACCCCAGCGGGCGGCCGTTCGAAAACAAGTCACCGCTCGGGCAGGAGCTGGGGCCGGGTGGACTCAGCTTTATCTCTGAAGGAGATGGCACCCCCCCCAGGGGTCAGCTCTGTGGCTGGGCAGGGTGAGGCCAGGGGCCTGTGGGCAGCGAGGCCCAGAGAGGTGAGCTGCGGCTTTGAGACTGAGCACGGCTGGGTGCCCGGCTGTGAGCACCTCGGGGTGCCGGCAGGAGGAGCAAGCCCGCTCCAGTGGGGAGCTGCAGAGGGAAACTCTTATGCCACCCGCTGGATGTGCTGGGGCTCCCGGGCCCTGTCTGGGGGGGGCGTGCAGATTCCACAGCAGCAGCAGCAGGTGCACCCCCGTTCTGGCTCTGGCGCTGACACTCGGGCAGTGAGGGCGGCCCCCCGGGGGGCCCCGGGCGCTGGGCCTGGCAGCCAGCACTCCGCCTCGCGAGGCCTCCTCAAATGTCTCATGTGAAGTTTTACTCTTTTTTATGTCAGACCGAGCTTTGGCCAGGAGATGAGATTTAGCTGCTGAGACCACAAAGCAGACGTGGCGCAGAGAGCCGCCGGGCCCCTCTGCAGCGCCCAGGGGCGCCTTCGCGCCCGCCCCGAGAGCTCACCACAGGCGGGTGGCAGGCGGGACGCAGCCGTAACCCTGGCAGGGATGGGGGGCGGGCGGCAGGCAGACCGCCTCGGCTTACCTGGTGGGAGCTGACTCAAGTCTCTTACTTAAAGTTATTAAGGTAACCACCGGAAGGACCAAAATAGCCCTGTAACCGGCGGAACAGTGGAGGTGGCCTTGGGGGAGAGGGGCGGAAAGGAAGGCGAAGTCCTCGGATTCCACGGGGAGATCCGCAGCGCCTGAAGCCCAGGGCGCAGTTGTCCTGGGTGCCCCTGGGCCCGGGG
>NW_004567140.1:5322896-5324333 GCF_000260355.1 Condylura cristata | reverse complement strand
GTGGCTGGAAGCTCTGGCCCACACCCCTGCCCACCAAGGTGTCCCGGGGGCTCCTCAGGGTGGAGGGGGTGCCCGCAGGGCCTGGGCTTGGCCAGAGCCAGGGCGCAGAACAGGAAGCCCCTCGCGTCCCTGGTTGCTGGCTGAGAGCACAGGGTGGCCCAGCGCCCGCTCCCCGATGCCCTTTCCGCGGCCCCGGCGCTCTTTCTTCCGCACCGGGTAGCCCAGGGATCTTAGGGGTCTCTGCTGGGGGCTGCCCTGGGCCCTGGAGGGCGTGAAGCAGCGCCCCTGGCCTCTGCCCGCCGGGGGCCCCAGCACCCCCTTATCACCGCCATCGGAAACATCTGCAGACTCGGCAGACGGGGCAGGGTCAAGGCGGTGAGGAGCGCGTCCGCGGGGGCGCAGAGGGGCGGAGCACACGCGGTCCTGGGAGGTGGGTGTGAGCCCAGAAGTACAAGATTGCACCGGTGGGGGGCACCCAAAAGCTAGGGTGCAGCCCCGCTGGCTCCAATGTGCAACGCGGACCGGGCCGGGCGCGGCTCTCCCACCCAGGGCTGAGAGGCCCTTCCCAGCCGGCAGAGCAGGGCCGAGGGGTCCCCTCTGGCTGCCCACTGCCTCAGGCCCGCCCCTCCCCCTCGTCACCCCCCTCTTCTGTCCCCTTGTTTAGTGGTCACAGTAATGAAGGGTGCATGATCTATTTATTGGGTGATTGCACTGTCCTTATTTTTAACTTTACAGGGAGAGGACTGGACAGCTCATTCATCTCTCTGTCAGTGATTTTCTGCCGGTAAGATGGGATGTGCGGGGCGGGGTTCTCGGGGCGGAGCCGCCCCAGCGGGAGCCTGGGCGGGCGGGCGAGGCTCCGGGCCTGCGGTGGCCATCTCCCGTTCCGTCCTTCCCGTGGCAGGACCCCGCCCCGCGCCGGCTGTGGGCCCCTCCTGCCCGGACACTCACTATTTGGCAGAGTCGTTGAGCTGATACTCCCGAGACCGGTTGAAGCATTCCTGGATGCCCGCGTCGCCCCAGAGTCGCGTCATGGCCGACAGCAGCTCCGCGGAGAAGGGCTCCGTGTCTTCCATGCGGCTCACCACGTCGCACACCATCTTGGCGTCTGCCTGCGGGGAGACGGGCGGTCTGAGGCCTGGCGAGCCGCGGCCTGGCAGTGGGCGGGGCTGGGCCCGTGTCACCTGCCAGGGCCCTGGGACGTCGGAGGCCCCAGCCTGGACAGGAGAAAAGGCTCTCTACTCCCTGTGCCTCTGGACACCCCCTGTGCCTCTGGACACCCCCAGCGCCTCTGGATCCCCCCGACGCCTCTGGATCCCCCCAGCGCCTCTGGACAGCCCCCACCAGTGCCTCTGGACACCCCCCAATGCCTCTGGACACCCCCTGTGCCTCTGGACACCCCTCAATGCCTCTGAACACCCCCAGCGCCTCTGGACA
>NW_004567140.1:5322026-5322782 GCF_000260355.1 Condylura cristata | reverse complement strand
CCAGCCTCTGGACACCCCCCAGTGCCTCTGGACACCACCCAGTGCCTCTGACATCCCCTGTGTCTCTGACATCCCCTGTGCCTCTGGACACCCCCTGTGCCTCTGGACACTCTCCTCTCCGCACCCCTACACCCCGTGCCTCTGGACACAGGGCTTCTGTTTCCGGGGCCCAGCCCCGTGCCCTTTGCCAAAGCATATTCCAAACAGCACGTTCTGACCAAGCCCCTGGGTTCTAGGGATATTTCATGCAGGCCAAGGCCCCGGGACTGGGCCGGAGCCTTCGGGTGAGCTGCCCGGTGGGCGGGGGGCTGGGCTGGAGCCAGCCTCCCTTGAGGCGGAGGTCAGAGGCCTGCTCTCCCTGGGTAAAGCCTCGTGGCAGCTTTCCTACTTAAGAGGTCAGGCCCTTGGACGGCCCAAAGTCAGAACTGAGTTTTATTCGTTGTAGCTACTTCTTCAGTCTTGGCCTCGGGCTGCCTCTCCCTGGCCTGCCGGCCTAGTTAAACAGCTGCTCTTCCCCATCCTTCTCCCTGCTTAGCTAGGCCCAGATGCCCCTGCCCCCGGGGCGAATAGTGGGGCCCTCCTCTCATGCCTAAGGGGGTGCAGCAGAATTTGCTTCAGGCACACACATGCCTATCTTTTTTTTAAAATATTTATTTATGCATGTGTGCAAGAACTGGGGTACAGACCAGTGGTGCAGGGGGCTGAGAGGATCCACCAGAGACAGAGTGGGGAACAGAACAGGCAGATGGACTGAAA
>NW_004567140.1:5308450-5321696 GCF_000260355.1 Condylura cristata | reverse complement strand
GTCCTCTATCTTTCTAGTTCCTTCCAGAGGCAGGACTGTTCCCTCACTCCCTGCCTGAGAGTGGTTTGCCCCGGCCAGCAGAGGACGGCAGTTGTCCACCCCGTCTGCAGGGCCGGGGGTCCAGCGTGTCCTCTCGGGCTTCCACCACTGCTGCTGTGCTCCCGGCCCCGCCCTGAGCCGGGGGGATGAGCCGTGCCCGCTGTCCCCAGCCCCTCTGTCCCCAGCTGGGCCCCCCAGGCCGCGGCAAGGACCTGCTCAGCAGGCCACTGACCGCTGCCCATGTGGCCCAAACGCTCATGTCCAGGAGCCCACGGCCACCCCCGGGTACAGGCCGGCCTCCAGTCCAGAACAGAGCCTGGGGGGTGAGGCGGGGGGTCGGGGGGGGGGGAGCCAGGAAAGGGCCAGGCCAATTCTGGTCTTCCCTGGAGTTTTTCTGTGGGGCAAACCGAAAAGGGCTGTGGCCCGAGCTGATGTGTGGCCAAGCCGTGGAGAAGCCCTGAGAATGAAGCCACTAGAAAGACACGTGAGCCACGCAAGCCCTGCACCCAAAGGCGGCCCGTCCTCTGGCACTCAGGAGCCCCCCCCCACCCCGAGACACAAGCTGGGGAGCCAGACCCAGGGAGCGGGATGGGCGCAGGGTCGAGTGGCCCCCGGCTCTGCCTGGGAGGGCCGCTGGTGCCAGCGTCTCTGGGCCCTCCTCGGGGGTCTTTCCCTCCCCTGGTGGGGCGGTTTCACCTGCACGGCTGAGCCCCTGGGGTGTCTGAACTGCCTGGGGCTGGGAGCAGGGTGCCCCAGGCGGGCGGCCGTCTCCTTGGCCTCACGGGCACCCCACAAACGCCTCTCCCAGGCCTCTCCACCCCCAGTCCTCCTGGGGAGCAAGGGCAGACCCGGACAACCCAGCTGGGGAAGCGAGCAGGTGGGCTGGGACTCTGCAGGCGTCCTCTGGGGTGGGAGAGACCAAGGCGACGAGGTCAGCACCTGGGAGACGCGCGGCTGCCGAGTCTGTGTGAGAGGCACGTGGGCAGGTGGGCAAAGCCCCCCGTGGGGCTGTCCGGAATCAAGCCGTCCAGCTGAGCAGCCGCTGCGCGTCAGAGCCTCTAGGTCTCCCCTCCAGAAGATGGGGTCGCTCTGGCAGCTGCGTCCCTCCCACTGCCTGCCGGCGTGGGGTGGGGTTGGGGTGGGGAACGACAAGACCCAGGTTCTGGGGGCCGGGGTTGCGTTTCTGCGGCGCTTTTCCTGCCTCCTGCCCCGCAGGAGCGACCTGGCAGCTGACCGTGGGCCTGGGCGCTGGCTGCCCCAGGCAGGCAGTGACTCAGGAAGGCAGGGGTGTGTGAGCAGGGGCGGAGCCTCCACCTGGGGCTAAAAACAGGCCTATGAGTCAGGGGCCTGTGCCATGCGGCTTTGCCTGGGTGACCGGGGGAAGCTGGTCCTTTCCCGTCTGTGGAAAGCGTCTCTGAGCCTGGCCAGGCCTCTCCAAGCTTCCTGATGCGAGATGGCCGAGACCAGCTTCCAGTCACGGCCGAGGGGGCCCCTTCTTTGCTGAGCCCTCTGTCCCCCCTGCCTACGTGGCTTCCACCCCTTTCCTCGGCGCCGGGGCCTGGGGCCCGGAGCCCGGAGCAGCGCACTCTTCCCGGACTGGTCTGAGCCATGTGGGTGGGGCCGTCTCTGTCCCGTTGCTGCAGCGCTGGAAACAGCCTGGGTTTGGCTCATTCAGTGTGTTGGCCCCCGTGAGCAGTCAGGGGTGGAGAAGAAAATCTGTACTTGTCAAATTAGACTTGGGCCGGCCCCACTGCCCCACCAGCCCCGGGGCAACTGCAGGTTCTCTTAGGAAAGAGGCAAAGAGGGGCCCCACCTGAGGTCAAAGCCATCACCGAGGAAAGCGGAGATGAAAGGGGGAGATGCCCCTGGCCATGTGACACGCCAGCACCTGGATCCAGCCAGGCCTGAAGCCACTCACACGTCTGGCTCACCGGTTACTGAGGTCAGCGAGTGCCCTGACTTCCCTGGATCCAGCTGAGGATCTGTTTTTGCTTATTTTTGTACTTTCAAGCCAAACGGCCCTCACTGTCACACTTCCCGCTCTGCCAGGGCCAGTCCGGGGTTCCCCCCCACCCGGGGGGCCCTTCCCGGGTTTCCCTTGGCTTGGGCTTCCCGTTTTGGCCGTTTCCGGGGGGTTTTGCCCCCCGGCGGCCCGTTCCCCCGGTGGCCCTAGATACGGCGGCACTGGCTACGGCCCAGACGCCGCTTTGGAAGATGCCTGCTGACAGTTCTGCGAGTTGATCTGGGCTGTTCACTGACATGTCTGGCAGGACCCCTGACAGCGGAGGTACAGGACATTCGTCACTGTGGGGCCTGCCTGGCCCCGGCCACAATGCCTGAAGCACCTCCCAGCTGAGCCACATGCAAAAACAACTCACAGCTTCCTAGTGCCCGTGGGGCGGCACTACTTCCTGAGAATCACAATTGGGGGGCCCTCTGCTAGGGCCAGGAAAACAGGCTCCTGCCTGAGGGGAGCGAGGGGGCCACCACGGCCCCTCACCAGCTGCGGGGGGCAGGCGTGGCGCCCGGCGTGTGCCAGTGCACAGGAGCGCGACTGCTGCCTACCCCGGCCGTGCGGCCCGGCGGGCCGGTCTGCCAGTCCCAGTGCCCAGGCGTGCCCAGGGCCTCCCTGCCAGGCTCTGCCTGCTGGAACAGCCCGCGCTTTAATGCCCAGCTCCCAGAGCCGCCTCAGACCTCCCAGCCCCGCCCCACGCAGCCTCGGGGGCTCGGGCTCCATCTGGGCTCCCAGCCCGAGCAGGGCCTGCGTCTGAGGTCCGGCGCCCTCACTTCCCTCACAGCACCCAGAGGCCACCTGGTGCAGGGACGGACGGAGGGGGGCAGGCCCACTGCTCCTCCTCGCCACAGGCTCAGTGGGGCGCCAGAGATGGGGGGCCAGCCTACCTGTCCCTGTGGTTTCGGAGTCAGGGTGGGGGTGGGCTGTCCCGGGGCCGGCAGGGCCGTGCACCTGACTGTGAACCGCAGGCCGTCCTTAGGGGCCGAGGCCCCGATGCTCTGTCCAGAGGGTGTCTCCCGAGGGTCTGGGGGGATTTTGTTACCACATTTGTTTTTCACTGAGGCCAGTATAACCTCTCTGGCTAAACGTCACGTTTCTTACTCATAATGTAGACACTTAGTGACCTGTAGCTGCTCTAGGTGGAGGTGAGGGTGCCGTGGGGAGCCCCACTCCTAGGGAGAGCCTCGGTCATAACCCTCGCGCTGGACCCACCAGAGAAGGGTCTGGCCAGGGAGAGGAAGGGTGCACGGAGCCAGGGCTAGAGCACAGTCAGCCTTCGGGCCCTCAGGGGGGTGCTTGGGGGGGGGAGGGCGGTGCGGCACTTCGCTCCTGCACTGGCGCCCCACGGAGGGCACGGCCAGGCCCGCCTGCAGAACACGTGAGGGCGTGAGCGCTGGGCAAGCCGGCAGACTGTCCCCGGCCCTTGGGAGGTCAGGGGCTCTGCCTCCAGACCCCCGCCCATCGGGCCTTGCCCTCCTGCCCGCCCCGGCCCCACCCGCACTGAGTTTTCCCGCCGGGCATCTCCTTCTCAGGAGCGGGGCTACTCTGGGGGTGACAGCGGTGCGTGACGACGAGGGCAGGCCGGCACCCGTCCAGCTGAGCCGCGGCCGGGGCCGCCACGCATCGCCACTCACTCGAACCTCCCCCGAGCCTGGGGGTGCCCGTCCGTCCTCGCCGGAGCGGGCCGGCTCACTGCGCTTTGTACAACTTTCCCTTCTTTTCAGGGGATGGGACTTTCCGGGAAACACCAACCACCGAGAAGTCTGCAAGGAACGTGCCACAGAGAGAGCTTTCCCTCCCAGGGAGGCGGAGCGGGAGGCGTTCTCAGGCAGCTGTGTGATCTGGGACAAACCCCTTACCCTCTCTGAGCCTCGGTTCTTGCATCAGTTCCTACCCCGCAGGGTGATTTGTGCAGATGAAGCAGGCTGAGGATGTGACACAGTTTTGCAACAGAAAGAGCCTTGCAAATGTTAATTATTACAAGCAAAGATGAAATCCCTCAGACACAAACAACAAGCTGACAGAAAATCAGCCGGCTTTGTACGAGACTTTCAGGCAAGCCTGATCATCTTGATAACAATAATCACAGTAATTATAATAATAACCCCTTCCGTTGGAGGAGCCGCTTCGGATCTTTCAGTTTTCCTCCATCTCTAATCTTTCAGGCCAAGTGACGTGTGAGTGCACGCACACACACTCTCTCTGGGCTCCAGCTAGTTGCTGGAAAAACCTCCCCCGGCCAGGCCCCGCCTGCGCGCCGCCGCTCTCCCAGCTCCCACCAGGGGGCAGGAGTGCACAGGGCAGCGGGAGCGAGCCCGGCTGGACCACAGCGCGGGCCAGGCCCGGCCGGCGCTGTCACTCACTGCCTTGCTTGGGCTGCCCCGCCGACCGCCGACCTTGTTCCCGGCAGAAGGGGCAGAAAGACCCCAGCTGCGGGAGGTCCAGCCTGGCACTGTAACCCAGCAGCCGGGGCCTGGCAGGCAGGGCACCGGCCGGGCCCTCGGCCGGCAGACACGCCCTTGCCAGGGAGGGAGGCAGCAGGCTTGCTCTGGTGTGCCCGCCTCCTCCTCTCTCAGCCTCCTCCTCTCTCACGCCGGGCCTCAGAGCGGGAGGGGCGGGGAGCAGGCCCGCTCCCCTGGGCCAGCTGGGCATGCTCAGTGGCAGTGCTGCCCCAGGGCGCGGTGCACAGCTGAGTTTTGTTAGCGGCACCAGCGAGTGGCTGGGGGTCCTTCCTCACTTGGCCTGGGAGTCTCAGCAAGGCCTGTGCCTACACCCTGTCAGCTGACCGGGCCTCTGGGCGGAGACTGGGGGGCCTCCTGGGCTCCTGCCCTTGGGGAGGGGACTCTTCCTGGCCCCCAGCAAAGAATCCTGCAGCTGCCTCAAGGAACTTCCTTCTTTTCAATCTGCCGGTCTTTCTCCCTCCCTCCAGCCCTCCAGTACTGCCCTGCACACCTTCCGCGCCCGCCCGCCTGCGTCGTCATCCAGGCCTCAGCCGTCCTGGCCTCTCCCACTGCTCACTTCCAGTCCACCTGCCCATCCCTTGCCTCCCTGGCCTTCCCCGGCCTCTGTCCACTCAGTGCCTTCCTCATCCACCTTGTTGCCAGCCTGTTTATTCTCCTACTGATCTCCTACTATTTATTCTTCTATCTGCTGAGTGGGATCCCAGACGTCAGCCCTTTCCATATGGCATCAGAGAGCACGTCCACGGCCTGGCGCTCACAGCTGGTTAAGCTGGCACCCTGACACCTCGGGGAGACAGTGTCTGGCTGGCTCCCCGTGGCCAGGGGCCTGCGCCTGGTTCAGGACGGCTCTCCTCAGATCCCCCTCTGGCCCAGAGGGGCACCCAAGCTTTCTGGATTCTTCAGGGATCTGTGTGCAGCCCTCTGAGAATCTTCTCTGCTCTGGGCCCAGGCTCCCCTTTAGAGGGGGAGAAGGTTTGGGTTTTCTGATGGACCTCACTTTCCAAAGGATCGTGTCCTTTTCAGTCTTAAAACACTTGGATTTCCCCAGCTGTTTAGAAACAGCTTTTTCTAAGGCTTACTGTGTCTTCTAGAACCGGGGGGCTGGGTGTCACTGGTCAGAGTCCTCCAAGGCCTTGTCACTGGTTCCAGCCTGGACACCTCAAACTGCCCCCGGGAGACCTTCTGCCAGTCCCTGCAATGAGGCTCCGCCCTTGGCCTGGTGCCAGTTAGGTAGCAGGAGCCCGTGTCAGACCCGCGAATGTCCCTCCATCACAGGCCGGCTGAGCGAGCCCGGGGCTGCTTCCCGGGGACAGAGCAGGAGCAGAGCAGCATGGGGACACCAGACAGCCCCCCGAAACAAGGAGTCAGAGGCTCTGCCAGAGAGACGGCCGCTGGGGAAGGCCAGGCCTGGCCCTTCCTTGTGGGGCCCGGGCTGCGAGCGGGGCCTGTCGGGGCCAGGCGGTCGGCTGGGTTCCCAGAGGAGGGGCTACAGAGGCCCAAAGCAAAGCTGAGGGCCTCGCCAGGAAGCAGTGGGCCCAGGAGGGCGCCAGGTGCCTCCCCCCCAACACCCCCAGCAAGACACCAAATGACGCACAAATGCCCTGTCTGCCGGGGGCCAGCGGCTCTCCCCTGACCACCTCTCAGGTGAGCTCGGGCCTGAGCGGCTGCTCCAGCATGAGCTTGTGCACCCCCAGGGGGCGAAGGCTCTAGGCAGCTCTGACCGTCCCTGTGTTTAGGTACCAGTGAGGCCTGGGTGTGAGAGGTGTCCTGTGGGGGTGACTGGCAAAGATGGGGGAGCAGGTGGAGGCCACCCGGGCCCTCAAGGCAGAGATGTGCTCATGCCCCCAGCCGTGTGGGGAAGAAGCCCTCATCGTCACCCGCTCGGGGACGGCAGCACCACCCGCTCTCGGTGACCTTCTCCCGAGGGGCCTCCCAGCCGCTCCCCGGGGTGGCTCGCGCGTCAGGGCTGTGGGGGACTGCTGAGCCACCCCAGACGAACAGGACAGGCCTTTCCAACTCCATCGTGCCCTCAGCCCTGGCCTCCTTTATTTCTGAGCTCGGTGTTCTAAGATAGGAGAAAAGTGCTAAGACGGCTAGGCTAAATTTCTAAGAAATGAATTACCCACACAGAGCTCAGTCAAAGGGAAAGAAAAGTGATAATGGCCAACCTCATCTCCTCAGAACACGAAGTGACGACGGTGAGTAATTAGAGCTGCCTAACGGGGAGATATTGGCAACACAACTGTGGAAGGGAAAAGATGGATGTGGGGACTCAACACGCCCGTCAGGTGGGGGCCTGGGCAGACTGGCAGGCCCTGAGGATGGCTGGTGCCCCCGGCTCGTTCACTGACACCCCTTCCTGTCTCCTCGCCCTTCCCTGGAGACGGCGGTTCCCGCCCATCCGCCCAAGTGTCAGATAGAGCTTTTGTGCCACAGGAGTGTGTCACCCTGCTTCTGGAGCCCCAGGGACATGGCGTTAGGCGCCAGAGGACTTGGGCTTCAGTCCACTCCCTGCCCCTGATGGGCTCTGGACCCTGGCAAGTCTCATCTCCTCTCGGGGGCTCCGTGTCCCCAGATGCATCTGGGAGAGGATGGTCAGATCAACAGTCCTCAGAGGGCGGTCTGTGGGCCCTTTGGTGGGGGGTGGTCTCTGAGCCCCTCAGGGGGTGCGCACCACCAAAAGGTTTCTCCTCGCAACACCGAGGCGTCACCTGCCTTCCTGACGTGATCACCTTTGCTCTGACGGGGCAGGAGCGAGAGCAGGGAGACGCGGCCAAACGGCGGGTCACCCATGTCCCCGCTGCCTCTGTGGCCTCATGGAAACCAGTGCCGCTTCCTGGAGAATGTCCTGGTAAAGTAGTAAAGACCATGGACAGAAAAAGCCGCCCCTGAGCGCCTCTCTCCCAGATTCTGTGTGGTGAAATGGCAGGAGACTCGCGCTGCAGCAGAGGGAGCAGGCTGTCTCTGGGGAGGGCGGAGTCGGCGAGGACCCGCAGGCCTCTGCTCACGGACAAGAATGCCCAACAGACGATGGTGATTCAGGCTCGGAAGACACTTTCTAAATATGGACCAATGAAGACGATGAGCCTATTTGTTACCAAAAGGAAAAGATTTCAGCTTTCATGTGAAAAAACCAGATTCTTGGAAAACTTGTCTTTACTCCCATAAGCTTGATGGCTTCCCAAAGACTTTTCTGACTGAACTTTTGACAACGTGTCAACATCTGGAAGATCTGTGTATCTCAGGTAAACCAGTGTTGCCCCAGTGACCAACATGACATTAAAAGTCATGGATCAGTACATAGATGCAGTGGAATGTTACTCAGCCATCAAAAAGATAAACACATGCCTCTTGTAGCAATATGGATGGAGCTGGAACAGACCAGGCTTAGTGAAATAAGCCAGAAAGAAAAGGAAAAATACCGGATGGTTTCTCTCATAGCAGGAGTATAAAGGACCAGGGGGGATAATAATATAATAATAAATGATGAACAACTTTATACCAGAGACAGGGGTGGAGTGGGGAATGGGATCAAAAATGGGAGGGGGGTGTGGAGTGCACTGGACTGTGGTGATGGCACACGGGTGAATTGGTGGTGGGAAGCCCACGGGGATTACAGCTGAGATGGAAAAAGACACAAAATGATGTAAAAATAAATTATTACATTAAAAAAAAGTTCTTTTTTGGTTAGGGGTTCCTTTCAAGTTGCAAGTTGGAGGCGGGTTTTTTTTTTTTAAAGCAGTATTTTGTAGAGCGCTTTTAGGTTGACAGCAGTATTGAGAGGCAGGTATAAGATGCTCCTATGCCCTCTGCCCCCACACACACAGACTCCTCCATGATCAACATCACTCACCAGAGACGAACGCACATTCACAAATGGCCATCACTCAAAGTCTATAAACTCAGTCATTCTTGCTCCTGGACATTCTCTGGGCTTGCACAGATGGACAATGAACGCGTCCATCATGAGCAGGGTCTCATGTGGAGTACGTTACTCCCCAGAACTCCCCGGTGTTCTCTATGCATGGGTTTGCTTCCTCTACTGCAATCACTGATACTTTTCCCTATGTCCCTGCTTGCACATAGGTGGAACCAGACAGCCATTTTAGATTGGCTTCTTTCACTTAGCAATATGCATTTTGAGTTCATGTCTTGATAGGTCATTTTTAGTGCCAAATAGTATTCCACTGCCTCAACGTGTCACATATTCATCCATTCACCCATGGAAGGACATCTTGGTAACTTCTGAGTGATGCATTAGGAATAACAAATCTGCTATACACACCCATGTATAGGTTATTGTGTGGACGTAGATTTTCACCTATTTTGAGGCTATACCAAGTGAATGATTGTGGGACTGCATGGTGAGAGTGTGTGTAACTTTCTAAGAAAGTAGCGAACTGCTTTCCAGAAGGGCACACCACTTTGCATGCTGTCCAGCAGTGCGTGGTGGCTGTTGATGCACCGTGTTTTTGCATTTGGTGTTGCTGGTGCTCCAGACTTGGCCACTCAGGTGCAGTGGTATTGTCCTCATGACAGATGACAAGAAGCATCTCTACACATGCTTACTTAACATCTGTATATCTTCTTTGGTGAGGTGTTTGCAAATGTTTTTGGCCCATTTTTTAATTTAGTTGCTTTGTTATTGTGGAGTTTTAAGAGTCCTTTGTGTACCTTATATCAGTCCTTTATCCGTTATGTCTTTTTTTTTAATTTTGAAAGATTTACTTATTTTTGCATACAAGAGTGAGGTGTAGGCCAGAGGTGTCGGGGGATGAGAGGATTCACCAGAGACAGAGCGGGGAGCAGAACAGGCAGATGGACGAAGTCCACTGCTGAGGGGAGCAGCGGGGAGACAGGAGAGGTCTGCTGTGCCATGTGGGTCACTCCCTGGCTGGGGATCAAACTCAGGCTGCAGGGGCTGCCGACAGCTTCACAGTGCTGAGCTTTAATCTGCTGTGCCACCAGGGAGGGTCCTATCTGTTATGTCTTTCTGCAAATATTTTCCCTCTACCTGGGGCTTGCTTTCTCATTCTCTTGACACTATTTACCACAGAGCAGAAGTTCTAATTTAATGAAGCCCAGTTTCTCAGTCATTCTTTTTATGGGTTGTGCCTGTGCTGCTGGATCTAAAAAGCTTGCTCTAAATCCAAAGGCAACTGGGTTTCTCCTCTGTTATCTTCCACGAGTTTTATAACTTTTGCTTTTACATTTAATTCTGTGATTCATTTCGAATCAATTATTGTGAAGGCCTGTGCCAGAGACATTAACTTTTGCACACGCAGACATCCAGTTATCCAGCACCGATCAGTGGATTTCAGTGTGGCAGAGTAGCAAAAGCTCACTGATAGCGTTTTGGATGGCAATTATCCTTTAAAAAACAACCACTGGGCCCGCCCTGGTGGCCAGCAGGTTAAAGCGCAGCAATGCAAGCCGGCCGTAGCTGCTTCAGTGAAAGTTCGATTCCCGCCCCGGAGCCGACCCACAGGGCGGGGCAGACCTCTCCTGTCTCTCCCGCTGCACCCCTCAGCAGTGCACTTTGTCCATCTGCTTGTCCTGCTCCCCACTCTGTCTCTGGTGAATCCTCTCATGGCCCCTGCACCTCTGGCCTGTACCCCAGTTCTGCATGCATAAATAATTAAATCTTAAAAAAAAAAAAATCAAACGATTACTTGTCCAGTTTGGGTGAGCTGCAAAGAACAACGAGTTGGGAACACTGGCAGTTCCAGCTCCACGCCTGTGTGGGTCACGTTCTTCATCCAAAACAACGCATCAGGGCAGGTTGGATGCAGGAGCAATATGGGAACAGCGCTGTTTCCTATTAAGCCAGGCATGAAACTTTCAAAAATGGAAAACAATGACATTCTCCTTGCTGTTTTTAGAAAATATAGTAACTTTTCATAAACAATTTTATGCAACATCAATTTTCATCAATATTTGTACTAATGTGCAAGGGGTTTATTATAGTTATTGCTCAGTAAGTGAATAGGTGACCTTTTCCTCGGCTTTCATTTCTAATGCAGCACAATGGATGGGTCGAACTTCCACAAGCAGAATCTTTCCTGGGGTTTTCAATTTCTATGAGTGTACAGGGGCCCCCAGACCAAAAACTTTAAGAACCGCCAGACCTGGTCATTCTTTCCCAAACATCCTCTCACACCTTCAGAACTTCTGCCAAAGTCTTGCTGCACCTGAGGACCACCCCTTACTATTGCTGCTGGAAGCATCTTTGTACTTTTCAAACTCCAGGTCCCTCTCTATGAGGGACGCCCTATAAATGAGACGCCTGACTGAGATCTTCAAACAGAGGACGGCGGTCAGAATGACAAGGATACTGACGCCTACACTGAGTTCCAGCAGGGTCCCGCTGCTGGTCACAAGTTCTCAGCCTGGCCCCTTCTCCCTGTGCTCACGCCGCGACAGTCCAGAGGGGCTGACAAAATGCCAGCACCGGCTTGAGACTCTTCCTGAGCTTCGTGGGCAGAAAGCGAGGAAGGACCCGCTCTCTGCCGCGCTGAGCCCATGTCGCCGCTGACATCACCTGACCTCCCAGGCTGGGGGCCTGCACCCCCGGCTGGAGGGGCCTGGCAGATGGTCCCCTGGGGGCCTCTGGCCTGCACATGGAAGGGCCCACTGAGACGTGACTCATTCCACAGAAGGTGGAAGGTGGGATGTAAAGCCACAGCCGTTATCTCGGCTTGTGAGTTCTAATCAAAGGTTTGTGGCAGCGGAAGGCTGAGCGGTTGGGGTTAAGTAGGGACCCTGGGGCCAGGGGCCGGCCGGTCCAGTCGGCCCGCCCAGCGGGCAGCGCATCCGAGGTGTGTGGAGCTGGCGACACAGGCGCGCACACACACACACACACAGTCGCACAAACACGGCCCCCTCAGAGCAGAGCCCGGCTGTCCAGGAGGGGCCCTAAGACCTTAACAGATTTAGTGAGCGCCTCCCACAGGCTTCATTTCACCGAATGCTCAAGCGCCATCACCTCCCTCTTTCTGAGCAGAGAGCAGGGAGCTAGGCTGGGTGCGGCCTCCCGCGGCGAGGCCCAGAGCTCGGGCCTGTGCTCAGCCGGCCTGCCGCCTCCCTCCAAACCCTGTCCCTCTTCCAGGGGAAACCTGAGGCCTGGGGTGGGCGTGGGGGGCTTGCAGCAAGCCACCACCCTCGGACTTCCCTCTCTGCGCCCCGAGGCCAGGGCCTGGGGAAGCCGGCAGCTGGCAAGCCCAGTGCTGCTGCTATCACCTGCGGCTACGGGGACCAGGGACCAGGCTCTCAGAGGGCCGGGCTGTGCCCGCCCTGGGGACCTGGCATTAGCGCGTCGCACCTGCGGTGTTTACATAAGGCAAGAGGGATGGCGACAGGTGTAAAAAACAAGGGCGACAAATACTCCCGTCAGCCAGCACACGGGTGAGGCCCAGGGGCGAGCCGGCTGCAGCAGCTGGGCCGGGCAGTCCCCGGGGCCTCCTGGGCGGGGCGGGAGGGGCAGGGCTGTGTCAGCTCCCCGCCAGCCAGTGGAGCGCAGGTAGGGCGCTCCCGCTCTGAGCCACGTCTGGAGCCTGCTGCCAGCCGTCACCGGGCAGGGGGGCGGGGCGGGGCGGGCTTGCAGGGGCCAGGGGACGGAGCTGGTCTGCACTGAAGACCAGCCTCACAGCCCCCCGCCCCCCGTGGGCCTCCTCACCCCACTTAGTCCCTCACCTCCCGGACACTGATGCGGTGACCACGGGCCCTAGAGGGTGGTCAGTGTCCCGCTGGACAGTGCCTCCACTCCCTCCTCCACCGAAGACGGTGGGCACAGGCCTCCTGGGGAGCGGGGTCCCCCCCCCACACTGTCTGCTAGTAGATCCTCGCCAGGCGTGGCAGGGAGGGACGCGGGCCTGAGGGGCTGAGGCTCCCCTTTCCTCCGGGCCCCTCTTGCTGTCCTCAGTCCGGCTTTCTCTCCTCTTACCCCTTCTCCACGCTCTTCCCCTCCAGCCCCGGCCAAGGAGAAAGCCGTGCACAGTGCGCCTTTGTTGGACATGGAGAAAGGGTTCCTTTCCTCTGGGCGCGCGGCCTGGCCAGGGCAGGTGGGCTGAGTTTCAGGCCTCTCGTGGCGCCCGGGTTAAGAGCTCCCGCACAGACCACAACCTGCCACGTAGCTGAGCTGGGGCTGCCGGAGTGAGAACGAGAAGTGTGCCAGTCTGGTCCACGGCCCTGGGGGGATGCAGCGTGCCCCCAAAGGCAGATGATGGCAGTCGGGGCAGGGGGCGCCGTGAGGATAAGGTGGAAGGAGCTGGTCCGTGAGTCACTGTGTGGAGGAGAGCCCCCCCCACCCGAGCTCCCACCCTGGGCCGGCAGATGAGCAAGAAACAACCTTCGCTGCACTTGAGTCATGGGCCGTCTGGGGAGTGTTTGTTGCAGCAGCTAGTGACAGCCTTACCCACACACCCTCCTCGTGTTCCTCCGCTCCTGCTGTCTGCTCCCTGCGGCGCCTGGACTGGCCAGCCCTGGACTGCAGGTTAGCTGGGACGACCCTGCCCAGTCGCCCCAGTAAGCCTCCCGGCCAGAGTGGAAGCCGGAGAAGGGAGGAGATACAATTCTGAGTGCCAGAGCCCTCCGCCCTCCCCCGACCCACCGAGCAAGCCCCTGTCCCGGCAGAGCTCCCCACGCCCGTGTCCCGGCAGGGCTCCCCACGCCCGTGTCCCGGCAGGGCTCCCCACGCCCCCAAACATCCTCTCACACCTTCAGAACTTCTGCC
>NW_004567140.1:5304970-5305940 GCF_000260355.1 Condylura cristata | reverse complement strand
TTCTGTATGCATAAATAAACAAGTCTTTAAAAGCATCCTATTAAATATCAGGTTATCTTAAACAAGACTCTGAGCACCAGAGCCTGTGGGCCGATGTTTCTAAAGCACACAGGAGTCCCTAAAACTAGTTCAAACAAAAGATGCCTGCGTGGGTGCCTCGGGACACACAGCCCCCTTCCAACAGTATTTCTGTGCTTCCCATCACCCCCCACCCCAAGTCAGCTCCACTCTTCCCGTCCCCGTCCCTGCGGCCAAAGAGCTGCCATCTGCTCCCAGAAAGTTCCCTTCTGCCCCCCCACCCCCCGCCCCGGGGCCACTCTCTCTGCTTCAGGGACAACAGCAGAGGCCCAGACCAGTCCTCACTGGCGGCTCACAGCATGGGGACACCGCGGTGGCACCTGGCCACCCACTCGCCACCTGCCGGGCTTCACCTGCAACCTGCGCTAGTCAGCCGCTGGGCCAGCAGGAACCAGGGCCTGAGGGCGGCTGTGGCCTTGGGGCAGACCGGAGCCAGGCGCGTCTGCCTGTCCGTCCGTCCGTCCTCCGGATAGGGAACGCGGTGGCTTGGGGGGGCCAGGGATGGGCCTCCGAGGATGTGGGACTCATTTCCACTCGTGGTGACTCGGTTTCCTCAGCTCTAAGCCGTGGTGGTGTTCTCTTCCCAGGGCCTCTGTGAGAGCCCAGGGTGGGGGCAACGTGCTCTCTGAACCTCAAAACACTTAGACGGCGGCGTGCATGATGGGGGGGGGGCAGGCCGGCCTCAGCGGAATGAGCAAAGCCTGAACAACAGCAGGAACGTGGGAGCCTCGGGGGCAGCTGGCTGCTCGCCCCGGGACAGCCGCTCCTGCGGGCCCCTCCTTGGGCCAGCGGCCACCTTACCCCAACCTGCTGCCCAGCCCCTCCCCTCGCTGGCCTTCCAGGTGGGGGACATGAGGGCTGCCTCTCCCCGGAGGCGTCCTTGTCCACCACT
>NW_004567140.1:5303478-5304870 GCF_000260355.1 Condylura cristata | reverse complement strand
GCGGCGTGCATGATGGGGGGGGCAGGCCGGCCTCAGCGGAATGAGCAAAGCCTGAACAACAGCAGGAACGTGGGAGCCTCGGGGGCAGCTGGCTGCTCGCCCCGGGACAGCCGCTCCTGCGGGCCCCTCCTTGGGCCAGCGGCCACCTTACCCCAACCTGCTGCCCAGCCCCTCCCCTCGCTGGCCTTCCAGGTGGGGGACATGAGGGCTGCCTCTCCCCGGAGGCGTCCTTGTCCACCACTGACTCAGAGGCCAGCGGGGGGAGTCCCAGAGGGCTCCAGGGGCTGTCCCTCGGGCAGGTTTCCACAGCACCTGGGGGGACGGACTGCCGAGGGCCTGGGGCCCCCAGGCCAGAGCTCAGCCCGCCAGCGCCCTTGGGCGAGGGCCCAGCCGCCTCAATTAGCTCTCCTCCAGGAGCGGCTCCCTCCACTGATCCCCTGAAAGACGCAGCAGGCTCCCGAGGGCTGAGGGCCCCCCACAGCCCCCCAGCCTTTGCTGCAGCCCCGGCCACAATGTGCCCAGAGGCCCCGTGCTGCTCTTTTCACTCCCAATGCTTGGCCAGCGGCTCGCGGCGCCTTTGAAGTCCTGTCTTCTGTTTCAATTGGAAACTTTGCTCAGAACCGAAATTAAAGAGGCTGCACAATCAGCTTGCAATTTAAAATGCCACCCAGACCCCCCCGACCCCCCCTTTTAAAATGTCATCTTAATTAGATGAAGCCTGGCTTCATGTTTTCTGAATTTCAAGGTAATTTCTCTAGGACATTTCCCTCCTTGTAGTTATTTTTATCTTTAGCATAAGGTGGAAGGAGCGACATGAGGCTGATCCTTTGAGCCTTCAGACACCTCAGCCGGCCGGCACTTTGGGGGTACTGCCTCTGGCTCCAGGGCCCGAGAAGGCCCCGATCCGAGGCCTGTTGGGATGTCTGTCCTCCTTCTGACCCAGCACAACACTTTCTGGGCCTCTCCCCCAGGACAGGGGTTCTGCTGGAGGGCCCTGGAGGCGCCTGGCCAGGTCCTCCCCAGCCCCCCACCAGGCAGGCCCAGCCCTTCCTCATCCCCTTGGCGGGGGGCTCAGCTCCCGCTGCTCCGGGCTGCCCACAGGGCGCAGTGTGGGCCTCTGGGGACCCAGCAGTGACGCCTCTGCGTCACACCCGGAAGGAAGGTTTCTAACTCTCTTTCAAAGGTTCTAACTCACAGTGGGTAAGAAAGTCTCAGTCGGTTCATCATGCCCTTGACACCCTAAATTTGCTAATATTCTCTTGCAACACAGAGGGAGCAGGCAGCATTAGGTTGGTCTCCTGAGGCGTTTTGAACTTGCTGACCCTCAACCCTGTTCTCAAAAAGCAGATCAAGGAAGGCTCCTGTTTGCGAATTGTGTCCCCCCCAAATTCA
>NW_004567140.1:5281066-5302723 GCF_000260355.1 Condylura cristata | reverse complement strand
GTATGTCTGCTTGTCTGCTTCCTCCCTGACGGTTTCTCTTCCTAGGGAGACTGGGAGCTCCCTGAGGGGCAGACCAGGCATCCTCTTGGTTGATTCTTTATGTACAAGGAGGATGCATGAAGTGATCCAGGAATCCATAGCTGAGATGGAAACCTGGATGGTCCAACAGCCCCAGGCCAGGCTGAGTCAAAGATGGGCGCGGATGCCCACAAGGGACTGTCCAGAGCTTCTTCTCGGGGGTCTCTGAGCCGATCGCAGCGGGGCAGGCGAGGCGTGGGGGGAGGCGAGATGTCACAGGTGTGGACAGAAGCACGATGCTGGGGAGCCCCACGCCCAGGCACCTCCAGCCAAGCGGAGGGCAGCGTGCTGGTGCTGCTCGGGGGTGCGGAGGGTGGTGTCTTCACCACGCGCCTCGGTGCCCACCCCCGTCGGCTGAGCGTTGACACAACCCCAGGTGCGTGCGCGCGCGGGGCACGGCCAGCTGGCCAGCCCGCGGCCAGTCTGACGGGGGCGGAGGGAGCGGCTGAGGCGAGCAGGGCCAGCGGCTGTGAGGGGCGCGGGGCCCCTCAGTCTCAAAGCCTCCAACGGCCCTCCCCAGTAGTCTGGCTTGGCATACTGCTAGTGAAAACTGAAGAAGGGAGCTACGGAACAGAGGAGGCGGGAGGAAGGCATTTTTAAACCGCCTTTCGAGCCCCACTCTGTAATTATGTCCATCTGGGCGCCTTCTGCCCTCGGGCGTGCGAGCAACCAGCCTTCTCCGGTTTCGGCGCACGGACCTGAAAGCCGGTTCCGGAGAGTTAAGACGCGAGGCCGAGCGCAGCGCATCTAACAGGCCCCTGAACAATAAACAACCCAACTTCGCGCGCCGAAAACCGGCGTCCCCCTGACTGCCCGGAATAACCGCCACGGCGTCCACTGCTCAGGACGCCGCCCCTTGCTGGCCCCGGGGACAAGGCTGGGTTCGGGGCGAGGGAACAGAAGATGGCGGCCTGCGCGGTGGGCGGAGCGCCCGAGACTCCAGCGAAGCGCGGTTGGGGGCCCACTGAAGGGTGGGGTTCGGGCTCTCTGCGCCCCAGATGAGGACGCCGCCACCTCCGCCGCCACCTCCGGGCTGCGCGCTCCGCCTCCCGCAGGTTCCCTCTCGGCCCGGGCCCTCTCTCAGCGAGCGAGTGAGCCTGGCAGCCGCCGCGTGCGGCTTACAAGACCCAGTCTGCGGCACAGGTTTCTCCCCTCGGGCTGAGTAAATTGAGGGGGGCCGGGCGGGAAGCTGGCTCCAGGGGGCCCCGCCTGGGGCACCGGCTGCATCGGGGAGATCCTGAGGCCCGCTTTCTGACGATGTCCAGGGGCTGCCACAGGGGGCGTGGTGGTGGCCGGTGACACACAGCCACATCTGTGCCACGCTTGGACGCCAGTGTCTCTGGGGACGCCGCCAACCGTCACACTCGGCGATGCAGCGACGGGGAGACAGGAGCTCAGAGGGGCGCCCCTGCCTGCCCCAGGGGGCGAACGCTACCCACAGCCTCCCGCCCCAGAGGCCAAAGCAGCTTCACTCCCTGGGTGGTCAGGGTGGGGCCTGCGGGCGAGAAGCATCGGCCGCGCCAATGCTGCCCCTTCCAGATACGCCCGTGTAGCTCTGTGCCCAGCTCTGGCCCCCAGGCCTGGCCGGGTGGGCTGCTCTGCTCTGGCCAGAGCAGACGGGGACTCAGCCTGTGGGCAGCCTGACCCGGAGGCCCCCTCAGGTGCCCAGTGTGCGACTCAGAGCCCAGCAGAGGCCCTGGACGCTAGCGGGCGCAGGCGCTGTGCCAGGCGCCCGGGCACCCAGTGGCTCTGCTGTTAACGGAAGCTGCAGGGCAGAGGCCAGGCCTGCGGACCAGAGCTGGGCACACGAGCACGGCGGCAGAGGCCAGGACATATCTGGAAGGGGCGCCGTGGGCGCGCTGAAGCCTCTTGCCCGCAGGCCCCACCCTGATCACCCACTTCCGGCCAGCGGAGACCGGGGCCGCTGGGCCACACACACCCGCGGCCAGGGAGCGAGCTGGCGCGCCTCGGGGGTGTGCCGGGTGCCTGTCGCAGCGTCCTGGCCTCCCAGAAAAATTTAGGTGGAATTATTTATAGACAGAAAATGTGTTTTTCCATGATTCATTCAATTAGTTATAAAGCAGCTGTTTTTAATAATTTGGGACTTGTAAGAGAAGGGAAATGTCAGGGCGGGCCATAAACATAAGGTGGAGGACGGAGGTCAGAGGGGAGCCGGTTCGCACAGCGATGACCGTGGTGATGGGGCAGTCGGGTGGGAAACGGGGGCTCAGGGCCGTCGGGCGGTGGCCACTGCGGGACGCCCATCACGCAGGACACGGCTGACCACAGAAGGAGCCTGCCTTTTACGCTGTGTGTGCTGGGAAGCTTCGGGCGCGTATACAGATAATCTGCTTTTGAAAGCGCACTCTGGCTGCTCGTGTGGCCAGCCTGGGTGGGAGAGCCGAGGGAGGGGCCCAGGAGAGCGGTGCCCCCACAGGGATGACCACCTTGTTTTCGAGACTGACCCACAGGAGTCCACTTGGCAGCCAAAGGTGTGATTCAGGGCTCAGATGACAGCTGGCGGATTCTGGAAGGTCTTAGCTGGAAGGACCCTCAGGAATGAAGTTTCTTCATCCTGTAATTTGGGAAACTGAGGCCCCGAGAAGCGGGCACTAGCCAAGGTTATAGGCCTTCCTCCCCCTGGAGCTGGGGTCAGGCTCTGGCTGGCAGGAGAGCAGGACTTTCGGGAGGGAAAGCTGGTGATGGGAGCCCGTCAGGGAGGCTGCAGGCGGACTGGCCAAGTAGCCAGGGCCCAGGGGTGCCGGAGGCCGCAACATCCGAAGCGGGCGGGGGTGCCCGTGGAGTTGGGAGCAACAGATTCTGAGCTGCAGAACACAGAAGGCTGCTCACGCCCACAGGGGACTGGGCACGGCCGCCACGGTCCGGGGGAGACTGAGGACAGAGGAGGGCACCCGGGCCCCGGGCGTGCGGCCCACGCCCACACTCCCCAGCAGCAGCACCGTGGGCGGAAACTGGCCTTTGCAACCAGACCGACTTGGCCTCTCTGCGTGTCAGGATCTTCATCTGTGAAATGGGGTGATAACTGCAGGGACCCCACAGAATGCTGTGAGCTCAAGAGTGCAGTCACGTGCTCAGCGAGACCCGTGGTGCAAGTCCGACATAATGGCCCCCGAATAGCTAGAACCACCCAGAACGACCCGTCCACCAAACAGCAGCCAGAGGTTTAGTGAAACACAACACAAAAAATCCCCACGACGGTCTCCAGTCTCCCTTCACACACGGTATTAGTGACATGCTCCTGTGATGAGTGTCAAGGGTCACCGAAGAGCAGCCCTGCCGCTGACAGCCTCTTCTCCACCAGTGAGAGAGCTGAGAGCCAGGAGACGGCCTGCGGGTGAAGGGGCCGGGCCCGTCTTGGTAACCCGGGTCCAAGCATCACCACGGTCAGTCAGGAGCCCTCGGGGGTCCAAAGGGCGCCCTAAGCTGAGAGAGGCGTGTGAGTGAGCTGCTGAGACTGACCACTTTGGGTGACCAGCAGGGACGCATCTCAGTGTGTTGCAGCTCTGGCAGCTTGGTGGGAGCCAAGTCAAACTCTAATGAGGGGCAAGTAAAACCCTGTCATTGTGGTTCACCTGCCAGTCCGGAGGAGTGCAGCAGACGCGGGAAGCAGGTCACACGCGCCATCCGCCCCGGCAGGGGCTCCAGAGACAGACAAACGGTGTGATTTTTCAGGCTGGTTTGCCTCAAAGTTTCTTTGTTTATAAATATTTTTTTTTGCGGGTTCTCCCTGGTGGTGCAACAGGTTAAAGCACCACATTATGAAGCTCTCTGCAGCCACTGCAGCCACAAGTTCGATCCCCAGCCAGGGAGTGACCCACAGGGCGCGGCAGACCTCTCCTGTCTCCCCGCTGCTCCCCTCAGCAGTGGACTTCTCAGTCGGCCTGTTCTGCTCCCCACTCTGTCTCTGGTGAATCCTCTCACCACCCCTGCATCTCTGGCCTGTACCCCAGTTCTGTGTACACAAATAAATACATCTTTAAAAGTATACCTATATATGTATATATTTTTTGCTTCTCAGGGATGAGCCACACAGGAAGCCCCACCATTTCCAGATGAGGAAATGCAGTCGGGAGAGACGAGTTTGACCCCATGAGGCACCCGGCGGGGCCAGCCCTCGACAGAGCCGGCCCTGTCACTGTCCGCACGGCCTTGCCTGGCCGCCGTGGGCTCAGCCTCTCGGGTGCTGAGATGACAGCTTGTGGGGGAGCCCTTTGGGGTGGCGCCGAGCACACGTGAGCACGCAGCAGAGCCGTGCGCCGCGGGACGAGGTTTCGGGCCACAGGGTCAGGGGTCACCTGGCAGGCCCAGGGTGCCCTGCAGCAAGCGGCCAGGCAGAGCTCACCCCCCTCGACGTCCAGCAGTTCATTCCACCCGTCGGTTCATGTTCTCTGTGTAGGGCGACTGCTATTCTGCTTTCCGTATTTGCTTTTTCTCATCTTTAAACTTCAAGTTCAGTCAGAATTATTCTTCTCAGAGGCCTGAAGCTAGCGATGTTATGCCATGCCCAGCATGGCGTAGGTCTTAGGGTTCTAGGCGGCCCCGTGGAGATGTGACAGAAACCAGAGCCTCTCTCCTCAGAGAAGGTGCTAAGCGAACACACACATCCACACACACACTCTCCACGCTCCAGTCTTTTATTTCTGGGGTTGCAGCCCCAGAATCCCTGGTCAGGGACCAGGCCAACTGCAGGACTCGGGGATCCGAAGACTTGCCGGGCCAGAGCCCTGCTCTGATCGTCTGGGAGACCACTCCCGGCACCTGGGTGAACTGGGCTGGTTTCTCCCGGCACAGCAGTGAGTCTGGCAAAGTTGCTGGTGTGACTATTTCCATCCTGCTGAAGATGCGGTTTGCTCACCGGCTACCCCGTGTGCGAGAGCCCACTCAGCTAGCTTCCCATGCAAATTTAATGTCCTGAAGTCTCGGCCACACCAACACCGATGTGTCCAACTCCGAGGCCTCGGTTAGCACAAGGAGGCTTTCAGAGACCACTCCGAGGCCTAGCTGATCTACTGAGCGGGCAGCTTAGAGGAAAAGGTGATTCGGAGGAAAGAAAGAGAACGAGGAAGGGTGGGGAGCCGGGGAGCCCGGGGAGTGGGTGGGAGGAGCGGGCGGGGCGGGCGGCAGGGCACTTGGCACGGCCCCTGCCAGTCACATGCCACATCACGCCAGGCTCACTCTGAAAAGGCTTTTATTTGAGAGAATTAGATGCTGCTGATTGGCGAGGCAGCAGCCCGGGGGCCCTGCCTCCCGGCTGGGATTCGCCTCCAATATTAACCCTTACGGAGGGACTGGGGCAGCCTCCTTCCTCTCGAGGGCTGTCTGGCAGTGCCGGCCCGCCGTGGGCACGAGGGCCTCGCCGGCGTTCGCCTGGCCGCTGCCCCTGCAGTCCGGCAGGTCTGGGGCTCCGCCGTGGCGCCGTCGTCTCTCAGCTCACTGCTCAGAGCCTCAGTTTCCTTGTCTGTAAGGTGAGCCCAATCGTATCAGCTGGCTCGTGAGGAGAGGGCCGGCTTCCCCCAACTTCAGCCCTCTCTGCTGCATGATTTCACAGTGTAGTGATGGTTCAGAACTCACTTCTTCTGCTCTTGTAACTGCTGCCCAGCGGGTGGCAGATCCCTGCATCTCGTGTGCACCCTACATTTCTTTTATTTAAACTATTTTGCTTTTTAACTGGGGCCCCTAACTTTGGTTATATTAGTCTGATATTCAGATGGGTTATGTGCAAAAATAAACACATCACTGGGCCCTCTCTGGTGAAGCAGCAGGTTAAAGCACAGCACTCAGAAGCTAAAGCCACTTCCACATGAGTTAGATCCCCGCCTGCCCCGGAGGTGACCACAGGGCGCGGCAGACCTCTCGTGACCCGCCCGCTGCTCCCCTCAGCAGTGTACTTCGTCCATCTGCCTGTTCTGCTCCTCACTCTGTCTCTGGTGAATCCTCTCACCGCCCCTGAGCTTCTGGCCTGTACCCCAGTTCTGTATGCATAAATAAATGCATCTTTAAAAAAAGTAAACACATCACTATTGAAATGCAGAATGTCCATGAAGGCACCTCCAGGAACAGTCTCTGGCAAAACCCTAGCCTCTATGTGCTTAATGCCAGAGACAGTTGCCACTGCCATGCTGTCTGCTGTCTTTATTGTCACTCAGAAAAGCCAGCTGGGGGTGGGGGGCCGGGTGACAGGGGTGTCTCTCCTGCCAATGCCTGGGCCCCAGGCTGGGTTCCTTCTCACCTGTTCCTTCCACCCCCCCCCACTTTCTCACGTTAACCATATTTTTTTTTTGAAAGATTTATTTATGCATACAAAACTGGGGTACAGGCAGTGAGAGGATTCACCAGACACAGAGTAGGGAGCAGAACAGCCAGATCTACTGAAATACATTGCTGAGGGGAGCAGCGGGAAGATGGGAGAGGTCTGCTGCACCCTGTGGGTCACCCCCCGGTCAGGGATTCAGCTGGTGCTGAAGCAGCTGTGGCCAGCTTTGTAGTGCTGCGTTTTCATCCGCTGAGACACCAGGGAGGGCCTGTCTTTACATATTTTTTTTTTAAAGATTTATTTAATCATATAGAACTGGGGTACAGGCCACAGATGTGGAGGGTGAGAGGATTCACCAGAGATGGAGCAGGGAGCAGAACAGGCAGATCAACAAAGTACACTGCTGAGGGGAGCAGCGGTCAGGTCAGGAGGGGTCTGTCACGCCAAGTGGTCACCTCCGGGGCGGGGATCGAACTTAAGCGGAAGTGGCTTTAGCTTCTCAGTGCTGTGCTTTAACCTGCTGCGCCACAAGGGAGGGCCTGTCTTTACATATTTTAAAAACCATTCTATACAAAGCTAATTATTTTCTATGTCTAGAGCTACATAAAGGTGGGATTCTGCCCTCCCTGGTCCAGCCTGGCTACACACGTTTTCCCCATCGCCATGACTTCTTCCTTCCAAAATTCGGCAAAGCCTGACTTTCTAAGGAGAGGGAAAGTGCTCCATCCAGCACTGCCTGGGTATTTGTTGGCTCTGTCTCGCTGACTAACCCAGAATTTCTTAATTACAACTCCACCAGGAAGCTGTTAACAGTCTTGTTAAAAAAAGAGAGAGAGAAAAAGAGCAAAAAAAAAAAAAAAAAAAGGAAAAACCACAAACTCAAACCTTAGAAAACATTCTCACCTTGTAAACACACACACACATAGACCATGCCAGCAAAGCACAGGGCCTCAGTGAGTCTTGTCTGCAACTCAACTGGGGGTCAAGGTGGACCAGACCAGGAGGCTGCTGTGTGGACAAGGGGCGGGGGGAGGGTCTCGTGAAGGGTGCCCCACAGCAGAAGATGAGAGACATCGTGAGGGGTCACATTTGGGCCTTGACGGAGCTGGGAAGCAGGTGGAGTTTATCCGACTCTACCAGGCACATGGAGCCCCGTGCCTCACCCCAAGGGCTGCTTTCTAGTTAGTGGATGGCTATTCTCCACTGGCCTGGGCTTCTCCCCCAGAGCCAGAGTCCCTCAATTAAGACTCCCAGGGATCTATACTTTCAAACTCAAAGAGCTCCATCATGGGGAGATACAGTATGTCCCTTGGCGGAAGAGTTCTGGGATCACTAGCAACAAAGGGTCATCTTCCAGTCCCCACCTGCCCTGGTTCCTTGCTACTTAAAAAAAAAAAAAAAACATTTATTTGTTTATGCACACAAAAACTGGGGTACAGGCTAGAGGTGCGGGGGTAGAGTGAGAGGATTCACCAGAGACAGAGTGGGGAGCAGACCAGGAAGATGGGGAGACAGGAGAGGTCTGCCGCGCCCTGTGGGTCACTCCCTGGCCGGGGATCGAATGCTGCTGCAGTGGCTGCGGATGGCTTCAGAGTGCTGGTTTTACCAACTGCAGCACCAGGGAGGGCCCCATCTTTGTTAGGCCCCTGCTAGTCCTGTACATTTTGGGGAGCAGTGACATGTCGCGAAGGACACCCCAGGGGCTCGTCTTTGCTTTTGGCCCCCAGCACCTGCGTATTCCCTGGGTGAGGGTGGAAGCGGTCTGATCGCCCCGAAGCCGGCGATCAGTGAGCCACTGGTGGACCCGGCTCACCTCAAGCAGTGTCCTGGTCCCAGGACCGCGATAGCCCGGGCTGCGCATGGGAACCAAACTGCTCCCTTCAGAGCTGAAGGACTTTGTTTAGTTGAGCTGGATTCCAGAGCCTGTTGCCTTGGCAACAGGTCTTTGGGGGATTTACATCTCATGCATTACAACAGGGCAGACCATTCAGCAAGTGGTGGTGGAGTGGGAGAGGGGTGTACAAAACCCCACAAACAAAACCACTGTGCCTCCCTCAAGCCTGGAGTGGCTAGCCACAAAACAAAAAAGTAGAAATAACAACAATAAAAATCTCCCACAAGCCCATTGGACTTGGCTGGCAATCAGCCAAACAGGAATTCAAACTTAATCAAACTTTCATGTCTCCCTTGTAAAGCTCAGGAAATCAGTAATTGGCTTTGTAATTTAATTTTCTGATCACGTATCAAAGGCATGGGTCCTTCCAAAGGCCACGGAGTGGCCTGTCTCCAGCAAGGACAGCCAAGGCCCCTGGCGGCGGTGCTGGAAGGTGGGCGGGGAGAAGAGCTGCTGGTGGACTAAGAATAGAGCCTGTTATTTATAACCACAGAAGCAGCTAGTGACGCTGCGCTGGCCCTTACAGAGTGGTCTACCCCAAACCACCCACCCCAGGTCCCCAGGCTTCTGTATGTAGCCTCATACAACCTGCTGAAAGTGTGGGGGGGGCGCATCTTGGTGAGGAGCTATTGAGAGCCCTGGGGAAAGGTATAGGGGGAGCCCGCACAGGGCCCCCAGCCTAGGCAGGGAGAGAAAGGAGCTGATTTGGAGCCTTTCTGGAATGGGAAATGGGACATAGGAGGGGAAGGGGAAGTCCAAGGTTCTCGGTTTAGGTCCCTGGGAGGAAAGTTTTTAACATAGAGAAGGAAGGAGGCTGCTTTGCGTGGCTGGGGCTGGGGGTCGGGGTGTGGGGAGAGGGGGTGCTTAGCATTAGGAGGGCTAACAAGAATCAGCTTCGCTGTGTCCTCACGAGGTGCTTTATAATCACCATCTTATTTCTTATTCCCAACCGTTCAGAAGACAAGGGCTTCTGGTTCCCATTACAAGCCAGAACAGCAGGGCTCAGAGAGCAGAGGCCAGGACTCTCCACTCGCAGGCCCTGGCGCTGACCTGGCCCAGGATGGCCTGATCGCAGAGTCCACAAGTTCAACCTCCAGTGCTACGGACCCCTCTTTCTCATAGAGCCAAACAGGAATAATCAGAAAAGGGTTTCCAACACTCAAAAGGAGGTCATGGGTTAGAGAATCTACAGATCATTATTTGCTAATGAATCCATCCACTTAACCAACTGTCAATATTGCTTCAATTTTAAAAAAATAAGTGAATTGTAAAGGCAAGTCACAGACTAGGAGAAAATATTCACAGGACATACGTGTGACAAATAACTTGTATCTGGGACATACTTTTAAAAAACTCTCACAACGCATTAACTCAACCTATTAACTCAATAATAAGAAGACAAAGAGCCCGTTAAAAGTGCAGAATAAAAAATGTGAATAGATATTTCACAAAAGAGGACATAATCACATGGCCAGAAAGCACCTTTAAAAAGGTGCTAACGATCGCCAGTCATCAGGGAAACTAGAGTCACAGTGGAATAGCACTGCCTATAAATCAGAGTAGCTAGAACAGAAGGTCCAGCAATTCCAAGAGTCCCCGAGAGCGTGGACAACAGGAACTCACTGGTGGAGTTTAAAAAACACAACCACTCTGGAAGTCAAAGACACATGCAATAAAGTTAACACACCTGCCCACATGATCTAGCAATTCCGCTCCTACCAGTTGACCAAGTGAAGAAAAAACGTTTGCACAAAAATCTGTCCCTCTACATGCTGGCAATACATTCACGTTTGCTCCAGAATGGAAATTAACTCAAATGCCCAGCAACAGCGGAACAGATAAACAAATGCCAGTGCGGTAGGGTGTGTCTGGAGCTGGTCACAATGAGCCAGGTGACAGGGGCGAACCTGCAGGTGCCTGATCACATCCAGTTCAGCTTTCATTGTTTGCTTCTTATTAGTATTATTTTTAAACAAAGGCTTCTGCGGTGTTAAGTGAGGGCAGCAGCTCTGGGTGCCACGGCGTGGTGTGGGCTACAGCGGCCTCCCGTGTGAGCCCAGGGCCAGGACTGTGACTGGGTTCCCCTCGCCGAGCCCCGCCCAGGGCACACAGGGCCCAGAGCGGGCTCTGCTGCCGGTCAGCGCAGCGACTCAGCCTGTTTCCGCTCCTCTGTAAAACGGCAGGAATCACAGCCACCACCTAGTAACTGGCATTTAACCCCGCACACAACAGGCACAGCTGATGCCCAAGCCATGCCGGACGCGACCTACATCGTGGGACCCACCAGAGCCGAGCCACGCCACTGGCAAGCTCTGACACCACCATGTCACTGCAACCCCTTCCCACCCCGCTGTGTTCCCAGACTGTCACTCACGTGCACTGTCGGGGCTCTCATATCAACAGAGTCTGAAACTGACTTCATCGGAAATAATGACTTATGTGACATGAGAGGCTGGGCGTGCTAGTGATTTCTCCCCAGTACACCTCACATAGCTACACAACGTGAGAGAGAAAACTCATAGTACGGTGCACTTAAAAGTGTCTTCTCCCATTTTACGGGGTGGAGTGGGGAATGGGATCAAAGACAGTGGGGGGGGGGAATGCGCTGGACTATGGTGATGGCACACGGGTGATTTGGTGATGGGAAACCCAAGGGGATTGCAACTGAGATGGAAAAATGCACAAAAATATGTAAAAACAAACTATTATAAAATAAAATTACAAAAAAGGGTAAAAAGTGTCTTCTCCAGCGCAGTGCGTGTGTCAGGCCAGGGAAGCAGCGAGCTCACACGAGCTCCAGGAACACTGCCTGGCACACAGCGGCCGCACCGTGCGCCGGCCCCACCGCGTGGCAGGACGGGAGGGCAGAGCTGGCAGAGCGGAGAGCGGTGGGGAGCCTATTTCCACCACGTCACCAACCCGTGAGCGTTCAGGTTTGCGCCATTGTGTCACCGGGAAGCTCTGCTCGGCTGACCCCTCAGCCCTCAGCGGTGGGGAGGAGCAGGAAACAGGCCGACGGGCGTGCGGGGGCCTCTCACCCACAGAGGCCGCCGCGCTTCTGGGAGCTGGCGGCCACCTGGCTAAAGATCACGTGTGAGCGCGCGCCAGAGCCAGCTCCCCGCAGACAGGAGACTTTGGGTCCTTCCTGAGGCCCCTCGCCCGGGGAATGGTGACTCAGTGAGCAAGGCCTGGCCAATGGAGGGTCGTCTGGTGCAGACAACTTCCCCCATGCTGAGGGTCCCCCAAAGGTGCTGAGCAGAGAAGGACATCTGAGAGAACTGAAAACACAGGTTCCCACAAACCTACCACATGAATGGCCACAGCAGCCCTTTTGTAACAGGGGAGTCCCCCGGAAAAGGGGAAGTTCCAGGTTCCCTGCCCCACCCAGAAGGAGGGTGGAGCTGAACAGAGAACAAGGAGGAGAGAGAAAGAAGGAAGCAGGATGGAGAGCCAGAAGGACCCGAGGAAGCCACATGGAGCAGGGAACAGGTGAGGGAAAAAAACGTGCTTGTTTCCTGGCCCTGGACTGGCGAAGGCAGACGTGGGTGAGAGACCCGTGGGGAAGTGACTGTGGCAACGTTTATCTTGATTTTGATGTTGCTCTTTTCCTCCCACACTCGTCTGGCCGTTTCTGACCCATTTCCATGGGTCCCGGCCAGAAGGTGCTTTAGGCTGGTGTCGGGCTTTCAGGCCTTGCTTGGGCCAGTCCCTGTTGGGTGGACTTTTGCCCACGAGGGGATGGGGGACTTCAGGTGTTTGATTTAGACATTGCGTTCTTTGTGTTTCATATTGTATATTCACTGCATTAAAGTCCCTTTTCATTGAAGTTTTATATGTTTTGTCTTGATGCGGCGGATGGCAGAACCCACATAGAGCAGGCAGGTTTGGGGCTTTAGGGGTGCCCCTCTCCCTGTCCTGTAACACTTTGATGATGGCCCAAAAGTGGAAAAACCTCAAACGCCCACCCGTTGGTGACTGGAGAAATAAAATTTGATATAACCATGCAACTAGGCTATAATTCGGCTACAACATGGATGACTATTGAGAACACTGCTAGGTGGAGCGAGCTTTCATCCTCAAACAATGTCCAGGGGGCCACTCCACAGAGAAAACTTGGGGGAGGGGTTCTGTCCAGGGCGCCTGAGCTCTGCTACACGCACTGAGCCTTAGGGGAAGAGGGCAGGGCGGGGTGCAGGAGGGGAGTGCGTGTGCCGGGCGCCTTCCTGCTCAGCACTGAGGCAGGGGCTGCTGTTTGTACTCAGCAGATGAAAAAAATCTAAGGTCTGGAGAGGAACGAGCTGGCTCCTGAATTCCTAACTCATTCTGCTCCCCCATCACCTGATTTTTTTTAAAAAAAGATTTATTTATTTATGCATACAGAACTGGGGTACAGGCCAGAGTTACAGGGGTGGTGAGAGGCTTCACCAGAGACAGAGTGGGGAGCAGAACAGACCAACTGAGGAAGTACACTGCTGAGGGGAGCAGCGGGCGGGTCAGGGGAGGTCTGCTGCCCTGTGGGTCAGCTCCCGGCGGGTCAGCTCCCGGCAGGGATCGAACTCGCGCTGAGGCAGCTGTGGCTCGCTGGCAGTGCTGTGCTTTAACCTGCTGCGCACCAGGGAGGGCCCCCTGGAGGAGCCCCCATCTCCGGAACTTTAGCAGATCTCCCCTCTGGCTTTGCAGGGGGCAACTCTGGTGGTAGAAGGGAGAATTCTCTGCGCCCCAGTTTCCTCATCCACATAGGCCAATCACATGGGCGCCACAGGAGGGCGGGTCAGAGCTCAAAAAAAGTACGGGAGGTGAGGGAAGGGGAAGCGAAAGGGATTTAGCTTTGTGCCAAGCTCAGGGCTTGGAGCGCAGCAGCCAAGGGCCCCTGCCGGGACAGGGCGGCCTGTCAGAGCGATGGGACTGGCAGAGGGCTGTGCCCACAGCAGGTAAGTGTACCCCAAATCGGGGCGCAGGGCGTGAGGCTAAATCTTAATACGAGCATTAGGGCTGAGCGTAGGTGTTCAGCCCAAACTCATACATCCTGACCTCAGTGTGGCTGTCTTTGGGGTAAGGAAATCACTACAGTTAAAAGAGATGAGAGGAGGCCGGAGCTGAGAGGCCTGGTGGGCTTTTCTAGCAGAGACACCAGACACCGCTCTCCTCCTCTGTCTCTCCCCTGCCGCCTCTCCCTCTCTGCCGTGTTCCCGGGAGAGGCTGCCTGACTCCCGGTGAGAAGGTGGCCCTCCTCAAGCCGGGAGGGACGCTCTCACCAGAAGCCCAGCGGGCGAGAACCACAGTCCAGAGCCGCGAGAAAACCGTTTCTGGCGTTTGACCCGCCCAGGCTGTGGCGTGGCCTGGAGGTGCGAGCAGGCAGATACACGGCAGTAACACAGACGGGCGTGCTGGGCCCGGGTCCAGCCCTCACGTGGCTGCAAGCACAAGGTAGGTACCGCTTTTATCCCTGTTTTACCGTGAAAGAAAAGGAAGCACGGAGCGGATGGGCAGCGACCCCGTTTCGCAGTGGCAGGTGGCAGCAGGGGCGCTTCAGAGGGGCAGGCCACGCAGCGAGAGCGAGCTCCGCAGGGCGCTGGCGTGGAGGACAGGCCTGGAGTCCCCACGAGCCCGGAGCGAGGGCCTCGCCCGCTGCCGGCCCGGCGTCCAGGCCCGGTGGGGGATCAGGCGCTCCACCAGAGCCGTCTGGCCGCCCCACAGAGAGCTCAGCCTCCATCCTCAAGCGCCACACCCTGAATGGCTCTGGCCATCCCCACTCAGGCCTGCAAGTACGAGCGGAGTCCGGGTGAGGGGACGGTGCTGCTTGTCAAAGCCCTTCTGGGTTCTCTGGGCGCTGTGACGGCCACAGGAAGCCACCGGCCTGCACCTTCCAGGAGGCTGCGGCCTGGACGGAGGGTCCCGGTTAGCCAGCAGGAGCCGGCGGAGCACCGACCCTGCTGTTTCCAAAGCCCGCTCAGCCAGGTGCCAGCAAGCTGGGTCTGGAACCCAGAACCTGCCATCACCGACCTCTCCTCCCCTAAGGCTTGGGGCGGGGGTGGCCTGGCGGCAAGGCCAAGGCCTGGCCTCTGCCAAGCTGGCAGGGCTCCAGGCGCAGGCGCCTGCAGGGATGCGCCACTCCGGGGCTGGCGCACGGAGCAGGCTGGGCGGGCAGCGGAGCGGAGCCTGCCAGCGGCTGCGTCCTGGTGGCAGGGAGGGACCCCGCGCACAGCGCCGCGCTGCGGACCTGTCATCTGCTCACGGGCAGACTTGGGCCGGGCACCCACCCTCCCTGGGCCAGACAGAGCTGGGCACTGGCTCTGCTGGAGTCACCTAGGCTGCCCTTGCCCTGGGGCCTAGCGGGGGGCGGCGCCAGCCCAGTGCCCACACACATCTAGCCCACAACTCTGAGCCCTGACGAAGCTCCTGGGCTCGGTGGTCATCAGGACAGCAGGCCCGCCAGGGCTGGGGGTCCCGGGGAGACTCCTCAGGAGGTGGCAGCAGAGTGGCGTCTGGGTGGGGAGACTAGGGGTGGGGGGTGCTGCCCAGAGGCCGAGGGGCCGTGAGAACCGAAGCAGACCCTGTGGCAGGAGCTGACAGCAGGAGCTTTGAAACGGAAGTTACGCAGACATCTGTAGAAGCTCATGCTGGCTCTTTTGGGGAGTACAGATCATACGGGACAATGGGCTGCTGTGGGGGGCCAGTGAGGACACTGCTGCAACTGTTTGGGGGCTTGCCCAGGGTGAGGCGGGGGCCAAGCGGGCCTGGGAGTCTTCCATAGCAGCTCTCCGCTCCAGGCACCCCGACGCCGACATGGGAATTTGCCCGAGTGCTCTGGGTTAGGCATGTTGTCAATGCCGAAGGTCGTCCCAGGCACCCACCCCGAGCCTGCTCCGTGGGCTCACCATCTCACTCCCTGTCCCCACCGGCCGGGGAGCCTTCCAGACTGAGCGGACCCGAGGGCAGCTCGTGACCCTTCCATCGTGCATGCCAGAAGCAGCCACAGAGACACCGGCAGGGTCCCCTGGTCTGGCGGCTTCACCCCTGTAGCCTGGTGCCCTGTGTGTGCCAGCCCACGACCGCACGCCTGCTATCTCACCGCCCCGCGCCGGCCCCAACTGGTGCACCCTGGGGGCTGGCCAAGGGCCCCCCAGTGGGGAGGCCTCGGCCACGACAGTGCTGGCGGGCAGCCGCCTCTCCCCCCCGGAGAGAAGTCGACCTTCAACTTGCACATGTGTCCTGCTTTGAAGCCCTGGCGCTTCTTTCTTTCGGAAACAAGAAGAGCCTTGTGTCAGGCCATTACCTGGGCTTCTGAAGAGTTTACAGAACTGGTGTGGGGAGGGGTCAAGAGGGAGAGCCATTTGGTTCCTTAGCTTTAGTGGGTGGCAAAGTGGAGGCCCCGGGTGAGGGGCTTGCCCGCGGTCACGAGAGCCAGCCTGGAGCCAGGCTTCTGCCACTGAGCTGAGGTCAGCGTGCCCCCACGCAAGACCGGCTCTCACCTGAGAGAGACCCCCGCCCTTCCCTGCCGAGTTGCTGGGGTGCCCCGGGCTGCCTGGCGCCTGCCTTGCCAAAGCCAGAGCGTCGCTGTGGGAAGACACACGCCCCTGGTGCTCTCCCCAGGGGCTGGGGGGCTGGCGAGATGGGGTGGTGGGGTGGTAGCCTCCTACTGTCCCCAGGAGGAAACAGCTTCCCTGCAGCGGGAGGGCCTGACTCTGCCCTCCCCCCAAACACCGGAACTTTGACGACCAGGACCCCAAGATCAGGCTCCAGGCACACCCCGGTTTGCAAGACCGCTGCCCCCTCCCCCCCAACCAATAGAGAGGACACAGTCAGTCCTGGGCTGCTGTCAGCATTCCGCCTCACTGGCAGAGGGCTGGGTGACGTAGTTGGCCTCACCCAGCTGGCGGGCACCCCCTGGGCACCTACTGTGCACGCAGCTCTGTGCCAGGCCCCAGGCTGTGGCTCAGTGAGCTCCCTTTGGGAGGAGGGGACGGTGGACACTCCTCAGCAGCTGGGCTAGAAACGCAGGCCGTGGGCCCGGCGGCTTGGGCTGCACCAGCGCCCACTTGTGTGACCGTAGCCTTGTTACTTCAACTCTCCCATCGCTGGAATGCGGCCGACGCCGACTCTCCCCTGAATCCACTAACTCGCGGGAGGCGGGAGAGCAGTCACCGGCCCATCTGTGGCGCAGATCCGCCCACCGGGGCAGCAACAGAGGCCGAAGGGCCCAGTGGCGACGCAGCGGCGCGGGGGGGGGGGGGGGGGCACGTGTCTCCTGCAGAGTGGGAGGGTGGTGCAGGCTTGCTGCGGGGCCAGGCGCGAGGCCTGCCAGGGGCCAAATCCTCCGCCTAGAAAAACGGGGCCCCGGCCTGTGTGGCAGCGCCCCCCTCGCACGGCGCCTCAGTATCCCCTTGGCAAAAGGACGGACAGGCCGAGAGCAGCAAGCCACAGAGGGTGGTAGCGTGACTCAACGGGATTAAACCCCAAGCACAAGTCGGGAAAGGCGGGAAGAGGCCCCGGCGACGCGCCCCCGGCGCCCGAGAGCGCTGTGCGCACTGTTCCCGCAGCGCACGCAGCCGCCGCCCGCCCTGTCGCCCAGTGGCCGGGCGCTTGCTCCATCGCACCGGGACTCAAGTCTGAGGCGTCCGGGCGACATGAGCGTCCGCGATTCTCCCAGCAAGGAAAAGGGCTGTTGACAGCAAAGTGCTCCCAGAGAAGGCTGTGCGAAACTCGAGCAGGGCTCTGCAGACCGCGAAGGACAGACGCTCCCTCCACACAGCGCGGGGCGCAGAAGCCGGGCCAGGAGGGCTGAGGCCCGGCACCAGGGAAGCCCCGAGAACCGGAGGGCCCCTGGCGGCGCAGCGGGTTAGAGCCGCGCTGAGAAGCTAAAGCCACCGCAGCACGAGTCTGATCCCCGCCCCGGAGGTGACCCCATGGCGCGGCAGACCTCTCCTGACCCGCCCGCTGCTCCCCTCAGCAGTGTGCTTCATCAGTCGGCCTGTTCTGCTCCCCACTCTGTCTCTGGCGAGTCCTCCCCCTGCCCCTGCACCTCTGGCCTGTACCCCAGTTCTGTTCGCATAAATAAATAAATCTTAATAAAAAAGGACTGGGCCGGTGGCCTTGGTGGGCCTCTGCCAGCAGGCCCCCGGCAGGTGGGGCCCCTGTCCCGCCAGAGGGGCCTAACCCTTGTGGGGGCGGGAAGGGGGTCTGAGGTGCTCTCTTCCGGGGGCAAACATGGGGCCTTGGAAAGAGCACAGCTCTTTCAGAGCCAACAAGTCCCACAGAGGGGTCGGGCGACTCTCCTGCCCGCGCCCCTGCCTGGTGGGACACAGTCCTCGGGGCTCTTCCCCAGCTCAGAGCCCTGGGACCCACGCGGGGACCTGCGCACCGGTCTGACTCCCAGGGCCTCCACTGCATCCGGCCCCCGCGGCTCCCTCCCTCCCCCCAGGCAGAACCCAGAGAAGGACAGGGCCACCAGACCAGAGGGCGGGGGTGGGGGGGGGCTGTCTGGGCGCTCGGGCACGAGAGGAACGCCTGCGTGTCTTATCAGTGTCCCTGGCACTGTGACAGCAGATAAGCCTGTGTCCAGCCTGGTGCACATTATTTCGATTTTACGGAGAGGAAACAGGCTCAGGGTCAAGGAAACCGCCTGAGTGCCTAAAAAGGAGGGTCCAGCTTCTGGCCTGGGCCTCTCTCAGCCCCACATGGGCCCTGCCCCACCTCAGCTTCCTGGGGAGGACATGGCCTGACCCTCTCCCCGTCGGGCCTGTGCTGCAGGGCCTAACTCTTGGTCCGGGGAGGCGGGCGCCTGGGAGCCAAAGTGCTTCACCGTCAGGGGTGTCGACCCTGTGGAGCCCCCCCACCGTGCGTTCTGGGGGGGGGCCCAGACCGTGGCCAGAGCCACGAGGCGGAGGATACGTTGCCCTCCTCTCCTGGGCCAGCTGTCAGGGGGACCAGCTGGCCTCGCCACCACACGGGGAAGAGCGGCAGGAAGGAGAAGAAATACAGCGGGCTGAGGACGAAGGCAGCTCCCACGGAGGGAGCGGGAAGGTGGACCTGATTTGGCAGTGGGCTACTTCAGGCCTGCGCCCTGGGGCCTCGGGCCAGTGATTGGGGGGCAGCCTGGGGCAAGCTCTCCTCCAGGTCTCCCCAAGAAGCCGCTGGCTGCTCAGACGAAGGCGAGAGTCTGCCGCCAGGACAGCGGCGAGAGCTGGCTGGGGCAGCCAGGAAGGGCCCGTGCTGCGCCTGGAGGCACACACCCCACTGCAGCCTCACCAGGGTGACTCGCCTGTCAGCCTGGAACCATCGCCAGGAACCTGAGGCCCCAGGTGGCGGGTGAAGGAGCAGAGGGCAGAGTACCCAGGAGGAGCGGAAATCTGGCACCAGGGTGGCAGTGGCTCTCTGCACTTGCGGGGCCTGGGGGAAGCTCCCCGAGGGTTCCCACAGCAGGGAGGCAGGCGCAGCCCTGTGCGAGGGCCTGGGGGCGCTGGCACTGGTTAAGCTGGTGGAGGAAGGCACGCCCACCCAGCACCCTGCAGGCCCCTGCAGGGTTTGGGAGACTCAAGCCAGGCAGCGTGCGCAGGGGAGTTAACGGTCCGCGTGGCGCTTGCACAGAGGGTTTGTGTCCGGTGGGGCCGCGGCCAGATCCTGAACAAAGCCCCCTTCCCTCCGGAGCGACTGTCTCTGTGCCTGGAGGCCCGCGGAGGCCGCTTCGCTGCTCTCCTGCTGCCCACCTACCCATTTCCCACAGTGCGCCTCTTCAGAGACAGGTCACGCCTTAGTTTTGCTTGAAACGTCCAGTGACTTCCGGCCGCGCTGGGAACCAAGCCCAAAGCCTTTCCATGGCCCAGAAGCGCTGCTCACCTGGCTGGTTCCTGCCTCCCTGTCAGCCTCAGCTCTGGGCACACCTCCCGCCCCCTTGACTTTCGAGCTCCACCTGTGCGGGCCTTGTTCATACTCGGTCAGGGCTCCCTGCCTCAGGGTCTTCGCACATGCTGTTCCACCTGCTGGAGCACTCCCCCACGTGTCTCCCACTGGCCAGTCCCATCTGCTCTCTGCCGGAGAGCTCATCCTGGCCGGCCGGGCCTGCTGGTGGGCTCCGCCAGGGAGCGCAGCTCGTCTTCCCCAGATGGGGCTGTGACGGCGGCACCAGCCCGCGGGCCCAGCGCCGCACGCTGCAGTCCACACTGACATTTGTCAATGAATGAATGAGTGAGAGCGACGTGTGGGCGACTCTGGAGAGGAAAGGAGGCTTTTGGCCGCAGTGACAGAGGAGGAGTTTATGGAGAATGATGTTCTGAGCCATACGTAGCCCTCACAGAAATGAACAAAGCAGCTGCCGCCGAGGGCGCGTGGCTCTGCGGGCGCCGTGCCAAGCACCCCCGGCCCGGGCTCTGGCGGGCAGCCCTCCCGGGCCACGGAGGCTGTGGCCCGTCGCCAGAGCTGCCCCCTCGCTCCTGCCTGCGCCCCGCCTGACCTCTCACGCCTCCTCTCCCAGGCCTCGCCGGCCCTGGTTCAGGTGCGGCCCCCTCAGAGCCACGGGCGGCTGGGGCTGAGGTGCGTCCTGGCCCAGCCTGGCAGTGGCAGGCTTCTGGGAGGGGTGAGGCCCCCCGGCCCTGTGGTGCCGGAGCTGGCTCTGCACTCCGGTGTGGGGCCACTGTCACACCCGGGGTTCTCGTCCTGGTGCCCCACCCCCAGGCGGTGAAGTGCGGGCAGAGGGAGATGGGACAGGGGCTGCTTCCCGAGCGCGAGCGCGCGGCAGGGGCCAGGCACGTATTTCTTTTCACCAAAAGGCCTCTGAGTGCGCGTTACCGTCATTACCTTCATTTCTCACTCAGGCTAGTGGGCCAAGGCCAGCGTGGGCGACAGGAGGGCCAGGATGCAGGCTCACGTCTCCGACTCCACGGCTGGCTCCCAGCCCTGCGCCCTGCGGCTCCTCATCGCGACTCTAAAACGAAGTCCTTCTGGCACATGGCCCCACTGCCCCTCAGGGGCCTCCCTGTTCTTCCATCAGCCCTACCGGGTGGATGGGAATGGAAAGAGGACGGGGCTTGGGGTGGGGGGCGGCCATGAGCCCTGCCGCTGGGATCCCGGCTGGCCCCCCGGGCAGAGGCGCCATGGGAACAGCAGTGCTGGCTCCGGGCCAAACTTGGTCACAGTCGTGCAGTGCCAGACGCCGCCTGTCTGGCCTGCGCCCGCATGACGTGAATCAGACACAGCTGGCGACACGAGTCTCAGACAGGCCGGAGGATGGCTGCTGCGTCCCCCCAGCACCCCCATTTCTTCTCTCATTTCCTTTCTCATGGTTTTCCTCTGGGGAGTTCACTCTCACGCCAGGAATCTCTGAGATAACTACAGAGTATTGCATCCCCTTCAGCCCAGGAGAGGGACGCCCAGGTTGGGGTAAGGGTGCTGCTGAGGGAGGTCACAGCGATGTACCTCGCATTTCATAGGGTGCTCAAGGGCTTGTGTGGTGTGAACTGTGGCGATTTTGCAGAGTCTAAGGTGCGGGCCACATGTTGGGACAGAGCGGAGAGATGAAGAGAAGGCGGAGACACCATCCGAGCTGCTGGAGCAAGCCATGCCTGCAGCCCCACTTCGAGAGCTCTCGACACTCAGCCAGTGTGCTGTATCTCTGTCACTTGTGACCAGGAACGTCCCGATTGCTCCAGACATGGGACTGTGGCAGTGAGGCAATACCGGTGTCTGTTGCCTCCCAAATAGAGAAGGGTGAGGACTGCGAGGAGAGCAGGTGAACGCATACGGTTGTGGGAAGGGCAGATGGGTCCTGGCTCCTAGGGAAGCCCCACCTCATGTGTGGGGTGTCACCTGGTTCCTCTCACACACACAGCAGGCCCTCCAGCTGCGGAGGGCCCCGGGCCGTCCCTGTTGGTCCCTACCTTGGTGATTCCGTCTCACCTGTGGTGCCTCAACCAGGTACTCCACCGCCTTGGCCACCAGGAAGGGGCCACACACTCACAGCAGGCTCAAATTTGGGGTTGGTTCAGATGAAGTAGTGACAGAGTCGGGGGAGACTCGGGTGTAGGCGATGGTGCTGGTGCCCGTTTTCATAAATGCTACAACTATTGTTCAGGAAGAACAATTATAGTGTGTAACATTTCTACTGGGTCCAAGGTATTAATCTGTTAAACACAGACATTTAAATTGTACCACAATTTTGTTTTTGGGAATTTAACAATTTTTCAATATGCCAGGATCCCGAAAGTAGGGCCCTGGCCAGGCAGCCTTCCTGTGGCTGTTCTCTACGTTTTTTTTTGAAAGTTTTTTTATTTATTTACGCATATAAGAACTGGGGTACAGGCCAGAGGTGCGGGTGGGTCAGGGAGAGGATTCACCAGAGTACACTGCTGAGGGGAGCAGCGGGGAGACAGGAGAGGTCTGCCACACCGTGTGGGTCAGCTCCCTGGCCAGGAATCGA
>NW_004567140.1:5268490-5279868 GCF_000260355.1 Condylura cristata | reverse complement strand
CCCCCCCCCTCCCCGCGCCTCTGGCCCGTACCCCAGGTCGGTATGCATAAATTAATACATCTTAAAAAAAAAGTACAAAAATACCCCAGGAAGCCAGCTCATCCTCCCACCCTTCCGTAGGCCAGTGCACAGTGAGGTGACTGTGACGGTCCCGGGAGCCAGGCCCCGCCAGCCCCTCATCTGGCGCTCCTTGACCTTGGACTTGCAGCCTCGAGCTGAGAGAGGTCTGTGGTCCAGGGTATCTGGCCGCTGGCGTTTCTGTTATATCCTCTTGAAAAGACCAAGGCGGTGGGGAAACAAAGGCAAAAGCTGCAGAAGCAGCCTGGACCCGTCCCTGCCACCGTCCAGAAAAGCTGCCCACCATCTGGCGGGCGCCTGTCCCTGGGGCACCGCCGGCCCCGGCCTCGGCGCAGGGACTCCCACATCCATGGGCAGGTTTCACCTGGTGTTCGTGGCGGCCTACAGAGAAGGCGGCAGGAGGTGACCCGCGGATCCTCAAGCCCCTCCTCTGAGTGGCCGTAAAGCCCTACGCTGGCTGCTCCCATGCCGCTAGGCCAACGCGGCCAACACGCAGCAGGAAGTCGAGCCGCCTCTTCCTCTGACCTGACTCCCGGGTACAGGCGCGGTGGCACCTGCCACCTCTGAGCCACAAGCCTCCCGCACCCCAAGGGTGAGTGCCCTGACGGCACGCAGCTGCAGATCAGCCCTGCCCAGTGCCTCTTGGGCCAGGCAAGTGCCTCCCTGCTGTCCAGGCCTCTGTTGGCTGCGTGTTCTCACTGGTGGTCAACTGTACCCTAACTCAGCACAGACGTGGAGGAGCTTGGGGACGGTCACCACCCGCAGCCTGGCAGGTGCAGCCTCCCCGCCCCGGCTCTGGAGGAACAAGGCCAGGGAGCGTGTGCCGCTCGGCCTGGTGCCTCGGGAGGAAGGCTCAGCCGAGAGGATGTGGGCTTCTCCCAGCCAACTGCTTTTCCGACAAGTGAGCCCAGAAGGCGACTTCTTCGGAACGTCCCGGGGTAGCACAGTGAGCCCAGCACCTGACGGGAATGTCCACTGTGGGCCTGGGCCGCCCCCCCTCATCTCCACGGAGAGCAGGACCCCATAGCACGACCAGCAAGCACACACCCCAGTCTGTTTCTAACACCTGACTCGGTAAAGCAGAGAATGGCACGATGCTTGGTCAACATTCAGGAAAAAGGTCCTCTGCATCGCCTGTAGAAGGTTCCAGTACCCTGCTGAGGACCTCATCTGCCCTCACCAGCACCTCTTTCCGCAACAAGTGGATGTGCCCATGTGCTGCAGGCCGGATCAGCTCCACCGCCTGCACCAGGGTGTCTGCCTCCCTCCGTTACCGCCAGCGCGGTGGCTTCGAGACTCGGACGTTGATGCCAGCCAGCCTTCCCGAGCGCCTACTGCCCGCCCTCGCACGGGGAGCTGCCCCTCGCTGGGCCTCCTAATCCCACACGGCCCAGGAGAGGGTCACTGCGTCACTCACCTTCGCGCACGGCCTGAGCTGCACTTTCACGAAGATAAAAAGCGCTGTTTCCCGAAGCATCTGCCCTCCTTGCCAGGCTTTTTGGGGACAGAGACTGGGTCTCCCCCCCTTCTGCGCGGGGTCTGGGGGTGGGAGGCCCCGCCCACCACCCCTGCTCTGGCTGTTGAGGAATAAGGGAGGCCAGAAAGGGGCCGTTCGGTCCCGTTCTGTCAGCCCTGGAGGCACCTGCTCGGCACTGGGGCGTCTGCCCTGGTCACAGGCGCAGCCCTGGCGCCTGGCCCTGCACTTGGCCCGAGGAGGCACACGCCTGCTGGAAGAACAGGATCCCCGTCAACTTTCCATTGCCGCCTGTCCGCGGAGGCGAGCGCCGTGAAGAGTGCGGGGACAGCTGGGGCGGGACCACATTCAGCTGAGAGCACCCAAGACTGAGGACGGGCACCCAAGGGACCGCTCAGAATCTGAGACTTGACCCCTCTGCTCCCATCTCGAGCCCGGCTGCTCCTCTGGGGCGGCACCTGCTTTTGGAGGACCAGGCATCACCGGTGCCAGCCCGGGCAGAGGCAGCAGGGGCCAGGCCCTGGGCTCCTCCTGGCAGGCTCAAACAATGGGAGCTGCCTGATCGGGGGATCGGCTGACCCCGCTGCACCGAGACCTGCAGAGCTGGGACGTGGGGGCGCCGACAGGCCCCAGAAGCCAAGGAGTCCTCCCCCAGAGGTCTGACCTCGACTTGTGCTGTCCTTCTTTGGCCCCAGCCGCTCCTGCTGCCCTGGGCCCTGTCTGCCAGATGTGAGCACTTGAAAAATATTTGTGGGACGACGGACCGACCGAATGAGAGAAAACGAGGTTGGTGGCTTGAGGTCGCCTGCTGAGGAGGAGCGAGAACGGAGCTGTGATTCAGAAACTTGAACTTAGGCCCCGGTCTGCCATGTGGGCCCTTGAAAGAGCCCTTTCCCTGTGGGGCCAGCAGGAAATGGTCTTGCCTGGCCTTGGGTCTGCATGGCAGGGTGATGATGGCTCAGCTGTCACCTCCAGGAGCCCATTCAGACCGCAGAGTCTTCCCTGAGGCGCCTTCGGGCCCCAGGGAACTCAAGCAGGCCCAGGTCAGAACATTCCACGTTTGTGCTTCAGAATCCCCACACACCTCAGGCTCAACAGCCCCACAGGGGAGACGGCACCAAAATATTTTCACAATTGAAAACTAAGATAGCGTCTGAGTGTCACTGTGCCACTTAACTGTCGAGATTTCTTTGGCCGGAGGAGATCCAGTGACATACTGGAAACCTGAGCGTGAAACTCGAGCGCTGCCGTGACTCCAGGCACGCGGTACCCAGGAAGCCCCTGCGGAGCCCTGGGCGAGCGGTGGGTCCGGCCCGCGCCGTCTCCTGTCTGCGCAGGCCAGCGCCTCTGTGAGGGGAGGTCACGTTCTCCACCCCCACGTCTGTGCTGCCCCTCGGACTCGCTACTGGGGGCCAGGGGAGCCACTCAGGGGTCAGGTGGGGCTCCAGAGCATGGAAGGCAGGTGGGCTGAAGGGGCTCTTGTTCCTGAGGCGCGATTTGCACCTGGTACCACTGGGAGGACACACCTGAGCAGACAGGTGGAGCAGATGATGGCAGCCGGTACCTGGTATCCCCTTCTACCCCAGCTTCCTGGGAGCTGCCTCAAAACCCCTTTCTGTGGTTCCACACCAGGAGGTCCCTTAGGCTTGCGGCAGGTTTCCAGGCTTCAGATGACCCTCTTTGGGTGGGCTCTTGCTCAGGAGGAGGTGGGTAGATTTGGGTGTTTTATTGAGAAAATTCTTAGGAACTTTAATGACTTGCTTCTCTCTCTATGCACACTAATTCCATCAAAGTCCTTTCACTGAAAATCTGTCTTTGTCTTTACATGGTGGATATCAGGAACTCCTTTCAGAGAGTGCACCCCGTTTGATTGGGGTCCCTGGGTGCCCTCTGGTCATGTGCTAACATTACTAAGCTAAAAATACAGATAAAATGTCACCTGCTCCTCACTTAACTGCTACCTCGGACAACTCATCGATATTTTATTAAAAATAATAATTTTAAACAAACAAACCATTAAGAGTGAACGTAAACACAGAGACCTTCCTGTGGAGGGCGCCATCTTAAGTGCTGTATAGGTCTCACACTGAGGCCTCACACTGAGGCCTGAGGGGGCTGGGCTGGAGGTCAACAGGATTCGAACATCCTGGGTCAGGCACTGTATGGGTGAACATGCTCGACAGTCCGCTGGGCAGAGAGGATGTCCTGAATGAACTCCACAAAGTCAGGTGTTCTGGCCCCACCCCAACCCAGGTCAAAGAGATCCAAGGCACCAAGGACCGCAGCCCCATGATGTCATCACCACCGACGGGAGGATGCTGGGAACTGAGGGTGGAGTTATGCAGCCAGGCTTGGTGTCTGACCAGACATGTGGGCCTGGTGGCGATCTTTGGTTTTCCACTGCCTTACAGTGTGCTACTGTCTCTCCCTCTACTCCCTGGGTTATTCCTCTCCTCATTATCAGTTTTTTTTTTTTTTTTTTTTTTTGGTAAATAAGCCCTTCATTAACCTTTTATTTGTGTGCCTACAATTAAGTCTCATTATAAGTCCCTTTTAGGACACCTGCACCCCATGTTTATTGCTCCACTATTTACAATAGGGAAAATGTGGAATCAACCCAAATGCCCAAAAATAGATGGCTGGATTAAGAAGATGTGGTACATATACACAATGGAATATTATGCAGCAATCAAAAAGATAAACTCATGCCTTTTGCAGCAATGTGCATGGAGCTGGAAGGGGTCATGTTTAGAGAAATAAGCCAGAAAGAAAAGAAAAAATACTGGATGGTTTCACTCATAGCAGGAGCATAAGGGATCAGGGGGAAAAAAGAGAGAGAAACAAATGTAATAGAGTAAAAAGGAAAACAATGAACAACTATAAACCAGAGACATCTTATGGGGGTGGGAGGGGAATGAGATTGGAACTGGGGTGGGAAGAGTGCTCAGAACTGTGGTGATGGCACAGGGGTGAATTGGGGGTGGGAAGCCCATGGGGATTACAACTGAGATGGAAAATGCACAAAAATAAGTCCTTTTTAAGTGCACAGGTGAGGACCCTCTGTCAGGCAATCCCGTTTCCTGCTGGGGTTGCCTTGTAACGTGTCCTCAAGGAGTTTATAATTTAGGGCGAGAAACAGGCATATGAGCAGGACAACACAAGAAAATGAGAGTATTTATAGCAGAATAAAGACTCACATGTTCAAGCACTACTTCTTTGCTATTTCCCACTAGTTTAAAATATATTTTACAGGGCCCTCCCTGATGGCACAAGGGGTTAAAGCGCAGCACTATGAAGCTATTGGCAGCCACTTCTGCAGGAGTTTGATCCCCAGCCAGGGAGGTGACCCACAGGTCGCAGCAGACCTCTTCTGTCTCCCTGATGCTCCCCTCAGAAGTTTTGTAGATCTGCCTGTTCAGCTCCCCACTCTATCTCCGGTGAATCCTCTCACCCCTCCCCCACAATCTGGCCAGTACCCCAGTTCTTATATGCATAAATAAATAAATATTAAAATATATATATATATATTTTACATATGTATGTATATATATGTATATTATGTATATGAAAAGCACATACCTTTTTTCTATATGTGTGTGAGATAAAACTCAAGACTGTTCATAGACTTTCCCCATCCCCCCCACTGGCCCAGTGAATGAGCTAATCCTGTAATTGTCCACTTTCCTCTATCTTTTCATCCAGCCCCAGAGTTTAGGCCGGTTCTGTTCAACAAGTTTCTCTGCTTTTGTGATGCAGATGCAGGCTCTGGGCAGAGGACAGAGGAAGGAGGGGGAGACTCAGCTCAAAAGGTTAAGACAATTTACATGATAATGTGCTGGAGGGTGAGGAGGAAGGAAGGGAGGGGGAAAGAAAGCTTGGGGGGTAAAGAGGGGGAGGACTCGAAGGAGAGTTGAGGGGACAGAGAACAGATGCAGAAAGGAAAAGAGGGAGGGGGAGAGAGGGGGACATCTAATAATTTGCAGAGAGGAGGAAGATTAGAGAAGGGAAGCCTTGCAGGCCAGGGATAGGGTAACTCAACTCCGGGAGATGAGCAGAGAGGAAGCGTCTGGAGAGCAGCCATGGGGACAGGGCATCAGGTCACCAAAAGCCGGCCAGCTGTAGGCGCAGTTAACTGGAGTGTCTCTCACCCCTGGGTGCAGTTCACAGGGAACAGTTTTCTGGTCCCTGATCAGGCCTTGACATATGCTGGTAGCTCTGTGGCCGGCTCCTTTTCAGTCAAGTTTCATCACAAAAGCCCCTTCCAGTTTCCAGGGAATCTTTCCTGGCCACCCAGCCAGAGCAGCAGCCCCAGCCCCTGGGCCCTGCAGTCAGCCTGTCACACCACCCGCTTTCCAGCTTGACCACTGTCAAGACTGCAGTCACGGGTTTGTAGCTGTGCCTGCTCTCTGTTCCGTGAGGAGTCAGGAGCACAGGGAAGAGAAAGGGCTGAAGGGAGGGTGTCCTTGGTTCCCAGCTGCCTCCCCATCCCAGCGGCCCTTTGGGCCTGTGCTCTATCCATCAGGAGGGAGGAAATGGACTGCACTTCTCTGGCTCCCCGGGTCCGTGGGCTTGGGGCCACGCTCACCTCGCAGTCTGCAAGACCAGCCAGCGGCTCCCGGGAAACAGGGGCTCCAGCTGCCTGGCTTACTTTGGCCTGGTCTGGGTCAGTTTTCCTTTCCTGCTCCTCAGCGGTGAACTAACAGGGGAGAAGGCGCCTGAGGGAAAGGAGGTCTTGCCTGTCCGGCAGGTCAGTGTGCCCTGGAAGCCTCAAGCCTCCGCCACCTTCATCACAGGGCTGGGCTCTGACTGGGTGCCTGGCGGAGCCCCAGCCCCCTCTCGGCCTCTCTTTCCAGTGGAGCCTTCCCCGACCTTCCACTCAAGGGCAGTCTAGACCGGGAAATCCCACAGAGGACAAACAGTTCCAGAGGCCCAGGGCCCAGCAGAGAAATCCTTAACTGTCGCTACTCAGGTCCTGAGCAACTGCCTCACTATTCAGGATAAGAACATGGACAGAGTTCCACAGGAAGAAACAGTGTTTTCCAAAACGGAAGGAGGATTACAGCTTTCTGGGCTGTAATCAGGGCAGGGGTTTTGGAAAGGAAGTTGGGTGGTTGAGATGGCCTGGCGTCTGTGGATACACGCCCTGAATGGCCACAGGGGCCCTTTGCCTGTGTCTGTCATCTGACTCTGGCCTCCGTGCTCCCTCCTTGGCCAAAGGGAGCGGAAGGGACCAAGGGCCTGTGGCAGACGCCATGTCTGAAATCAGGGCCGTGTCCCGCTCTGGCTTTGAGGCCTGAGTTAACTGGAAGGAGTGAGTCCACACAAAGTGCTTAACGCTGCGCCTGGCAGATCCATAAACGACAGAGTGGAAATGAGAGACACGTAGCAACCACCTCGGCTAGTTCAGCTGGTTCCTCCCGGGCTGCTCCCTCCCACTGTGCTCTGTCTCCTCAGTGGCAGCACCCCTACGATCACACCGGAAGCACCAGATTGTCACACCGGAAACAGCTGATCGTCACACCGGAAGCACCCAGTCGCCATACCGGAAGCCCTCATTGAACGTTTAATGGAAGCAAGAATGAAGAAGCAGCGCCGCCCCCCCACCTTCGCCCCCCACTTTCTGCCACCTGCTCTGACTCTATGAGGAAACCCCTCAGGAGAAGCGCCTCCTTTGTAGAACCAGACGAGGCCTCCTGGCCCAGCCCAGACAGCCCTCCACAGATTCCCAGGTCTGCGCGGGGCCAGTGTCTGAGTGGGACCAACCCTGCCCCCACGAAATTAGGGTTTTGTGCAGGAAATAATGACTTTGACATTTAGAGCTATCTGCCCGGGTGATTTATCAGACCCAGAGCAGGCAAGGATAGTTCTCCTCTGTGAGGGAGCTGATCTGTGCTGAGCACAGGATGTGTCTAGAACACACGGAATTACGAACACACGGAATTAACACGTAAGCAGAGACGGTGTCGCCCAACCCGAGCTTCCCGTGCAGGGCCCTGGTACCCAGAGGCTGCTGCCTGCTGCCCTTCTCCGGGGTCCAGGGTCCAGGACACAGGGGCAGGTCGCTGGGACGCAGAATCCAACCAGGGGACATCTCTGTCCCCACTTTCGATACAATTCTCTGAGACTGTTTGCCTCTCTGCTCCTTCCCTTTTATTTAGTTGAGCCTAGGTAGCTGTATATATAGTTCAGTCTCAGAGTTAAGGCAAATGTTTGCAAATAAGAGGTTTTTATAGACTTAATCATTCACCACTTATTAAGACAGCTGGCAACCAAGTGAAACACAGCCATGTCAACTTCCCACAGAAAAGAGGGCCCGAGGCCCTCCGACCCACAGCAGATACACCTGTGGGGCAAAGGAGCAAGAGCCCTCTCTGACGCCACCCCTCCCAGCAAGGCAAGAGCCCTCTCTGACGCCACCCCTCCCACGCCTGTGGGGTGGGGTGGGGTGGGGGTGGGGGGGACGGGCACCAGCAGGGCTCATGGGGCTTGTCCCCCAGAAGATCTGTTTGACTGTGTCTGGCAGTCTGTGGCCGCCCGGTCCTCTCTCCTTCCCCTAGGGGAGCCTGGCACCATCTGAAGGACACAGGTTCGCTCCGGACACAGGCTCAGGGCCTACCTTTCTCTCCTTGTCACCATATTCGATGCCCAAAGTGTCCATGGCCCGGACAATGGCTGCCAGGGACTGGATGGTGTTGCTGTAGACCACAGGCTTGTACTGTTTCACGTCTTCGCCAGAGAAGCCATCTTCGTGGATGATCCTAGAGAAAACCACACACAGCACAGCTGATGAGTGCACTGTTTGAGGGACCAGGAGGGAGCAGCCCTAGGGCCCACTTTCGGTTTAACCCCAAGTTCTCAATAAACGTTAGTATTCTGCTAAAATATGTAGCCAGAGGTTTACTGCTGGGACTCCCATAGGGACCTACAAGTGGATAGCACATTTTCACCCATAGACAACTCAGTGTTATTTTTTTAAGATTTTATTTATTTATTTTAGCACAGGAGAACCAGGGTGCAGGCCAGAGGTGCAGAGGGGAGTGAGAGGATTCACTGGAGACAGAGTGGGAAGCAGAACAGGTGGATCTACTGAAATACACTGAAAAGGGAGCAGCAGGAGAAACAGGAGAGGTTGCTGCGCCATGTGGGATCCAACGCAGGCATTTGGTGTGGTCCCTCATGGTGGCAGCACTGAGACTTAACCCCTAGGCCACCAAGGAGGCCCCCAAACTCAGTGGTTTTAACAAAGGCCAGACAACTTATTTAAACTAAGTCAATTTCATCTTTGACAACACAAACATCAACAGAAGGTCTCTGTCGGCTCTTGACTACCAGGTCACCCTTTTTCTGGTGGTTCATCAGTGACAGTGTTAAGGGTTGCCCTGTAACACCAGGACCAAAGGAGACCCCACCATTGGCAGAGACCACATCTCCTGTTGTCAGGTGTCTCTGAGCTCCGGTTAAGGTTAGACATGCCTTAAGGTCCCTTCTCTCTGCAGCTGATGGTCACTCAAGAAATGCTCATTGCTGACAAGAGCTGGAAGTAGTGAAAGAGGATAAATGTGGGCCTCCCTGGTGGTGCACCAGGTTAAACTGCAGCACTACGAAGCTTTCCACAGCCACTGCAGCCTGGGTTCCATCCCCAGCCAGAGAGGTGACCCACATGGCACAGCAGACCTCTCCCGACCTGCCCACTGCCCTCAGCAGTGGATTTCAGTGGATCTGTCTGTTCTGCTCCCCACTGTATCTCTGGTGAATCCTTTCACACACACCCTCCCCCCCCCACACCTCTGGCCTGTACCCCAGTTCTTGTATACATAAGTAAATAAAATCTTAAAAAAAAAATAAAAGAAAGAGGATAAATGGGAACTTTGCAAGAACCCTTTAATAGTAGAACTAATTAAGAAAGACTGAGAAAATGGGTTTTAAGACTAACAGCCAACATTAGTCATCCCCCAATAACTGTGTAAACAACTCTGTGGTCACATTATCAGCCCAAGATTGAAGTTCCTTGTACTATCTTCATTTAACAATACAACAGCCGAGACTTCTCCACTTCACACCGCCCTTTCCATTCCCTTAGAACAGGAGAAAATGGCCAACAATTATTTTTTTAAAAGACAGTTTTATTGAGATATAATTCACACACCATACAACCTACCCATTTAAAGTGGAGAGTCAGTGTTGCTTAGTATAATTACTAGTTTGGGCAAATATCACCACAATTCAGTTTTCGAACATTTTGTCTCCCTCCCTCTCCCTGCACCCCAGTGCCCATTAGCACATTAGTATCTCTCACCCCAGCAGTAAACAACCACTAATCTGCACTCTGTTTTGATAGAGTTGTCTGTTCTGGACATTTCATATAAATGGAACCAGCCAAAAGCTGGTCCTTTGTGACTGGTTTATTCCACATAGCGTGACAATTTTCACGGTTCGTGTTGAGTTTGGCGTGGATGTGCCACGGTTTTCTCTAGCTATAAATCAGGTGATGGACACTAACGATTCCTCTGGTCAACAGAGGTAGATCTTTATGTTCTCAAGGAAGCTCATCAGCAAGACCCCACCACTCCTCAGTGCCCCTCTGAGCCCATGTTTCATTAGTCCCTTGAAGGAGTGCATGTCTAGTCCCCACGGCAGGTGCCTTGCCCCAGAGGCTGCTGCTGGACCCATTGCAAACAGCGAAAGAACTGGACAAGATACAGGAGACCAGTACTTTTAGACACTGGAGAAAACAGCAGGACCAGAAGCCCAGAGAGCAGGGAAACAGGAGGTAAGTCCTGGGTGTTCCCACCTGGGGGTGTTTATCAGGTTAAGAGCAGGAGGGAGAACCCAGGTAAGCTGGGAAGGTCAGCACTCAGGAGGCTGAGAAGTGGAAGAAGAGAAAACTACACACACACACACACACACACACACACACACACACACATGGGCTAGGAGAGAGAGAGGGAGAGAGGGAGAGAGAGAGGCAGAGAGAGAGGGAGAGAGAGAGGGAGAGACACTGACTCAGAGATGCCCTTGAGTCTCTGACTGGGCAGAGTGACACTTCACAAGCCCCTTAAGGAAGGCGTATTGGGAAGTTTGTAAGTCAAACATTTCCCAAAGTTCACTTAACTTTGGGAAATGTTCAAAGCGGAGAGACCTTGCTGAACCCTAGGACATTACGCAGAGACCCCAGAATCTCATGCCTTGCTAGTAAGACTGAACTCGACCTGCCCCATCAGACTTTAAAATAAACTTAAAAAAAAAAAAAATCCAGCTGACTCACAAGTAATTTCATTGCCTGAACGAATAAAGTCCAACACTCTTTAAATGAAGACAACAAAATCCAGACACTTAATAATATAATATTTGGAATTCCTGGCATCCAAGAAAAACTTCCTGGATGCGCATGGAGGGGGGTGAGGGCGGGGGTGGGGGGGGCCTTGACCTCACACCAGAAAAGCCTGCTGTGGCCACAGACTCCACAGCTGCAGAGGGGCTGGAAGGAACAAATATGAATTTGAAAGCGCCTACTGAAGTATTTTGAGAAATTAAAGGAAAACATGAACATAACAAGGAGAGAGATGAACAACAAGAAAAAACAAAGTGGTATAGCTAAAGATGAACATAAAATACGTGAAGTGAAAATTTCACTGTATGGGATAAATAGACTAGACACAGGAGATTTGTGGACTGAGAGGTACAGGAATGGGTACTGTACCGACTGAGGGCAAAAGAGGAGAAACGCACTGTGATTTCTACTCCATATACATAAGTAAGGCCCATAGGTCCGTGGGATAGAGGTGGGGAGATGGGGATCTACTGCTGGAAGAGTCTTTATATATAT
>NW_004567140.1:5238673-5268380 GCF_000260355.1 Condylura cristata | reverse complement strand
AGGGGGTGAGAGGATTCATCAGAGACAGAGTGGGGAGTAGAACAGGCAGATGGACAAAGTACACTGCTGAGGGGAGCAGCGGGGAGAAAGGAGAGGTCTGCCGCGCCATGTGGGTCACCTCTGGGACCGGGGATCGAACTTGTGCTGAAGTGGCTGCAGCCAGCTTTATAGTGCTTTAACCCATTGCACGACCAGGGAGGGCCCACTGAAAGAGTCTTATACATGACATGGCCTGATGCTCCTTGACAGCAGTATGAAACACACTGACACAGAACTCAACCCTAGAACAATACTAAAAAGCTGTAGAAGAAAACGAGATGTCCCTCAGTTTCTATGACCGGACTCCTGGAGGATGGAGCCCTCTGGGTGACCTGATGGGTGCAGTGGGATTTGTTGGTCCCCATCAGCTCCCCTAAGAAACCAGACAGTGAGGTTTGTATGTGCCACGTGGAGCCACAGGGAACAATCTAGAATCCTGGCTGCCTCCAGGACTCCTTCCAACCGGGGGTTGGGCCGTTACTTTCACACACACTAGTATCATTAATCCTTTGCCCCCTAGTAGAGGGAGGAGGGCAGCTCTTCTTGTGCCCAAGGGGTGGGGCACGGAGTGCCTGGCGTGGGGTTGGAGAGGGATCCCAGGGGAGGCTGGTCTCTTGGCACAGCCCTGGCCTGAGTCGGGGAAGAGACAAGCCAGAATCTGGAAGCTGGAGCGAGGCTGACAGTGACCCCTGAGCTCAGCCACAGCCGGGGCATCTCACCCTGCCGCGCCCACGCAGCCTCAGAACAGACGCCTGAGGACAAGCGCAGAGCAGGGCCAGAAACACTGTCTGGCCACGCCCGAGGCCGTCCCTACACTTTGGCGTGACAGGAGCCAAGTACATTCCCTGAGTTTTGCATAAGCTAAACTTGGGTTTCCGTCCCCAACAACCAACAGCATCCGACCTTCTGTGTTTCGTACCATGGAATCAGCAACCACTGGAGACTGTTGATTGATTCTGTTGTTCCGCCAGCCCGAGTCTTTGGAGGTGGCACCTGCATCTCACCCTCCTGCATCTCCCTTTGCCTCCCTCCTCACAGCGCCGGGGCCTGGACAGCACTTAGGAAAAGTGGACACAACAGCACAAGCCCTGCCCCCCCGGCGCTCACAAAGCGGGCCTGCTTGGCATGCGTATCTGCCGGGCTTCTTAAGCCTGTACAGCGGGGGAGCAAAGGGACACCAAGCCCCCCAAACTTGGGGCCTCTGGAGAGGTGTCTGAAGCCACCAAACCAGAAAAGTCGGGGAGCAAGAAAGCAGGCCTGACTCTGCAGCCTGCGTGTTCAACTTTGGGCGGGAGCCACGGGCGGGACTCTGGACGTCGGGTTATGAAAGCGAGGAAGGCGATGCCAAGGGGAATGGGGAGAGGCGGGGCTGGCCGTGGCTGGTCTGAGAGGGTCTGAGCTTTCTGGGAAGAAGCAACAAGAGGGACCCACTCCCCTGCCTTCAGTTCCTCTTTGCAGCTTTGGGCTCCCGGCTGTCTGGGCTGTGCTCAGCTGCAGTGAGACACCCAGGTCCAGTGGCCTTATATGGTCACAGAACTGCAGGCTTGGGAGCTGGAAGGGGCCTTGGAGGATCATCTGGCCCAGCGGCCATTCTCCTTCTCTGAATCACAGATGCCTCTGGGATTGTGACAAGTGCACCCTTACACCAATTCACGGAGATTCATGAATACAGCTTCAGCTGCCTGAACCCAGGACTTTTCATACCACCCCAGGGTGGATCAAACCTCCCCCACGCCCCCAGCTCCCCGTATCAGGGCCGGAACTAAGCGCTCCATGTCCCTCTAATGACCCAGAGGAAGTGGTGCCTCTGGAGCCACTCAACTGTGTGACAGGAACTTCCTCTATGCCATGCGCCAGGGGCCTGCATGGCGTGGGGGGGGGGCGCAGGGGGGACGGGGGGGTTTGCTGGTGGTATTAGGACCCTCACAAGGTGGCTGGGATCAGGCTAGAGTATGCACCCCATTGTGCCCGCCGTTAATATTACCATTACTGTCACATGCGGTAGGTGGGTAGGTGGGCAGGGGAGAAAGCTCGGGGTGTCCCATGTCTATCCTCTTGTGGACAGGAGTGATCCAGGTTTAGAGAGCTGGAAGGTGGGGAAGCCATGGGTGGAAGATGTGAGGAGGAGGAAGCAGGGGCAGCCGAGGAGAAGAGGTTCCCAGCCTAGGGCCATTCTCTAGCCTGGAGCAGAGACTCTGCCTTCACCAAAGGAGTGGCTCCCTGACCAGGAGCAGGGTGAAATGCTGATTTCCTGATCTGGGGCTGCTGCACACAGCTGGGGTTCATGGCTGGGGGTTCACAGGCCATGGCCCAGCTGGCTCAGTGCTCAGCACTTCACTCGGTGTCACTACACACAGGGAGATGGGAGCAGCCAGGGGACAGGGCCCTGAGCCAACCTCTCACGCATCTTGAATCAAGCAGCTAAGATGCCAGTCAATGGGTGAAGCCCATCCTGGCGGTTGGGGGCTCCTCAGGGGTGGTCAGCACAAAGGCCCTGGGTGGGGCAGTGACATGCAGATACTGGTCACGTGATAGTCGATGTCCTTCCTGTGCAGTCTTTGTGTAAAAGTGTGAGTCTGAGTTGTGTGTGTGTGTGTGTGAGTGTGTGGTGGTGGGAGAAGGGGTTGTGGGGGAAGAAGGGAGAGGCAGTGGCTGTGAGGGGAGCGTGCTTGACACAAAACTGGCAGATGGAACCAGCCCAAATGCCCACTGATGGATGACTGGTGAAGAAAATGTGGTTTACATACTCATTGGACGACTCCCTGACTTTTACAAAAGATGTGATCTTGCCTTTTGTGATGACAAGAATGGAATTTTAAGGTGATTATGCTAGAAGTGAAATAAGTCAGGAAGTGAAAGGTCATCTACTGGGTAGTTTCACGTTCCGTGGGCGTGAATAAGCAGAGCGAACAAACTAGCAAAACACAACAAAAATCACTCTTAGACTCTGAGAAAAATGTGGTGGTTACCAGAGGGGGAAGGGAAAGGGTGTGAGAAAAGGGCAGGGGGTCAGCTTGACAGTCTGGTGGCACCGGAACCTTGTGCGTAAGTGAGCGAGGAGTGTCCACACTTCGAGGCGTGCGGCTGTACCCTTCAAATCACAGAGTTTGTGAGTGAATGGTAAATCAAATCGGTAAAATTTGATTAAAATAAAAGCAAAACAAAAACTAAAAGTTACACAATATCAAGGACCACTTCTGAATGGTGGCTTTAGGCATTTTTCTTATCTTCTTTATTTTGTTCGTTAAAAATGTATTCTTATCGGGAAAATAAATTATTTTCGATGGGAGACAGCCATTTCACACTTAACGTGGGGCCATTTCAGTAAGTGGTGAATCAACAAATCTCCTGACAGGATTCATCTGCGTGCAGGCTGCTGTATGGTTCTCTTCGACTTCGCAGCCTGTGAGACCTGGTCTCTGCTTCTCAGGGGCTCCCATTCTAGGTGGTAAGGCCAAGTGCTGAGGACATGAAAATTAACCGACAAAAGTGGCATCTGCCAAAGGCCAACTGCAGGGCACACGTATGAGACCTGACGGCTACTTCCTTCTTGCCATGGCGGCTCCTTCCCTGCCTCCCTTGCAGCGAGGAGTGACCGTGTGGTCCAGGTCTGGTGACTGAAGGGAAGCTGGCTACCAGTGCCACAGAGAAGGGGTGTTCTTTTGTGGTCCAGAGAAAGAGGCCTTGAGAACAACTGCCCAGTCTCTCTACTCCACTGCCTCCTGACCCTGCCTGTCCCCCAAACATCATTCCCTGACTTTTTTTTTTAAGATTTATTTATTTATGCATACAGAGCTGGGGTACCAGAGACAGAGTGGGGGGCAGAACAGTCCGACTGACAAAGTACACTGCTGAGGGAGCAGTGGGTGGGTCGGGAGAGGTCTGCCGCACTGCGCCATGTGGTCACCTCCACGGCAGGCGGGGATCGAACTCATGCTGCAGTGGCTTTGGCTTCTCAGTGCTGTGCTTTAACCCGCTGCGCCACCAGGGAGGGTCCTCCCCTCCCTGACTTCTTGCCTTGTATCACTTCATGAGAGAAGTGAATACTGGTGCCATGGCAGCCATCTTGTGACCACGAGGCTAGGTGTCACCACCCTGAGGATGGCACCTTGGGGTCTTGGGGGCCATCCTAGTGACTCTGCTTGCTGAACTGTCAGATCACCCTGGGGCCGCTCCTGCCAGAATGCCCCCTGCTGAGGCAGAGCAGTGGTCCTCCTGGGAGCCCACAGAGAAACAGTTTCCTGTTGGAAAACTCTCTAAAACTAGACACGAAGGACACTAGAAAGCAGAGACTTGTCTATAGGAACGTGCTAGCTGGTGGCAGAGCAGGATGAATTTCGGAGGCCTTTCCACAGTGCTTGGGCGCTCCTCTGAGGGAGGGAGATGATGCGTTACCCTAGGTGCCAGAAACATCTAACAGAAAAGAAATACTTTCCCTCCTTCTTACCTACAATATCTCCATAATGTGGGGACTTGTTTGAGGCTGTTCTGTAACTCCTTTATTCATTCGTTACCTAAATCATTTCCCACAATCTTTGGGTACCCCCTACAGACTAGGCACTGTTCTAAGTGCTGGAGACCAAGCTGCCCTGGGGAGGCCTGCATTCCACTGGAAGCCAGACATTTAGCAAGTCACTTTACAAATGCTTATGTGAATCATCACCAGAGAGAGTGCTACCAAGAAGAAAAACACAAGCTGGAAGAGACCGTGTGGAGGCCCAGTGTGGGGTGCAGGGCCAGCCTTGCAGGGAGCACTCTGACAGAGGCTGGGCCAGGAAGGGGGACTCCAGACAGGGAGTAGCATCTGCCAGGGTGGTACTGTGGAGAGATGCTTTTCTGTGTCACCTCCAGACTCCCCGCTGGCATCAGGTGCAAACAGCGAGCTAATTCAGTGGGAGAAGTGTGCCAGCCAGGCTAGGGGAGTTGGCAGGAGCAAGCAGACCAGCTTGGGGCGGGGGGCCACAGCAGAGGTGAGGCGCAGAGAGCGGGCGGACAGGACCCTCCTACGCCCCTTCCCTCTCCTCCCTGTTGGAGCTCCTGCCACTCTGTCCTGTGCTTCCTGTCACTTAATTAAGCCTTGTGCCCAGGGAGGTTTGACCTGCCCTAGTCACTAGCAGTGTGGACCGTGGGCAGCTTCTCAGCCTCCCTGGTCTCGCCTCTGTATAAGAGTATGAGGACAGTCCTCACAGGCCTCGGCAGGGGCATTAGTGGGTAGAGAGGGCTGGCACAGTCAGGTCCAATCGCTGCCAATTGCTGGTTTTAATTAAGTCACAGGTGGGCCAGTCAGTGCCAGTGCAGGGCTAGAGCACGCAACGAGTCTCCCAGGCCTGGGCACCCCTCCAACCCCCTTCACCCAAGGGAATGTGGTACCTCAGGGTCAGAGGTTGTTATCTGTATTTGAATGAGGGGCACAGGGCTCCCCAGCTCAGCAGAGGGAAGTTTTGTGGTGACAACAGCTGCAGCTACTCTCAACATCGTCGCCCCGTCAGCCCCCACCCACGGCGCCCTCCTCTCAGCCACTGAACTGGCCACTAGGCACGGGGGGCAGTTCTGACATCACTGGGAGAGTGACGAACAGGACTATACAGCCCCGGCCATCAAAGGACTCAGAGTCTGGGGGAAGACAGAATATGAAGAAACAATCACAGAGTGATAAAACAGGAAGAATGGTGGGCTAGGGGTGTACGGGTGGAGTTAGGAGCCAGGAAAGGAGGTAATGTGAAGCTGAAAATGTGGGAAGGAACGCCCTTGCCTGTATGTGTGTGTGTGTGTGTGGGGGGAGAGCAGCACGTGCAAAGGTCCTGGGGTGAGCGCCGGAGGGGATGAATGTGTTAAGAGGGAGAGTTGGGGGTGAGTCAGAGAGGGCAACAGGAACCACTGACATATTTTGCTCAAAATATATTAAAAAACACTAATTGAAATAAAAAAGGTTCATGGGTGTACCTTCCCAAATCACTCTGGCTTCCCCCAGGGGTTCTGCTCTAAGTAGGAGGTCCCCCCTTTTTTAAAAAATAATATAATAGTTTTTTTTTTTACATCATTTTGTGCTTTTCCCATCTCAGCTGTAATCCCCGTGGGCTTCCCATCACCAAATCACCCGTGTGCCATCACCACAGTCCCGTGTACCGCCCCTCCCCCTCTGTTTTTGATCCCATTCCTTCTCCACCCCCGTAAAATGTCTCTGGCATGCAGTTGTTCATTATTACTATTATTATTTTCTCAGTAGGGGTCCCTTTTAAGTGACACCTTTCTCTCCTCTTTCCCAGATTCTCCAGACCTGAATGGAAGGCCTATTCTTGGAACACATACAAATTCCAAATCACACAAATAGGCAAAAAAAAAAAAAAAAAAAAAAGGAACAAAAAATCAGTCATCATGGCAGCACCTGGACAGAGGAACATTCCAGTGTCTATCCCACCCTTCTCCCTGGGAACCCACATGCATATTGCTTCTCCTGAAATGGGATCACACCCAGGACGCGTCACCTGGTGGCCCGTCCTCTGAACGGGTTCTGAGTCTCTCCATCAAATCCCCAGCAGTGGATGCTTGGGTTGCTGGTAGGCGTGGACTCTTCTCAGCATCCAGTTCAACAGCTGGGGAGGCTGCCTGGCTAGGGATCTGCTCCTTCTTGCAAGGACAGAAAGCTCCAGAAGGTGGGTGGAACAAGCCAGTGGCTGGGCAGACCCTGGCCGCGTCGGCTGAGCTGGAGGGGAAGCCCGTGAGCACAAGTGGGCCGGCCAGCTCGGCTATCCGAAAAGAAAAGAGAGCCGGATGCAAACTTAGCTGTTCCGGGGCGAGGTGAAGTCGTATATGAGAAAAATTATTCAAGGAGTAAGATGTTTTGGAAGTAACATTTGGAGCATGCTATCCTCATAGTACAGAAGAGAGAGGTTTTCTAAAATAACAGGAGCAGGCAAATCGCTCCCCCAGGGGACAGACCGGCGCAAAGCAAGAGCTGTATGCTGTTGACATGACTTGCAGAAAACTGCTATGAAGATGCCATTTTTAATAGGGGGCAACCTGGGCTAGAAGCAAACATGTCAGCTGCCAACAGCCACCCGGCAGAGCCAGGGCAAGGCCAGGGCTTGTGATTCCAGCTCAGCGGCTCAGCTGTCGTTCTGGAAAACAACATGGGCCTTGCCCTTGTGCGAGACGCTTGGTGCTAGGGGGTGGGCACATGCCAGCTCTCATTACATCAGAGGTGGGGGGCTCAAAGCACCCCCTTCTGGAGCTCTGGTCCCTTCTCACTCCTTGGCGGTGTAGTGGTTGGGATTCATCTTGGGGTCCCAATCTTGGATGGCAGAAGTAAGGCCTTTGACTTGGAGTTGTAGAAGATCCAGGTTCTTATGCAGTTTGGCCACTAACTAGCACTGTACCCCCAGGTGAAGGGGCTGGAAATCTCCAGAGAGCTGGGGCCCCTGGCCTGTCCTTAATTCAGCATTGGCTTTAGCCAGGGGCCCTGCCCTACTGTGAGAGGAAATCCCTTTGGACATCTTTGCCTGCCTCCTATGAAGACAGCCTGTCCTCCTCATGCACCCCCATATTCCAGCCACTGGCCTCCCCAGGGTGGTATGTCTAGGAAATACTGCCGTTTACCAGGGTGGCTCAGCCAATCTTGTCACTCAGGAGATTTGGTGTCTGACGTGACTCTGCCGCTAGCCTGCTAGTGCGAGTGTGGACCAGTCACTGGGACTCTGGGCTCATTTCCTGGGTGTTGGTCCAGCCTCGCAGGCAGACTGCGTGTCAGCTTGGGTTGTATCGAGCTGGATTGGTTTGTGCCAATGTCCTGTGGTCACCCTGTTTCACTCGGGTTAGCCAAGCTCCATGGACTTTTCTATGTGTTTGTCAAATGTCTTTTGAGGATATAATAGCTGACCAAACAGGGAGGCTCCTGGGACAAGCAGACTCCAGCTGGACAAAAGCCAAGGGAGTGCTGAAGCGAAGACCCACAGGCCTCACCGAATGCAAGCCCTGCTCCAGCGCCTCCTCCTCAGACCACTCTGACTAAAAGAGATCTCATCTATCCTGCCTTATTCTCCTTTATCCTCTCCCAATCAATCAATCAACCAACCAACAAATCAATCAATCAATCAACCAACAGTGATTGTTATAAAGCTATATAAGTATTTGCATACTTTACTTCCTAACAATGAGTGCCACGAGGGCAGGACCTCCCCTGACGAGTTCACCAACCACAGCACACTAGCAGACCCAGCACACAGTGAATCATCAATAAATATTGGCTAACTGTGAAGGTATATGAAAAAGTGCTTAACATCACTTAAAAGCAGGGAAGTGTAAATCAAAACCATGAGTAGATGCCTCCTCACACCAGTGAGAATGGCCCATATTAAAACAAAACAAAACAAAACAAAACTGGCAACAATAAGTGCTGACAAGGATGTGGAGACAAAGGAATCCTCTTACAAAGCTGGCGGGAATGCAAACTGGTCCAACCACTATGGAAAGCTGTGTGGAGGACCCTCAAATTACTAAAAGTGGAGTTATCATATGATCTAGCAATTCCACCCCTAGGAATCTACCCAAAGGTCACAAAGTCACTAATTCAAAATGAAACCTGCACTCCTATGGTTACTACAGCACTCTTTACAATAGCCAAGACATGGAAACAACCTAATTGCCCGAAAGCAGATGGCTGGACCAAGAAGATGTGGTTCATATACACGATGGAATACTACTCAGCCATCAAAAAACAAACATGTCATTTGTAGCAACATGGATGGAGCTGGAAGGGATCATGCTCAGTGAAGTAAGTCAGAAGGAAAAAGAAAAAAAATCAGATGGTTTCACTTATAGGAGGAATATAAGGGAATCAAATAAGGGATCAGAAAAAAAAAAGACAAAAATAGCAGGCAACTATAAATTAGAGATATCTGGCAGGGGAGGGGGATGGAAATGGGCAAAATGGGGGAGGAAAGAGCAGGAGAGAGTGTGGTGAAGGTTCAGGGGTGGGAATTTTATGGGGATTTCACCTGAGGGGAGAAAGCAAACATTATATAAAAACAAACAATGTAAATGGATAAATAAATAAAAATAAATGTTGGCTAACTAACTGAATGGAACAGGTGTGTCCTCGGGCCTCTTCACCTCTAATATGGGGGCTCCGAGGACTCCTTTCTGGCAAAGTAGCAGCTTTACACTGTGAGCAGGCTAAACACTTGTCTCTCCCGCCCACCTCTCCAGCCCTGGCTGCCAACCCTGTCGACACCTCTGTGCTTGAACAGTCTTCCTTGGCCTTTTCTCAGTGACACTCACTGGAGCCACACCCTGCCCAATGGGCTCATCCCCTTTAGCCCTGCATCTTGGTTCTCGCAGGTTTTCTAAGGGTCAGGAGGTCCAGCCATTTTATGTTGCCATCCTGTGCTCACTTCTGAAAAAATCCAAAGCGATTCTTTGAAATGCTGAATGTATGGGCTATGTTGCAAAGATGTGACAGAGAGTTTTATGGCTTCTGAGCCCTTTTTACAATGCCTTATGTGAAGGCATGCACTTTCATTAAACGGTGAAAGCCTAGGAGTGAGGGAAATTGGTTCAATGTGGATTTTACTGCCTAAATCTTCAGCTACATTTCTGGCTTCTTGTCTCCCTGATGAGGGCAGCTGCTTCATCGCCCTTTCTTCTTCGGCTGACATAATGAAATGAAGGATTCTTATTAGTACATTATGTCTAATATACGGCTGCTATTTTACATCAGGGGGCTGTTTGCAGCTTTCTTATTATATTTTGTGGAGGATGCACTAGTGCGCTACACAGATTTACTCATCCTGTTCAGCCCTTGGGAGCAAACCTTCCCGCCTGCAGCCTATGTGTTCAGTATTTATGGCCCCCGTGCATGAGTCCCTGGGTGTTCTCCTGAACCACGGAGGAGAGACGACCACCAGAGCCTGCTGTAGCTGGCAGAGCTCACAGGCAAGACTCCCACCCACTGGCGCTTCATAAGCCCTCTCTCTGGAGTCCAGCTGGCAATGCAAGGTGCTCTAAGTAGCCCAGGTGGGTCCATGATGGCCTGTGGGAGGCTCCAGTCTGGGTTCTTGCTGGCCCCCCCACTGCTCATTGTAGGGTGTAGCGGTGACTCACTGCAGAACATGCAACTGAGCTAGGATGAGCTCTGTCCATGGCAAATGAGGGCTGTGGTGGACTCCTTTGTTTTTGCTTGCCAGCTTCTCTTCCCCCTTCCCGTGGAAAACAATCCTCGCTCCCAGCATAGGGAGTCTCTGCATCCTTACCCTATGTCCCATGGGTAAGACCCTGATCTACTCCGAGCCTGGATCCAGCCATGCCTGATGCTGGCTCCCCTTCGAGGCCAGCCAGTCACGGGAGCCACTGAGTGTTAGTCACTCAGAAGCAGGTTTCTGGTCTTGGCAACGGGGAGCTTTGACAGGGCACAGCCCTAGCGAGTTTGTCTGGAAGGAGGGAGGCAGGATTAGTCACACCGACTGATCTGAAAGAGGACATCTTCTGAGGGCTCAGAGGCCCACAGAAGTACCTGCTTCACAGTGGTCAGGCCAGGTTGGGTCCCGTTTGTGACAGGTATGTCAGGAACCCAAAGCACTGACTACTACCCCAAGTCCCCCGACATCGGCAACCTCACTCCCCTTCTCTTCCAGATGACAGGCCCCGCAGCCTGGAAGGTACTTTGCAGTCTCTTGGTCGCCCCCACCCCTTCCTGTTCTCTTTAAAGGAGGACTTGTTTCTCTTCCCTTTCTTACCACATGATTGGGCAGGGAAGGAACCAACAAGCAGCAACGACCTGCAGACAGAGAGGCACGAAGAGGATCTTCTGCCCTCTGTGCCCGACACACACGCAGGACACATCTCTGAGACTTGCCACCAAGCCTCCTGAGCACTGGCCCACGTGGCAGAACATTCTAGGTGCGTGCTTGTCCTGAAACAAAGAGCCAGACAGAAAGCCCTCATCTCAGCTCCCTGCCGAGAAGAGCTCAGGGCCAAAGGTACAGATGACCAGAAGCAGGGCACTTGGGAAAATCACCTTTCTCACGTCTTCTGGGGGAAAAATAATGTCTGCCAAAAGCAAGTCTGAATCTACATTCCTCTTTGGGGGACTTGCGTCTTCCCCAAACCAAATAGCAGTGGTCAGTTCAACTTCCAGGTGAACTTTCACCAAAGAGGGTCTGCCTGCACCCAGCCAGCCCCGAGCTTCTCGGACTGGGCCACGTCAGCCACGTTCTCCTGGTTCCTGGTGTCACCCCATTGTTAGGTTTTGGAAAGAGAATGAGGAGAATTCAGGTGAGCACGTCTTGCTAGGCCAAGAGAAATACAGTCACAGAGAGCTGACAAAACCCAGCCCAGCCGCCTTCCCTGAGGTGGACACGGCCCAGACAGGATGCCCGTCTGTGCGGTGGATCTAAATAGCCCCGCTGTGGCCTTCCGGGTTTCCCCCTGCCCCCAACACACCAGCCTTTCTCAAGCAGATGGAAGCTCCTCATTAATAACCACTACGAGACGGTCATGGCCCACAAGAGAATGTCCACAGAAATCACTTTGTGGGCTTCCACATCGATTCCCTTCTCGGAGGATGCTGGGAGGGGGCTGGGTGTTCTGGCTCTTCAGGCCAAAGACGTCGACTCAGGCAGTGGGCAGAGCCAGCCGAGAGCCAGCGGACCCGCTGGGCCTGGGTCAGTGTTGGCGGGGGTCAGCGTGCATGGGAGCTGGTTCCCACTTCTGAGCCACAGCAGGACAAGGGCACCTGGCCCCTCAGCACGACCTCAGAACCTCTGCCAGGGGAGACCTGCCGCTGGCCACAACTGAGGGATTCTGAATGGCAGTCAAGCCTGAGATGGGCTCACGCTGGCAGCAAGCTCTCCAGGCAGGATGGCTCAAGCTGTCGTCCAGAGAATCCGTCCCCCCAGTCAGCCTCCATTCACGAGGCTTCAGGTAAAGACGAGAGAAAATCGGCACCATGCCCACTGTCCTTGTTCTCTAACCCCGGCAGCCGCAGCTGCAGCCATGTGGTTGGATGCTGGGGAAGAGCAGCGAGGCCGGCCGGTGCTGCAAGGGCCACACACACACACACACACCACACACACATACACACACACACACACACACACTCATCTTCCCAGCAACTCCTGTGCGCCAGCTCACGGCGTCTGTCCGGGGAGAGCTGGTGCGGCACTAGCTCCGTTTTAAAGACAAGGCAAGTGGCTGATGAGAAGTGCAAGAGCTTTGCTAAGGCATGCAGGGAGGAAATGCAAGTCTGTGCAGATGCAGCTCCGATTCCACTGCGCCAGTGTCGGACAGGGCCTGGCCGTGGCGGCTGCAGGGGAGCTCACGCGCTAGTGCACCGAGTCTGTCCTGGAAGGCTTCTGACACTGCCCGCGTCCCCACTGGGCCAGCTGCTGAAGAGCTGCCCCGAGTCGTGTCAGCGGCGCCGTGCTGTCAGGCCGACAGCCGTGCTGGTCAGGGCGGCCTGGGTGCGGGGGTGCAGGCGCCAAGGAAGATGGTGCGAGGGGCGCAGATCTCCGACGTTTCCAGTCTCGGATGTGGACACAGACAGGGCTGAGGTCCCGAGCACGGGCTTCGGGCCACATTTGAACAGCTCGCCCCCACCAGCAGCTCTTCAAGGCACGGCTTTTGCCTCTCGCTTTTGCCTCTCGGTGCCGATTGGGCTCGCGTTGCACAAGGGGGTGGCGGCCTTGCAGCGCGTGAGGCTAGTTCTGGTTTGGCACGTGGCTCCAGCTCCCCGTAGGACTCCAGCAGAGCTGCCGCTGCCCTCCAGATCAGGCTGCGCCCCCATGCCCACTCTGGCATCCCCCAGCTGGCATTCAACTCGAGCTCGCTGACTTGCACTGATCCCATGGCATCTCTGGGGCTCCTCTTTTCCTCATGCAAGAACGCATAAGCAAACACTCTGCTTCCCTGTAGCAGTCTATTGCTGGAGCCTGCTACTCAGGCTCAGGTTACACACCTGCTGAGGGGAGGCACGAGCCTGCAGAGCGTCCCCCAAGAACAGGCGCTGTGCACGAGAGGCCTTGACGGCCTCTTCGACTTCTAGATGAGAAGCACCAGCAGGCCTCTGGGGCTAGAGCTGCCAGGCCTCCCCCAGCCCTTCCACCCAGAGCCCACTGCACCCCACCTGTCTCCGCAAGCACCCCAAACAAACTCCACAAAGTCAGGTGTTACAGTCCCCATCCCACCCCAGGCCAAAGAGATCCAAGGCACCAAGGACTGCAGCCCCATGATTCGTCACCGACGGGAGGATGCTGGGAACTGTTACGCGGCCAGGCTTGGTGTCTGACCAGACATGTGGGCCTGGGGGGGTCGTTGGTTTTCCACCGGCTTACAGCTTGCTGTTGGGGTCCCAGGCCAGCAGAACTGGATGGATGTACTCACCAATCTCTCTCCTTCGCCCTGAGTTATTCCTCCCCTCTTTTTGCAAATAAAGCTTTTATTAGCCTTTTTGTGTGCGCCTGCAGGTGAGTCTTGTACGTCCCTTTAAGCACAGGGTGATGACCCATAGTCAGGTCAACCTGTCTCACTTTGGGGTTGCCCTGGAGCCTGGCAAGGTGCCTCCCCGTGGCTGCACAGACACCTGGCGGCAGAGGCGCCCGAGCCTCCCTTTCAGTTACTGTGGTTCTCTGAAGCTTAATGATAGATCTGGGCCCTCCCTGATGGTGCAGCAGGTTAAAGCACAGCACTAAGAAGCTAAAGCCACTGCAGCATGAGTTTGATCCCCGCCCCCGAGGTGACCCACACGGTGCAGCAGACCTCTCCTGACCCGCCCATTGCTCCCCTCAGCAGTGGACTTCGTCCATCTGCCTGTTCTGCTCCCCACTCTGTCTCTGGTGAATCCTCTCACTGCCTGTACCCCAGTTCTGTATGCATAAGTACATAAATCTTTAATAGTAAAAACAATAGATCCTAGGAATTAAATTAACGGTGGGCGAGGCACGCCTGCCTATTATCTCATTTAACACTCACAACGAATCTCAGGAGTAAGAAACAAGGATACCCCCATTTTACAGATAGGGCAGAGGGAGGGTAACCCATCACTTGACCAGTGTCTCTGAGCCAGCGAGCAGCAGACCTGGTGACTGAAGCAGAGTCCCCTTCATGCCTCCATGCCAAGGGTGACCCCACTTTACAGAAACGGGAGGAGGGGTGAGAGTCAGAGTGACTGCCTGGTCCCCTGTCTCAGAGCAGAGGCCTCACACTGGCCATCTGCAACCTGGACTAGGGCCAGAAAGAGACATGTTTTGTTTGGCTTGCAGCAGTTTTGGGATTTTTGTTTAGTTTAGTTTTTTAATTGGAGCAAACATTTATAAATCACAAGAGTTCTCACAAAAGATACTGCTTTCAACCCTCTCCTGGAAAAAAAAAAAAGTTGGATGTGCTTATCTGCCTGCTTGGGTGGGAACTGACTTGGGCTGCTTGCTGGGGTGCGGGGATGAGTGGGGTGGGCTGGAGAGGTCACAGGTCCCCCTGCTGACTGTGGCCCCCACAAAAAGCCAACTGGTGGCACTAATCTTAGGTTCTGGGACAGGAAATGTTCCCAGCAACTTGGTAGGAAGCAAAAGAGCTGAACTCACGGCAGATCTTTTGTTCATCCCTAAATATGAACAGTAGCCAGAAATTTGGCAGTGCCAGTGAATCTAGAACATTTAGCATGAGCCACATTCAAACTTGTGAAATGGGTCCAGTTTGCTTCTTTCTTTTTATGCAGCCTCATTGAAGGGCTCCACACACTCCAAGGATCAAAAGATGCAAGGACGACCAGAAGGCTCTGCACAGCTGGAAGTCTGGCCACAGGCCATGTTTGCACTTAAGTGCAGCTTGGTCAGACACATGGAACACTAATGACACTCATGTGGCCTTGGCTGCTGAGAAGCGGCCCAGGGTGATGGGAAGCAAAGCTCTTGAGCCTGTGGAAAGGCACTTAGCCAGTCAGCAGGATGGGCCCAGCACATCGGCTGGCAACGAGGAGCCAATCCAGTCCCTGAACGCTGAGTGCACCAGGGCTCGGACCCTGGCCGCCTTCTCCACATCGCCACTTAGCCATAGGAGGCACTGAAAAGGTCCCTCATGGAATTGCTCATCACCCCTCTCAGCACTTCCCCACCCCAGCTGAAGGCAATACAGCTGCCTACCTGGGCATGGCACCTGCTGTCTTTATTTTGTTTGTTTGTTAAAAGGGAGATTAATGTGTTAAAGAGGTGTTAAAGACACTTTAACACCAAACTCAAGGCTTTCCATTTGCCATAATCAGACTAACTGAAAGAATTAAAAAATAACTTTTCCACTGTGGGTTCAATGTTATTAAATGCTGTGTCCTTGTTCCACCCCAAATCGTCTTGGGTCGTCAGTGGAGCGCAGCCGACTCTGTGGGGGACCCTGGGGCGTGTGCTTCTGGAATCTCATCAGTGTCTCATCTGATTCAAGCAGACAGAAGAGTAGCCGGAGCCTTAAGGGTGGGGGTTTTAGTGGCCTGTGTGCCAGCTTCAGCGGTAGCCTGCCCAGGGGAAGGAAGGGGTTGAGGTGACCCAGGCTCCGCTGACCCACTAGCAACGGTTAGAGGATGGCAGGGACCCTGGGCAGGCAGTAACATAAGGAGATTTATCATTTGCCCACCCTGAGTCAGAGATTTGCTGAGGATTCGGGGTAGGTGGGTACCCCTAGCAAGTAAGACTGATCAGTACTGTGGGGGTGCCTCCCTTCTGCTTGCAGACCAGCATCAGCAGACTCTGGGGCCGGGACTGAAGGCCACAGCTACTGGGGAAAACTCAGTCAGAAGAGGCCTGCAGATCCTTGGAGTGTGGGGGTGTGAGGGTCTGGGGGTCGGGGAAGTTTGAAAGTTTGAAACTGGCAGTGTTTAAGTGGCCCAGATCTCCCTAGGCCCACAGGAGGCCAGGCTATAGCTAAATGAGGGGACTGCAGCTTCCCTTGTGATGGAAGGAAAACAGGGGCCAGGAAGGAAGGATTCTTCTGGGGTTGGGGTCCCAGAAGGAGACTGGTGGCTCACCTACCTCAGCCCCAAGGATGAGGGGCGCTCCCCCCAGCTCTACCCCACAAAAGAGTGCAGCCCCGGTGGACTCCACAACCAGAGGCAGCAACAGAGACCAAAGAAGAGCCGTGCAGAGAGGAGCTGAGAGTTCCTCGTGAGAACAGAGCCTTTGCACCGGTGGAGTAGAACTGCTCCAGGAGACAAAAGACAAGTCAAACAGAGCATCACACAGGCCAGAAACAACCCAGGGCAGACATGAAAGACGCCCCATGTCGTAACACAGTCTTCCCGAGCTTGGTAGGTGAGTCCCAGGTGAGATATGAATTAGTGACCTCAAGGCCAAGTGGAAAATAATCTCCAAGTACAGAACAAAACTATATATAGAGAGAGTTCGTGAGGGAAAAGATACCAGGACAGAGTTAGAGAGATCTGACTTGAGAATATTAGGAGCTCTAGAAGAAGCAGAGAGCTGATGGAGGACAGTCAGCAGTTAGATAATGAACAGAAGGAAATCCTGCCAGCCGACAAAGACCTGAGTCTGCAGAACGAGACGGCTCCCAAAGTTCCATGGAGGAGGACAAGAAGAGACATCGGTTATGCTAGTAAAATTCCTCACCTGAAAGATGAACACAACATCTGAAAAGCATGGTAGAAAGAACATCTATCATTATGGGGAAAAAAGTGGAATTGAACTTCTTGTGGGAAGCGCTCTAAAACAGAGTGGACAACCATTTACAGCATACTCAGGGAAGGGAATCAAAGTTCCCTTCCTCTCCCTCCCCCCCCCCAAAATATTTTGCCCATCGTTTTTCAGGGCAGAAGATATTTTCACATCTGAAAACTTCAAAGTCTATCGCCCACACATGCCATTTACTGGAACTACTTGGAGCCACAAACAACAGGGACCCCCCATAGAGTCTTGGGTGGGGGGTGGGCTGGGAAGCCAGGGAGCTGGAAGCCTGGAGCCTCCGCCTGCTCCCTCCCCATGTCGACATCTACATGGAGAAAGGTGGCTTCTGTGCGATTAGAAATGTTCAAAGAAGATTCTTAAAATGGAAGGGGCATGTTACGACAGGGGAATTTCAACCACAGCCCAAAGTTTGAAATATTAAACTATACTATCAAAATCAAGGTGAAGGTGAAGGGCTCATCTTCTGAAGGAAACAGGGAGCTAATTCTAAAGGCCTCGACCCACTGAGGTTAAGGGAAAAGCAGGGAGGAAACGAAGCAGATTGGAGAGAGAACTAGCTATCTGGTGTTATCTTGTTTTCAAGTAATAGAGCAATATGTATTTGATTATGAATTGAGGAGGAAAGAATGTAACCTTTAATAAGCTGGAAAAGTAGAGAACTAACAAAGTGACACAGGAAAATAAAGAAATGCAAAGCAATGACATCAAACAGACACAGACAAGAGAAAAGAAAAACATAGCAGTGGTGAAGGAAGGAAATTAAAAACACAGCAGTAGATGGAAGGAATAAAATCCAGTACATCCGTTAAAGAAGTAAATTTCTCACAAAAGACAGAAGATGTCAGATTGGGTGAAAAACGTTAAACAAAAACCCAAACCCAAGTTATGATGCTTATAAGAAAGCTAATTAAAACCAAGATAAGTAGAAATGTTGAAAATTAATGCACAGGCAAACAGACATCAGGTAAATGTAAACAGAAGGAAAGCAGGTTGAGCATATAAAGTACTAAGGGAAGAGGGAATTTTTATGGAAAAACAGAGGACAAATAAAGATATTTGCAATGATAAAAGGAACACTTCATGCAGAGGTTACATCATCATTTATTATCCAACAGAGAAGCTAAAGACATAAAGCATGTATATAAGAAATAAAATCTTAGTGTGAAAAGCTGAAAAGGAGCAGACAAAACTTGTAAACCAAAATTAATTAAAGTAACAATACAGGCAGTAATTTGAATGACTGGAAATGTTGGAAGTCTTACTTACATTCCTAGTAAATAAAATGGATTATTTTCAGGGATATGGGATCACATACTGGGCTACAGAGATAAAAATCTTAAATTTAGCAAAGGAAAGTTTTCATAGACTGCAATCTGTGATCATAATCAATAAAATTAGAAACTGAAAAAAGGCGAAAAGAAAAATACTTAGAAACTCAAAAACTCACTCCGAGATACATCTCAATAAAAGAGGAACTCAAAAGGGAAATTACAAACTATCTAGAAAGTAGCTAAACACAGCACATTATACTGATTCCCAGGGGGCAGCAAAAGTCATGCCCGGAAGAAATCTAAAGCCTCTGTGCTTATACAAGAAATACTAAAAATAAGCAACTTAGTCCTCTTTCTAAGAAATTACAAAAAGAACAAGCCAAAAGAAACTATAAAAATATATTAATAAATTTAAAAGCTAGAATTAATAAGATCACAACATAGTAAAGTAGGAGTGAGTATAAATAAATATAATAATAACGATCAATAAAACCTTAACAAGCTTTGTTACGAGAAAAGGAACACATACATAGTGCTCAGACCTGAAAGGGGCCCCAACCGCAGCTGCAGAATAAACAAAATTACAACTGTGGGTACAAACCTGAAAATCTGATGCTTTAAATTCAAGCTGCTAAAATTGAGCCAAGAAGAAACCCTTGATTAGACAAATTATGGTAGAAAAACTGGGAAGGTGATCAGATACTGAAAACTGAACCACGACTGAAAACAAGTATTTAATGCCAGGGAGAGCCAGTGAATTTTATCCAACCTTTAAATGACAGAAAATTCCAACATTGTTTTGAGGATTCTAGCTCAGACTGAAAGGTGAAGACTTCCTCCATTAATGGTATGGAACTAGCAGAACTTTCATGATTAAAGCACAATGAAAACAACACAAGAAAGGAAAATATAACCCACTCTTTTTAAATTAATGCAAAAATTCTTATAAATGATCAAATTGAATCGCATCAAGTATCCAAAGGAAAAAAAAGCACTCTTGCCACGTGGTGACTAAACACCTGTTCATTCGAGGAATGTGAAGTTGCCAGGCGCCTTTTCTCATGACAAGCACAAGAAGGGGTCAGCTCAGTAGACGCTGAAAGATGACTTATAAAATGTGCGGTTCCAAACGAGAAACCAGGAATAGAAGCTAATTACCTGCACAAAATCAAAACTATCCATATTTACCAAAACCTAACAGCAAATATGATTGCAAATGGTGACATTTTAAAATTATTTTAATTAAAATCTAGAACTTCATTAGGATGATGGTGATCATCATTATTGTTTATCATAATCTACTACCAATGTCTAATGTAGGAAAGGAAGAAAATGAGTGTTAATGTTGTAAAACAAGGGCTAAAATTACCTTCCTGGTGATATTTGGACATTCAGTATAGCTAAGAGACTACAGGTGAGAAAAAATAGTCTACTATAATTAGTCTCTATAAATAACAGAACTGGTAAGGTGGCTGGATCCAGGATAAATATTCATAAATTAATAGGCTTTCCCCCCCCCTCAGCAATATGTCCCTGAAGAGAAAGAAAATAGCTTATTCACAAGAGTGATGAAATCAGAAATATCCAGAGGTGAATTATACAGGAGATTTAGTGAACCCATAGGAAGAAAAGGGTGCAAGGCTTACTGGTTATTAGTTCTACCCTTAGGTAACTGCCCAAGAGAAATGTGGACTTGTGTTCACTACAACCATGAACAAGAATGTTCCTAGCCCTGTTGGTAACAGGTCAACGCCAGAAGTCACCCCACCACTAGCAGAAGGAAGGAACAGAACAGTGGCTTGACCCTCAGGTGACATGGTAACAGGTCAACGCCAGAAGTCACCCCACCACTAGCAGAAGGAAGGAACAGAACAGTGGCTTGACCCTCAGGTGACAGGTCTCCACGCCACAGCCCGGGATAGCTGAACACCCAGTGGGAAACAAAAGAGCAAAGACTGTGGTTCCACTTACATCAAACACAAAAACCGGCCAAATGCATCTGTGCTGTTGACCTCCCAGATGCAGGTACCTTTACCTCCCACTGTGTACCGGGGACCTGGTATCCAGCCCTTGGTGAGGGTTCGTCACCATGGGCTTTGGGTTCGTGTACCTAACAGGTATGCTATACTCCAAAAAAACACATCTTACTGAAGGATAGAATAATAGGTTGGAAGAAAAGATATATGTTCTTGAGTAGGAGCACTTTATATTATTAAAAAACCCCTACCCCATGTATATTAGAATTTAATGCAAATCTTAATTAGAACTTCAATAAGGATTTTTTTTTTTTTTTGGTTGAAGCTTAATCCCAGGAAGACTGAAGACTTGACATCTCCCTCCCACGCCCAGCCTGGGGAAGAGGTCGAGGCTCAATGCCGGCTCCCCCATCACACTCAGCCACCCACACATCCCCCAGCTCTGCTTCCACAGGATGACAGAAGCATGGAGCCCATAGGTCAGGATCTGGCCTCAGGGGCCCTGCACGCCTGCACCCCACCCCGTGTGGAGAGGAGAGGACGCAGCGGCTGTGAGTGCCGCTAGCTAGCAAGCAGGGTAGTCTGGCGGCCGCCCTGTTCGCGCCCACCATGACGGCCGACAGAGAGCGGTGGCCCAATGGTCAAACGGGGTGGTTAAGCATATTTTCATCTCTCCAGTTCACCCCTGGCTTTCTCTAAAGGCTTCTCAAACAATTCAGCATGTGCAATAACTCTCATTTTCAGCATTCAAACATCCTATTAAGGAGAAAGGACAGGCAGTCACTGCTTTTCTCCCCAGCTTACAGGAGAAAAAGCAGAAGTTCGCAAAGGTGCTGTGACTAGTTCAAGGTCAAAAACTGGCAAGCGGAGGTGCTGGGGCTCGAAGCAGGTCTCTCACTCCACATCCCAGGCCCCTGCTTGCTAATCTCTGTGATAAGATGAGTCACATGTTGCTCTGGGTGAGGCGGAGGAATGAAGGGGGTGTGGGCCCTGGCACCAGACCCGGGGCCCTCCACGAAGCCTCTGCAGGAGAGCCGGCCAGGCCCCTGCCAGGACAGAGGGGCCCCAGAGGGGTGACGCCATTCCCTGCCCCAGCACTTGGCCCCAGAGATGCCGCTGCTGCCGCTGCTATCTTCCCAGACGCCCAGAGGTCAGGCGAAGCAGCTCCCCTCCGAGCCGGGCAGGAGGCAAGCACGTCAGCCCCGGCCTGAGCCCAACCCTGGCCTCAGAATCTGGCTCCAGCACAGCACCACCTCAGGGGGGAGGTGCTCCACCGGCCAGCAGGCCCTGGGCAATGAGGGGAGGCACAGGACGGCTCACCCACGAAGACAGGGTCCGTCAGCCTGCCCGTGAGGCGGCGCAGCAAGACAGGGCTGGCGGGGCGCGGGTCCACGTGAAGATTTCTAAGGAGGGTACGTGGATGAGCTCTCCCCGGAGGCCAGGATCCCCAGAGAGGGTTGGGATCCGAAGCAATGGTCCCGAGACCCTGGGGAAAAGGTGGCAGGACAGAAGTGGCCACCAGCTTTTGGAACACCTGAGGCGACGGGAGGCGCTGGGGCTCTGGCAGGTCTCTCACTCCACATCCCACGCTCCATGGCAGATGCACCACCTCGCATCATCCTTCCGGCTCCTTGAGGAAGGTGCGCGGCGGAGTGCCCCGAGCCCCGTCACAGAGGGGGACGTGGAGGCCAAGACTAACTCCCTTGCTCAAGGTCACAGAGAAGGCAGGGCCAGGCTTCCGTTTGACTCCCAAGGGGCCACACTGCCTCGGCTCATGCCAGCTCCCTCCTTGCGCCCAGACTCTGCTGAGACTAACCAGTCCCACACAGGACTCACCGCTCCCTCAGCTCACATCAAGGGTCCTGCCAGCAACCTGGCATCTGGGCGTGACCCTGGCAGACTTGGCGTCAGGACACCTGAAAGAGGCTGTCCAACTACTTCTGCCCTCCAGAGACTAATGACCAACTATTATAAGAATTATGGAACCCATAATTGATCTGGTACCTTCACGTTTGTACTCAATGACATATCATAAGCACACGTTTCTGGTCTGTCCAGCTCTCTTTTTAAAAAAAAATTATTTTTGTTCATTTTTGCAAACAAGAACTGGGGTGCAGGCCAGAGGCGCGGAGAGGATTCACCAGGGACAGAGTGGGGAGCAGAACAGGCAGATTGACAAAGTTTTTTTGCTGAGGGGAGTAGTGGTGAGACAGGGGCATTCTGCTGTGCCATGTGGGCCAGCTCCCTGGCCGGGAATCGAACTCGTGTCACAGTGGCTGGTGATAGCTTCGTAGTGCTGAGACTTTAACCCCTGCACCACCAGGGAAGCCCTGTCCAGCTCTCTTGATATAAGAATTCCATGTCCTTTCCTGTGTTTCCTACTTTGAGGGTCGGAGGGTGATTTCTGCTCCCTAGAATTTCTGCCCTTTGCTCTTCTGTAGGGTAAAAGTCTAAAGTGTCCCCACAGTAAGGTCTCAGAAACTGGGAACAGCAGCTGACGATGTCCGGCTGAGGTGAGGCCTTCTGGTCCTGTCTGGATCCCAAAAAAAGTGTTACTCATAGCTGGAAAATTAATAAGGGTGCTTTTACAATGCACCCTGGAGCCACCTGCTTATTGAGAAAACGGGAAGCCAGTGACCAACTAGGGCTGAAGTTCAAGGTGAGATGTGGGGGGGCAGTCCCCCGCTGCCCTGGGCTGGCTCCCCCAGGGAAAGCTCCTGAGCCAACCTCCAGGGCTGGTTAAATGCTGCACCCTATTTGCGGACCTTCAGTTGACAGCAGCGTGCGGCTGGTGACGGGCAGGTGAGGCTGGGCAAGCATGAGGACGCTCACCCACAGGCAAGCTCTTCTTTAGAAGCAGGTTGCTAGGAAAAGCCCAGCACCTGACCACCTGGGTTCTGCATCACCACCCTTCTTCGTAGGATCCAACTCAGCAGCAGGGGGAAATATTTGCTATTTTGTAGAAGTTAATTAACTGTTATTAAAACATGCTCTTGAGCTTAATGATGTTTTTTGGTTTACCATTTTCCTAGCGCAAGCCTTCAAGAGATGGTAACTCCTTAAGCGGACTCTTCACTTGCTTTCACTTGTGCAATTTTAAGGACTTTTCTCTTCACCACACAGGCAGCTTTCCACGAGTCACAGATGTCAGGGGCAATTTTACTGACAGAACAGGCAAGAACACTGGGTGTGGCCTCTGAGGGCCTCGGGCCTCTGAGAGCCTTGGCGGGCCAGACACAGATTTACTGTGTGAATGGCCTGGACGCGGTCAATCTCTGACCCTCATGGGTGAACAGGACCATCCCCGCTCCTTACAGGGACATTTGAGGATTAAGATGTCTATGAAACATGTCGAAACACAGAAGGGGACGTTGAAACAATATGTGCTGGGTATTTCTTGGATGTGGCGGTGGGGTCTGGGCTAACTGTGGCCTGGACTACCTGGTACCCCCCCCACTTTTACCAGCATCATGTGTTTGGGGTGCCAGCTCCCCAACTCTTGGTAAAGGTCATTAAAGTGAGGATCTAAGAATTGGATAATGCAGGGATCAGAATGCAAGCCGATCTGATTCAGGGCAGCGGTGAGATGTCCCCTGGGCTGTCCCGTCAGACGTCCTCCCTGCCACAGGGAGGCCACACAGAGGCAGCGGCAGCCATCTTGTGGCCTCGGGACACCAGCACATGCAGGGCCATCAGAGAAAGCAGAGCTGGGTCACCGCGTGCTGGTGTTCGGGAGGCCTTGGATCTAACTTTTCACCACTGCCACGGAAAGGGTGTGCTATAGACCTGAACGAAGGCAGGGATGATTAAGAATTAGCATCAGTTCCTGGCTCTTCCCAAGGAAAAGACTGTCTGGGTGCCCTGCTTCCTACCCAGGAACCACCCCCTCAACCCGGTTCCAGTGCAGGGCTGCAGCAGGGGTGCCATCTACCCCACAGGGATCCCCAAAGGCAGTGGCCTTTCCTATGCCAATTGCCCCAGGTCCCCGAGTTTCTCAAGAATTCCTTGGTCTCAAGATGGTGGTTTTTCAGCCCTCCCTGGTGGTGCAATGGTTCAGGACGCAGCACGGCAAGCTGGCCACAGCCGCTTCAGTGGGAGTTCGATCCCCAGCCCGGGAGCTGACCCACAGGGCGCGGCAGACCTCTCCTGACCCGCCTGCTGCTCCCCTCGGCAGTACACTTTGTCAATCTGCTTGTCCTGCTCCCCACTCTGTCTCTGCTGAGTCCTATCGCCACTCCCTGCACCTCTGGCCTGTACCCCAGTTCTGTATGCAAAAATAAATAAATCTTCAAAGAAAAAAAAAAACAGATTGTGGTTTTTCAAGGAATGGTCAGAAGAATCCAGATTATCTATCCAAGGTCCCAAACTAAGTCCCAAAAACAGATTGTGGTTTTTCAAGGAATGGTCAGAAGAATCCAGATTATCTATCCAAGGTCCCAAACTAAGTCCCAAAAACAGATTGTGGTTTTTCAAGGAATGGTCAGAAGAATCCAGATTATCTATCCAAGGTCCCAAACTAAGGCTGGGCCTTTATTCCCAGCCATACTCCATATTCCTTATCAACCCAGCCAGCCCAGCTGATGGATACCTTGTATCTCAATGCCTCTGCCCAAGCTGTTCTCCCAGAACACTCCCTGCCCTCCCGGTACCAGCTCTTCCTGAGAAGTCACGCCCTTGTCTCAGTTCCCTCTCCCCTGGCCAAGAGCCGAAGCCTCCTGACTGGCCCAAGCTCATGGTGCAAATCCATCCCCCTAGCCCCTGACTGGCTTAAAAAAGAGATGTGTGACCCAGATCTGTCCCATGAGACACAGGGACGTGTCTACCAGTGGGGTTTCTGACGCAGGAAGGGATTTCTGGATTTGGGGTGTGAGAACTCAGGCTGGAGCTGCAGGAGTGAGGAGCTGGTTTAGGAGCTACGACGGGTGGACCCAAAAGACAAGCAGGGCTTGGACCCCCACAGCATCGTTGGCAACTTGGGACTACTTAATTTCTAGACTTCCTGACGTGTGAGCTAATATTTTCTCCTATGGTTTAAGACATTTAGAGCTGGGTTTTCTGTTACTTGGAGCCAAAAGCCCCCCAACTGATTTGAAAGCTCAGGCCATGAGCCTGTCCTCCTCGGAACTTTCTCAGGTCATGCCAGCCCCCAGGGACACCCCACTACCCTCCCCAGTGCATCACTGGGTTTTCTGTCCATGCCAGGGAAGTAAAACCATTTTCTTTTTAGAGTGGTTTCTGAAGCGCAGTGTTGAGAGGAAGAGCGATGTAGCAGCGCCTGCCATGGCCTAACTACCTTCACGTGTCCACGCAAAATGCCCAACTGGGCCCCACAAAGCTGGTCCTCCTGCGTTCGCCCACGTCTCTGGGAGCGACGCCTGCCCTTCATCACTGACTAAGGCCCAGGACTTCGGGCTCTGCCTGGACGCCTCTCTTTCGCTAATGCTCAAAAAGGAAATTCCACAAAACACCCTTCACCTGCAAAACAGATCCGAACTGGCTGACCGCTACCTCCTGTGGCTGTCTGCGTCGGGCCACCGTGGCCATTCTCTTGAATAATTTCAACCGCTCGCATCCCCTCTGCTCCTCCTGCTCCCCCCCTCCCCCCCGCCCCAGGCTGCTCCTCACAGGAGACCAACCTTTCCCCAAGGCTGTGGCCTCGCTGCACCCAAAGTGAAAGTCTACATTCTCCCCTCGGGCAGCCGGCCCTAGCCTCTGGCACCCTCTCCTGATGGCAAATCCATCAGGGGTCCCCACCTCAGGGCCTCTGCACTTGCTGTTTCCTTTGCCTGGAACGCGTGTCCCTCATTCCCACACCTGCTTCAAATCTCCGCTGCAGCTGACCTTGGAGGGGACTTCTCGACCACCACACACAGCGCTCCCTCTTACTCAGGCTTCTGCCCCCGAAGCACTATCCTCTGTACTGGGGGGCCTGACCCCCTGAGAGCTGGGCTCTGTCTCGCCACCACTACACCTCCTTGATCAGAGACCCAAGCACAGGCTGGGCACTGGGAATGTGCTCTTCCAGGGCAAGACTTTGTACATAGTGGCGTCCACAAATTTTGCCTGCCGGACCTCACGTTTCTAAGAGGACCGTCTCGGCAGTCTGACGTTAGTTACCTCTGCCAGAAATTAAAGTTTCTTTGCTTCCTATGGACCAGGACTGGACAGTAACACAGAAAAACAGAAATAACAGTCAGAGGCACCATTTCACTAACCATTACAGTGACGGTACAATTAAAAAGCATCAATGTGTTATACTGTTAGAGACTGTTTCAAAGACGTGTGCAAGCTTTGCTTAGCGGGGTCACCTAAAGCAAAGCAGTTGGTGTTTTGTTAAAGGCGCCAGCAAGTGAGATGTGCAATAAAAAGCTCCCCCAGAACTCCTCACCCCCAAAGATATCTGCAGGGAGACTTCAGTCCTTTATGAATGACTTTTTTAGAGCTGTGATCCTCCACCAGGGTGTGTGAAGTGCACATTCGATATTATAATTGCTGTCTTTACATAATGTTTAATTTGCAGTTCCAAAGATCGTTACATAGGGGTTATTTATCAAGAAGAAATACAGACTAAAGAATTTTTTTTTTTTTTTGCCTTAGCACTGTGTTGGGCAGACTGCTTGCAAATATTCACTCACCCAGCCAGTATTGTTCAAGAATCACATTTCTGCCCAAGGAGGCCCTGTCTCCAGGGAGACAAATGGGTACCTATTTTTATAAGATTTCAGGGAAGAAGATGCGAGTTGGGCCTTAGAGGGGGACTGTTCAATTCATCCTAATCCAATTATGTATTGAGCTTCTATGATGTTCAAGGGACTCTACTCAGCTCTGCAGATTCAAAGACAGGCTATAAGCAGAAGCTTCTGATGCAGTGTGTGAGAGGAGATCTGGAAAGACCTAACCATCAGAAGTAGCAAAACGTTAGCTATGCCACAGGGGGAGCGCAAACCACCCATGTTCTAAAGGGGCTTGGAGGAGGAGGAAGCAGAGCTCACCGGAGAAAGCAGGTGCAGATTCGGAAAAACCATGACACTTTGCGGCCTAGAAGCAGAGGTGGGTGTGACAGGCAGAGATGTAGGACATGTGGGTGGGGGTTATTCCAGGTAAAAGGAGCGGTGTACCCCAAGGCAGAGAGACTGCGGGGCACAGGCATTCTGTTCTGCTCAGGACAGCCAGTTCCAGTCCGTGTGCTGTGGGCAGTAGCGTGGTGTGGGTGCCTGTGCGTGCAGGCGCCTGTGCCTATCAGTTCCGGGCCACAGTACTTCGGTAGGCTGTGGTCAGTGGGCTAGATGGGGAGAGGAAGGGAACGGCCAGTGCCAGAGGCTCTACTCAGGGGTGGGTGGACCACAAAGGAGATGGAACTTAACAAAACTGTGCTTTATTATTAAGACCTTGAACGAATGCCATATACTCTGTGTGCCAAATAGGACGTAATAAAAAGTTTCACATGATTCATTCCTTTAGTTAGCAAACGTAAATTAAACTTTTGCTATTTGAAAACTTGTTTTGGGGCCCTCCCTGGTGGCACATTGCGCAGCCCTGCAAAGCTAGCCATAGTCACTGCAGTACCAGTTCGATCCTTGGCGAGGGAGTGACCCACAGGGCGCGGCAGACCTCTCCCGTCTCGCCTGTTGCTCCCCTCAGCAGTGTACTTCGTCAATCTGCCTATTCTGCTTCCCACTCTGTCTCTGGTGAATCCTCTCACCATCTTTGGCCTGTACCCCAATTCTGTATCCATAGGTAAAAAAATCTTTAAATAAATAAATCTTAAAAAAACAACAACATAAAAACAACTTGTTTTGAAGCGACTCATGTCCAGGCTAGAGAGATGACAGCGGGTGGTGGTGTCAGCGGCAGGAAGGGAGGGGCAGGCGGGTGAGGGGGGGGGTGGGGCAATGAGAGTGGCACTTGAAAGACTGGGGCGGGAGGGTGTGAGGGGGAGGCAGGAAGCCCGGAGATAAAGCCCAGGGCAGGCCCCGAGACTGATGCCACCACTTTTCCCTATGGAAAACTGCTCCCCTGCTGGGCCGAGGACAAGGCTCTGTGGTTCACAAACTAACGGGCTCTCTGTCCACCTGGGCCCCCGGCAGGATGTTTCCTAAGGCTGTACTTAGATTGATCACCCAGACCCTCTCCGGGTCCGGGCAAGCCTGGGGCCCAGGGACACGGGCAACAGGACCCCGTTTCCGAGCACAGGGCTCCGATGATGCAGATGGGGACACCAGAGAAGAGGTGGCTTGGTGGCTGCCCTTTGCGATTCCAGCTGGCGCATTTAAGCAGGGCTGTTCATCACATGGCCCCGAGGAATGCGAGCATCTGTTTTAGGAGGACCTGAGACTTGTAAGCCTTGACAAAGCAAATGGAAGGGCGAATCTGGGTTTTGGCCATTTCTGGTCTCACCTCCCAGAGGGCCCCGCAGAAGTCAGCCATGTTTCCCATCAGTCCAGCAGACAGGTGTCCCTGGGGTCATAACCAAAGTGCCTGGGGGTTGTGGGTCCTGCAGACATCTGGGGAGAAGCAGGGCAGAATCACAGGGTTGGAGCCTTGCTGTCCCTGACCCCCAACACGCCTGGTCAAAACTACCAACCCCCCACTACTCTTTCCAAAAATGCCTGCAGCTTTCAGTTTACAAAGTTCATTTGTGTGTGTGTGTGTGTGTGTGTGTGTTCATCATCTCTCTCCTCCGTGAGGACACGGGCCAGGCCTGCTCGTTGCTTTGAGCCTTGAGCCATGCGTGTCTGGCGTGTGGAAGTATATGCTATTTGCTGACTGAATGGAGGGACCTGGGGAGCAAGTGACCTAAACTCTAAGACTTACTAGGGTGTTTTGGGTTCACCTAAAGCACCCAGAAGTACCTCATGAACATGCTAGCTGCATGTTAACGTGTCTAAAAAATGAGGCGCTTTCGATGGGTTTTCAGAAGTCAGAGCAGAAAGCAGCTGACCATCTGTCTTGCCAGCGCCACCAATTTGCAGATGGGAGATGGGAGTCCAGCAGAGAGAGGGAAATGACTGCCATGGTGATGTTCAAGGGAGCCCCACGCCCCTCACCCCCACCCCAGTCTCTGACCTTGGTGTGTGTCTCTGCCCTGAGTGTCTCAACTGCTTTGTTTTCTACTCTCAGGGGCCCTTTTGGACAGGAAAGCCCACCAGGCCAGTTTCCAAATCTTACTGGCTCTCTAGGGGCCAATGCAAGGGCTGTCTCCTCCAGAAAACCTGCCCTGGGCCTCCAGCACCCAATAAGTGCTCCTTTATGCAAGTGTGCCCCCACCCCGCCCCGCTCTCCCCCCTCCCCACCCTACATACACACTCATGGCCCAAGCAGTTTCTGTGTCTGCATTCGGGTCAGGTCACTAGTGCCTAGAGACATTCAGGGCCCTAGGTCCGCCTCCGGGTCAGGGACACGTCCACTCCCGCTGCTTTCATCCTGCTCCAGGGCTGCAGAGTGCCCAGTAGGCTCCCGAGTTAATGACTCCATCAGTGAACAAGATTTTGCAGTGGCTTTGGGGGCAAGTCACCCCTTCACTGGCCAGGACCATGAACTCTTCGCACAAAACCCGAGCAGCTCTCCAAGCTAAGTCAGACAAATCCGCACAAACTGAACTAGCCGCTGCGCAGAGCTGCGGCAGCCCTCATCCATGCCTGCGAGTGGGTAAGCGACCCCGATGATCAGATCAGCAGCCAGAGCCGCCGGGAGGCCGCTTCTCCTGGACCAACAGTGGCGGAAGAGGCATCTTTTTTTTTTTTTTAAA
>NW_004567140.1:5227251-5238303 GCF_000260355.1 Condylura cristata | reverse complement strand
TCAGTGGAGGCAGATGCTGCAGGCGCTGCTGCGCTCAAAACAACCACCTCAGTCCGACACACTGTGATGATTGTTGCCAGGGACTGGGGTTCTCAGTGGTGCTGGGGCAGACCTGGGGTCCTCAGAGCCACTGCACCCGTGAGTCCTCGTCTGGCTTCCTTCCAGGGTTCTCCTGGCCGAGCTGGGAGGGGGCCAGTGAGGAGGACCCAGACCCCCCTGAGTCCCCCGAGGACAAGCAGCGGTGCTGGTCTCAGGCACTCTGGGCCCCGCCCACTTTCCTGATAGCGCAGGGGCGCACCTGGGCTAGCTGTGTGGCCAGCCCACCTCCCTCCTTCCCACCTTGGTCCTGGGTGGTGAGGGAAGGCCTCCCAAGTTGGGATCTGAGTGACCAGAGCAAGCAGGGAGCGGGCTGGGTGAGTCCCATGGGTATCAAATGACCTCAGAGAATCACAGTCTTACAAAGGTGGACGCCCAAGACGGCCTTCCCACCACAGGCCCCGGAGCAGAGGCTCTGGAGACTTGTTCCACCACATAGCACTTTTCAAGCCACGAAGGATTCAGTTTCTTATTCTTGCCCAGCAGAGCCAGATATGTGACTGCTAATCAGAGCTTCTCATCAGCCTGAGGTAACCAGGGTTACTGCTCTAGTTGGATGTAATTCCAGCCTCGGTCTCCTTGGCCTGTGAGACCTGATCACAGATAGGATCCCTGCTATTTTTCCCTTAATGCTAAATGGCTGTCTGTCTGTAGACCTGAATCGCTCTCTTTGAGCTCCCCAGGACGGGGCCCTCGCATCTCGGCTCAGACATGGGCCAAGTGATGAGGACACTGAGGCCCAGCAACGCCCTGCCTAACTCAAGCCTCGGAGTGACTGGGTGTGGACAGTCAGCCGGACGGTGTTTCTGGGTGTCCTTCTGTCAGCCTGAGCAGATGACATCTCCTCAGGACCGCGGCCCACTCTCTGCGTCTCGGACGGCTCAGCGAGGGGCCGAAGCAGGGTCTGGATGGACTGCCGCCCTGCTGCCACCTGTGCTTGCTGGCCCAGACCGGAACCTGAGTTCGCAGCTCTTGTGCTTTGATCCATTAGACGACAATTCGGTAGATGGTGTGAGGGAGGGCGCGGCTTCATTCTTTTGCCTGTGGTTGCCCCGCGTGCCGGACCAGTGTTTAGCAGACTGCCCTTTCTCCATGGAATGGTCGAAACTGGCCGAGCACGGCTGCGTGCGTTTATTTCTGAACTTGAATTCCATCCCACTGATCTGTGTATCTGTCCTCATTATGGTGCCGCATCATCGCGATCACCATGAGTTCTGAAATTGGAAGGTGCCCCACTTTATTTTTCTTTCTCCTTGATTGTTCTGGCTATTCCGGGTCCCTTGGCATTCCGTATGAATTTGTGAATAAGCTCATCAATTTCTACAAAGAAGATATCTGCTACCCTCAATCTTTGTATCGCCTGCAGGGGTTATGCAATAAATATTAACTGTTTTTTTTTTTTCATCTTTTTCTTCCTCTCTAATTACTACCATGGCTCCTACTACTTTGCAGTGCTATGAAGCAAATAAAATAACTGACGTGTAGCCAGCACGCAGTAAGAGTTCAACACATACTTGCTATGAGCATTTTTGCCGAACCCCGGGGGCTGTCCTCAGTTGGCATGAGAATGCTGAGCGACCTCCACAGCACCCCCAACTTCGTGGTGACCGCCCTGGAATGCAGACTGTGTTCAGGGACAGGACGGAGAATTCCCAAGCCCAGGGGTTTCGCTTCCCCACTGAGGCCCTGGCAGCCTCTGGCCCGGCCTGGACGGCATGCCCTCTGCCCGAGTCCAGCCCCTACAGGCCTGTTTCTGGAGCTCCCTTGAGTGACACGATCCGCACTCACTCCGTCAAAAGCCTCCGCAGCTGCCTTGGCAAGACAGAGCTTTGGGCTGCACAGGGAGGAAGGAGCAGGTCTGACTTAGCGTAGCTCAGACTTCTGCCCCCTCACGGGCCGCCTGTGGGCCTTTGGCCCTAGCTTTTGGCACCAGCCACGTGATTAGCTTAGCAGTTTCATTTAAGTCTACATAGCAGAAACAAATATAACGTACTATTTAAAAAAGTTTTATATCACTACTTAAAATAGAAAACCAGTACCACATACTTTGAATAGGAGATAACCATGAAAGCAAATACAATGAAACAGAATAAAATGCCTTTGCTTAAAAGACGAGCAAGTCTTGCAGATTTTAAAGCAATCTAGGGCCCGACTGAAACCCCTTCCTCAGCTTGATCAGAACTGAAAGAGAACAAAAAGGGCTCCCACCCCCCCGCGCGGGGGCTAGAGGGCTGGGCCCCGGACCGTGGTCACCCTGCCATCTCCAAAGTTGCGCGCTGAGTTGGGAAGGGCTTGGGCAGTGAAGTTTCACCCCAGCTCTGCCGCCAATCAAACGGGCATTTTCTGGTGGTGGAGCCCACAGCCCAGGCTCCAAGTGGCAGGACCCACCCACAGTGCGCTGAACTTGGTGGGGAAGTTCCACCGGCGAGGTCAGAGCACCGTCGGGCCTGTGACGGCCCCTGCACCACACTCAGGCAGCAGCAGCAGGCCGAGGTTCTCAAGGTTACCCTAGTTCCACAAAGCAGTGAGCAGAGCCTGGGTCACTATGAGCAGGGAGTAGGACACCCCGGAGAGAGCTGGATGGTGCCGGTGCACCCCGAGAGGAACGTTCCCCGCCCCCTGCCCCCCAGCAGCCTTCGCCGTCTATCACTCTCCTCCTCTTGTACAGGGGCGGCCGTCTAGGCTGAGACAAGTCAAACCAGAGCCAGTGCAGCACCTGTCCTGTTCCAGTTTCCCACCCACACCTCAGCTGTGCGGGATGCCCCTGCTCCAGAGCTACCCTGTTTCAGTCACGACCTCCTCACCTGCGGCACCTGGCCACGAGCCTCCCTGAGCCGGAGAGGGAGGGAAAGATCCAGTCCAAGACCGACCAATCTAACCAAGACAAAGCCACGGAGCTCTGCTTAGGCTCTGTGGAGGCACTCCATGGAGGGCTGGCAAAAGTCCACAGAAGTGGGGAAAAGATTCGGATATGAGATCAAGATGAAAGTTCAAGACAACAGAAGATGAAAACTGACATGCTCCAAGCATGTGGGAGCCAACACCAGGCAAAGCGGTAAAGACAGTCACGGTTCGTCTCAGCACTGTGATGCTGTCCGCAGCCCCTGCAGCACGAGTTCGATCCCCGGCCAGGGAGTGACCCGCAGGGCTCGGCAAACCTCTCCTGTCTCCCCGCTGCTCCCCTCAGCAGTGCATTTCAGTAGATCCCTCTGTTCTGCTCCCCTCTCTGTCTCTGGTGAAGCCTCTTACCCTCTCCCCATAAATAAATAATTGTGGCCACGGTAGAATATGTCGTGCTGGGGAAGTGCTTGGACACTGGGAATGAAGTCACTGGTGCTCCCCTCTGCCTACCCCACAGACACCTGAAGGTTTAGCACCAAAGGGGGTGCCAAAGGGAATTTTAATCTGTGATAAATTCTATTCTGAGCCCTGCAGACTGAGCAGACCTAGCAGAAACAGTCCTCAGAGACTGCCTCAAAGCTTTCAGCTGCGCAGAGGTCCCCACTCCCTCTGTAGAATTACCGGGGAGGCTGGTTGTGCCCCTGCCTTAAAGCCAGGCGGTGTCACGTCACATTCCCAGACCACCGGCCAACTCATCTTTGGAGGCCTCAGGAAAGACAGCAGTGGCTCTTATGATTCAGATGATTTGGGAGTACCTCTGTGCAGACAGGACGCCCCCTTTTTTATTTTATTTTATAAGTTTATTTTTACATCATTTTGTACATTTTTTTTTCCATCTCAATTGTAATCCCCGCGGGTTTCCCATCACCAAATCACCCGTGTGCTATCACCATAATCCCGTGCACTTCCCTCCCCACCCCCCACCCCCCGTTTTTGATCCCATTCCCCACTCCACCCCCACAAAATGTCTCTGGTATATGGTTGTTCATTATTTTTGTTATTTTCTCGCCTGAGGACGCCCCTTTTTAAAGGCTCAAGGACAGTAGCTGGGACCCGAGGGCTGTCCTCCGAGGAGTCACCCCACCCTCTGCTTGTGTCACCAGCAGACACTTGAAGTTATCAGTTTCTACCTTTAAGAATAAACGACAACCCTCTTCATCCACTTTGGGAAAGTGCTTCATGGCTGATGGCTCCAGAGATAATTAAGACACTTACAAGGGTCTGGCACCCGGATTAGATGCGGGATTTCCCACATTTGCCAACCTACTCTAAATATGGAAGTTCCCATTTTATCCAGAATGAGAAACATTCAACAATTATCTCTAGAATTCATCACTGAAACAATTCCTCATTATGTCCGGAAGAATCAGATGCCTCGGGACCTCTGGATGCAGGCTCCACCCAAAGGGAGACCAGTTTCTTCCCGTGGAGTTTCACCAGCCCTGCGAGCTCAGCAGCGGGGACAGGGGCTGTCCAGTAGGTCCCTAGGACCCTCCCTCTCTGTCCCTGGAGGGTTCTTCTTAGCTGCAGGAAGCTTACGCTGGGGCCAGGGCCGTGGGGTGGGGGAGGGAGGCCCAGGCCCGCTGCTTTTTATTAAAGCATCTAATTACCGAGAGGAGGCCTGCTAAAACAGCCCTTTCTCTTCGTCGAGACCACTTCCTCGGTGCTTCTGAGTAGCACCAAGGCAATCTCCCACAGTTCCCAGGGTGCTGAAGCTGGCAGTGCACTTCCCTCAGTCAGCCTGCACCTGGGCAATGGTGGGGTGGGGTGTCCCCCCAATCACGACTCATGTGGGCAGAGGCCCGGATGGAGGGTTCGTGGAGGGCCGCCGCAGAACATCCCGAGGTGCCCAAATGTGTCTGTGAAGTAGTGGTGCGTGATGGTCAAGGCTTTTCCTATTGTTTCTGTCCCCGATGGCAAGGACAGAACAAGAGACCCGCACAGCTCCAAAGGGAAGCACCTTTAAATGTGTGGATATGGAGAAACGGTCAGTGCGTGCTGAGTGTGAGGTGGAGGAGCTAAATTAAGTGTTCTGTGTGATCCTGATTTCGGTTCAAAAACCCAGACACATGCTCTGGAAAAGTGTGGGACCTTCTACATGGCCATGCTAATGGGGATTTCCTCAGGCAGTGGGGAGACAGGTTATATTAATTTTCTTCCACTGTAAGGCTTGGGCATTCTAATCTAGCTAGAGTAAACAAGTATTAAATGTGTAACCAAAATAGTATTAAAAGTAACTGTGCTTGGAGAGGTGTGTGTTATGCCGGTGGGTGTGAGTCTGTGGCTGTCTGTCTGGGGGCCCCCAGGGTGGAAGCAGAGTTGGGGGAACAACTGCCACAACGTTCACAGGGAATACTGCTGGGGTGGGGGAGGCGAGATTCGGCGACAGGCACTGTCTTCACGTGACTGCTCCCCACTGTCCAATCTGGTCTCAGCTCCATGACGTCAGAACTGCTGTGCTTCCACACGTGCCGAGTACGGCCTCCCGGGGCCTATGGCCAGGGCGCGCCCTTCTTAGAAAGGATGAAACTTCTAGATCAAGAGGGCAAAGAGTGAGCTGGTTGCCTTCTATCAGCCTTGGTCAAGCTCCAGGCGCAGAGGGCATGGCAGGTCCACCTTTTAGAAACCTCAGATAGCAGCTAGGTATTAGGAGGATCAAAAAGGGCCTCAGTAAAGGGTGACAGGGATGTAGGATCTACCAGGGGACCCTCTGTCACAGGAACCTCAGCCCAAGACTCCCCGCCCACCCTCACTGCCTGAGAACATGATAAAACGCTTCTGCCTTAGTGCCCTGAAAAAGATGGCGAAGGAGGCTGGAGCGCTCAGTTACGCATCACAAGAAGAGGCTGCACAGAGGCACCTCAGGTACCAAGACTCGACACCTGGCTTATTTTAATCTCTGGTCAGCTGGCCTTGCAATGTGCAGTTGCTAAATAAACAAATAAAAAAGAATTCACATTTTAATTGAAATGACTTTGTGCACATAACATGTCCTACCCACCCCGGGAGCCAGAGTGTTTGTTATTTCTTTGCAATTTCAGAAGTTACGAAATGATTCATGGTTTTTTTGGAGCTGAAGTCAACCAAAACCATTCATAATTGTGAACAATCTCTGTTATTGTTAGAGGGAAAACGCCAAGGCATCTGTGCTTCCCAAAAGCACATTGGGGTGGGGGTGGGGAGAATTCCAGTTTGGAAATGGAACGGCTGTGTCTTTCCCCCTAGAGTTAAATTTACCCAGACTGATTTCCAGGGAGATCGCTGCGTTCCTATGGTTGGAACAGTGGGGTGGCCACCAGAATGCACGATCCTCACCCTCCCTCCTCTGCTCTCAGATGCAGAGTTTTTCCAAGTGGTAACACTGCACTGGAGCTACCCATGACTTGGTCTCTGGTGAGAGGACAGGGCTCAAAGGCAGCTGCGTCCGTCTTATCTACCCGAACATGTCTGGCACTTAGTAGGTGCTTAAAATATAACTGTGGATGACAGCACAGACCCCATGGGGTTAATTAGTTCCTCTTAAGTTTCTTGAATCTTCATATTCTTTTTTTTAATATTATTTATGTATGCTTACAGAATTGGGGTACAGGCCAGAGGTGCAGGGGTGGTGAGAGGTTTCACTAGAGACTGTGGGGAGCAGAACAGGCAGGTCAACGAGGTACACTGCTGAGGGGAGCAGCAGGTGAGACAGGCCTCTGCTGCGCCATGTGGGTCAGCTCCGGACCCGGGATCAAACATGCACTGAAGCGACTGTGGACAGCTTGCAGTGCTGCATCCCAACCCGCTGCGCCCCCAGGGAGGGCCCGAATCTTCATATTCTTTGCACATTTATTTGCATTGGTTGATAACATCTACAGTTATACAAGAGAGCAATCTAAAAACAAAAGAGGAGGGAAAGATGGGGGGAAGGAGGAAGAGGAGGAGGAAGAAAGCAAATCCCTTCGTTGTTTATTACGCACTGCTAAACACTTTATACACAGCAGTCCACTTAATCATCATAGTAAGTTTAGAAGTTTGGTTCTATTTTTACTCTCATCTTATGGATGTGGTCACTAAGGTACAAAACAAACAAATTTACCCAGACCACCCAGCAGTAAGTGGGGAAACTAGACGCGACATCCTGATGCCCAGCCTACACAGACCAGCAGCAACACGTTGGGTAAAGCTTTGCTGGCTGTCTTTTTCAGAATGCACGTCAGAATGTGAAATACTTAATGGTGGCAAACTCTCATTCTCTACTGGTGAGTCTGACTTTGTGAAACAATCTAAAGCCATTCAAAGCCATAAGGTATGTGATGATGATCGTGGGTCACTGTTTGGGAACAGAGCTGCGGTGTGACTGTGATTCCACGAGGCCATTTGCTTGGGTGAGTCATGGGCCGAATTGGAAAGGTCACTCCGGGAGAACCGTGCAGAGAAACAGAGCACTGGACCAGGAACACGAGGGCTGTTTGCAGTGCGACCAGACTGCAGGTTCATCTCCTTGACCTTGGCCTATTGAGCTGATTGGGTTGGCCTGGACCGGAGCGGTCTAGACTGATTTGGAAGTCACACGTGGGGACCTTTAAAGTACCTATAAAGAGACCTCCACTCCCCCTTTCTCTCTTCCAATCTACTTTTGATGAGGGTATGGGTGTGTGTATGTGTGTGTGTGTGTGTGTGTGTGTGTGTGTATGCACATGTGTTGTGGGGAGTTGTGTGTGTTGTGAGGAGATATAACTTAACACAGATTCTTTTCTCCAATAAGTTCTATTTTGCAAGTCAAGCATAAGGCTCTGCTCTTCAGTTGAAACTATGCTCAGAATTGCCCCTACCTCTCATTGGATCAATGTGGATTTGCCAGCAGAGGTCTGGGAAGCAAAGATGTGAACACACTATTGTCTCTATGCCTAAGATGTGGAGCCAAGAATGACTACCTGATTTGAGGGAAGACCTGGGCTCATAAACTTCATCTTGAGACTGATGCTTATTAGCTCCCCCAAAGGCTATGGACTCCAAGAGTCACCATGTCAGGTGAAAACAGTCCTGATCGCCTCTTGATGATACAAAGGATAAAGATTCACCAGGTGGCTGGCCGGCCATGCCTGTGCCGTGCATTTCCACTCTCTTCCTACTTTGCACACAGTCATGAGAGCCACACAGCCAAATGATGAAGATAAATAGCTTGTCTCTTGCCAGAATCGGTACACATCCATCTCAGTCGAAGTGGCAAGTCACTAGCCCCAGGGCTGGGTCGTGCCTCCTTCCCCAGGAGAGAGCTGGGTGACGCAGGCAAAGGCTGTAACAGCCCACACAGCAGGCCAGGCCAGGAGGCCTGAGGAGGGAAGGGCACACCAGACATCTCCGTCTAAGTCCCAGGGAAAACAGAAGGTGCTCTCAGCAAGCCTCCCCTCAAGAGCACTGCCTTCCGAGACGAGGTCTAGACTGGGGTTCTCTGAGGACACCCCCGGAGGTGAGGGGATGGTGGGTGAGCAGAAGCCCAAGGAGAGGCACCCACCCCGGCGGCCCCTCCATGTTCCTGCGGTCTCTGTGGGCCCCAGCTTCCTCCTCTAGAAACAGTCCTGGCTTCCTGCTCTCCAGATTCCTGCCTTTTCTTTTCTTTTCTTTTCTTTTTTAAATATTTATTTATTTGTGCAAACAGAACTGGGGTACAGGCCAGAGGTGCAGGGGTGGTGAGAGGCTTCACCAGAGACAGAGTGGGGAGCAGAATAGGCCGACTGACGATGTATACTGCTGAGGGGAGCAGTGGGCGGGTCGGGAGAGGTCTGCCGCGCCATGTGGGTCACTTCTGGGGCCGGGGATTGAACTCATGTGGAAGTAGCTTTAGCTTCTTAGTGCTGCATTTACCCGCTGCGCCACCAGGGAGGGCCCTCCCGTCTTTTCTAAGAGTCTAAATCTCTATCATTCTAAATGGAACGAACCCTGAAGCCACCTGTCATCAGAGGAAGTCCAGGAATGTCTTTGAGAACAAACTTGTCATTAGCCCCCAAAGCACACGAACTTGATACCCCTGCCCCCCTGCCACCCCCAAGTGCACCTGAGAGCTCTGAGTTGTGTCTAAGCATCTCTGCCGGGGTGCGGTGGGGGGAGGATTCGTGAAAGCACCAGCACCACATTGGAACGAGCTGCAGAGCTGGGGGTGAGAGGACACTGGTAACGTTTCCTGGGGCGCTGGCAGCTGCACGCTGGCCAGGCACCCGCCACCCAAGTGAAATGGGGCCTCTGACCCAGACAGTTAACCATCACCTACGAGTTGGAAAGGGCCCCTGCCTGCCCGGAATGGGAGTGTAGGGTGGGAGGGCGGGCCCCGTCCTGAAGGCCATCAAAAACTCCTGTACCGCCCTGCCCCCCCCCAAAGACTCTGGGCATCAGAGGCAACTGGTGCGAGGGTTGGGGGAAGTGGCCGAGCCGAGAAGTTGAGTCAGCTCTGAGGAAGTTCACAGGCTCCGGCCTTCGGTGAGCCCTCCCCACTGGCTGTGACAACCCCCCAGGGAAACCGGGGCAAGTGGGGGTCAGGCCGAGTCACAGCTAGCCCTCCTGCCATGCACTTCCCGAAAGACCACATCCAGCTGCAGGCTCTGGGCATGTTGGTGAACCCGCTCCCCAGATAGCGTGCGGCACACCCAACCTCCCCAGCCCAGGTAAGTATCCCCAAACTAGGGGTGTTCTGGGCCAGAAGGCCTGGAGTCTGCTCAGGCCTTTGTTCTCTCTGGGTAAATTCTGACTCAGGAATAAAACAACAGGCAGTGTCTGGGTGCACGCACTGCCGTGCCATGGAGGGGAACCGGCCTCCAGCTTCAGATGAAGGAAGGCAAAGGGAGGCCGGGGCCACCTCAGCCCCACCTGTCCCAGCAGAGCAGGCCAGCACAGCGCCTGAGCAGCTGTGTCTTTTGGCCGAGGGCCTGGTCATGTATCCCTGAGAGATGCATGAGGGTAAAGTTGACATCAGCGGGTTGAGGGTTTGCCTGTAGCTTTGTGGTGCCAGAATGTTGGAGCCTCTGGGAGCAAGTGTCGAGGTGGCCCAGGGCTCTGGGTCCCCTCTGGCGCGAGGGGAGCTTGCTCTTCTGAAAGAAGCTCCACCCCCGCCTCCCCTGTGAAGTGCCCACGGTGAGCGAGCGTCTCTCACTGGCACCTCTCCACTGAGGGCACCTCAGACCTGCGTCTCTCACTGGCACCTCTCCACTGAAGGCCCCTCAGACCTGCGTGGAGCCACGAGGAATAGACGCCCACGAGGCTGGGAACCTCGAGGCTGAAGGGCTCAGATGACACGGCCACCTTCCAGGAAATCACCTCACGCTTTGCTTCGGAGTTCCACACCGAACTGCGACTGCGTCCTCGGGGATGCGGAGAGGAAAGGGCGGAGCGCGCAAGGGCCTCGGAGGGCCCTCGGGAGCAGCGAGCAGCGCAAGTCTAAGCCGGCGCCTCTCTGCTGGGGTCCGACCCGCAGACACCGGCTTTGTTGTCCACACAGGGACGACCACCCTCGCGTCTCGCTCATTCGTTTACTCCTCCCCTCTCCACTAAGCGCCGACTGTGGCGGCCCCCACGCTTGACAGTGGGTCAGTGGCGAAGCACGCACGGTGGCTGCAACTTGACAGACTTCTCATTCGAGGGACAGTCGTCCTCCTCGGGCAGTGCAGGCTCTGTAGGCAACATGGGTGTCATGGAACCCTCAGAACCGCCCACGGTGCTAGCAGCACCCCATTTTACAGGTAAGGACACTGACACACAGCAAGATCAAGCAGCTGAATCTGAACCCAGACTCCCCCGTGGGGAATTCTTCTCAGCCTCTTGTGAAAGCCATTTGTGGAGAGGATGCGTTTTGCTCTCCTCACTAGGTGAGGCTCTCCCAGGCTGATAAATCAGACCTGCAGGGCTGTAAAGGAGAGCGAACGCTTTGGTGAAGCTGCCCTTCTGTCTTCCCTGTTAGAGCAAAAAGGCTGGACAGGAGACCTGTAAGCCATGGCCTTGCAGTATATATTAAAATTAGAAAATTCTGGATTGTACAAAACGCAAAGCAAAATGTAGGTGGGAGGAAGACCAGCTTTGTGAGAG
>NW_004567140.1:5190670-5227151 GCF_000260355.1 Condylura cristata | reverse complement strand
TTCATACAGAACTGGGGTACAGGCCAGAGATGCGGAGGGTGAGAGGCTTCACCAGAGACAGAGTGGGGAGCAGAACAGGCAGAGCAAAGAAGTACACTGCTGCGGAAAGCAGCGGGTGGGTCAGGAGAGGTCTGCCACGAATGTGGATCGAACTCATGTGGAAATGGCTTAAGCTTCTTAGTGCTGTGCTTTAACCTGCTGGGCCACCAGGAGGCCCATAGCTTCTTATGCAAAAAGAGTTCAAAAGTCAAACACAGCTGGGAAATGAATATATACAGAGTGCTGCTGGGATGTTTTTTGAATTACAGAACTTCTCAAGAGTTTTTAATACATCAAAGTATGTCTCTCATAGACGGCTATGCCTCTCCAAAACTCAGATTTAACAGGCAGCATTTTTACACTTACTCGAGCCCGCAACTTCACTGGTGATGAACATTTGACAAGGCTGCAGAGCCAGGGCTCTAAGGAGCGTGAGCTTGGGGAGTGCCTGGCGCCCCGGAACCACTTTCTCCAGCCAGAAACACTACTTGCCTCACTCCACACACTCCTGGCGACGCGAGAGCATCTCGCATCTCCTCAGAGCTGCAAGGCTGAAGAGGGCTGAGCACATGAGAGGCATTGGCTAAGCCTTGGGGGCTTTATTTGTTTATTCGAGGAGGTTATAGGAGGAAGTGAACAGCAAAAGATCAGCATAGTTGGGAAAGATTTTAAAAACACAGCGGGGCTCTAGTCTGGGCCCCACCGCTGTCTGGCCCTGTGTCCTTCGGTCCGTTCTCTCAGCTCCGCTCCGCTCCCAGGCATCGGCCCTCAACTCACCGTTCTGAACCTGACGGACAAGGGCTTTCGCTGTTTTCCTCGATCTAATTCTGCCCAATTCTGCCCTACTATCTGTCACTCCCCCCCCCCCCCCCCACTCTCCTTCCCAGTTCCTACCACTACCTGCTGCCTGCCAGTCAGAGCACCCCCAGGTGCGCCACGCCCTGCAGAGGGCCTTGTCCTTCACTTGCTTCTCTATGCCCCATATATACACTCTTCTTCCCAGAACCCCCCGCTTCTGCCCATTCCCTCTGACCCTCCAGTCCTTCTCTTATTCATTCAACAAATTCTTATTAAGGACCCAGAACAAGTCAGGTACAGATCAGCGGGTAGTGCAGACTGGCTTTCTTCTTCTCGGGGAATTTATATTCTAGAAAGGGAAACCAGAAAATGAACCAATAAATACAAAAGAGGTGGCACAGAAGAAGATTCAAGCGGAGCGAGAGGACTGCGAGCGGGGAGGCTGTTCCGCACTGACAGCACGGGGTGGGGGGGGGCCTGTGGCCACAGGCGACCTGAAGCACGGGAGTGGCTGCCCTGGCAAGCCTCAGTTCTGAGCCTTCTCCCGGGGCTCTGGAAGGGTCCCCCTGCGTTTCAGAGGGTTAGGGGCTGGGCTGGGCCTGGAAAGGGCTGGGCTGGGCCTGGAAAGGAGCGCCAGACTGCCCAAGAAATGGCTCGTCCACGTCACAGACGTCCTCTCCTCTTGCTGTGTCTGGAAGTCCCAGCTTCAGAATGAACGCATGGGCCGGGGCTTGGCCGGACGGTGAGAGTGAACCAGGGCTCGTCTCTCCCCACAGGGGCAGACCGTAGCTAGAGCTCCAGCTACACAGCCGAGACTGTGAGGTGGCAGACAGACAGACAGACAGACAACGGGGTGGGGGAGGGGGGCTCCCTACCCATCTCTGTGTAAAATGGAGGGGCTGGTGGTCTCCCTAAGGCCTCCCAGTTCTAGGCCGCTTCGTGACTCCGGACCAGCATGAACGGGGTTTCCAAGAAGAGGTAAACAAAGACACAAAGAGTGAAGAAACCTATCTAAGAGCCATGTTAGAGATGACACTCAGAGACTCAGACACCACAGCACTGACCTAAAAAGAGGGCCTTAGGCCTCCACCATCCAGAGTTTAGAGGCTGAGTCTAAGTGGCCCATTTCAAAGCACCTTATCTCTGGCTTAGATAAAACAAAGCATAAAGGTTATTCCAACCGTTTCAGGGATATTTTCCGCTCCCCACCCACTCCCTGACTGGGACCAAAGGGCAGAGCTGTAAAATCTGCTTGAGAGGCAACACCTTATCAGGGAGCCGGCCAGGCACTGTTTGCTGAAGGCCCCACGTGCCCAGGTACGGTCACCGTCCAGGTCTGGAACGACAGATGGCTCGAGCGCAGAAGTGGACATCCCGTTTCCTCTGGACAAGCCATGTTTGCACAGGGACAAACGGCGTGAGGGCTTGCGGGGGATGTGGAGGAGGCCGGCCCCGCGCCAGCATCCACTGCGGCCGTTGCATGCCGGCTGGGCTGTGCCAGTCTGTGTGCACAGACTCAGCCGGGAGCGAAACCCTCACAGGTAAATGCAGGGTGGTGCTTTTGTTGAGATTTCTTTGTAAAAACTATGTGAGTGGTTAGTCAAAGAGTAATTTTTAGAGCACAACAACAGGAGGGGGCTGTTTTACAACATGAAGGAAATGCAAAAATTCACATAATTTTAAAAATCAAAAACCAGATGTCAAAGAAACCAGGGTTGGAGATAGGCTACTCCAGGCCATGGCCGCTGCCCTCCTGGGCTCACCCTTTTCCAGGAGGCTGACAAGCCTGAGAAGCTGTAGGAGTGAAAGGGGTGGGATTTCTTTCGCTCCACAGAGAGTCTGCCGAGTGCCAGGCACCGTTCTAGGCACTTTGAAATTAGACACACGGGCTTACTGGGCCTCTAGGGGTTTGTTTGCTTTGTTTTTTAATGAGCACCAGCTATAACTCATCAGTTACTATGAAGATGTCCATCTGTCCATCCGTCCGTCCAACTGTCCCCTAGTCAGCAGAAATCCCACTGTAGCCTCTGACCCCAACCACAGCGAAAAACAATACTGTGTCTTCTAGCAAAGCAGAACGCCCTTAAAATGATTCCAGCTACAAGCTCTCCATCTTCCTTGCGAGCACTCAAGTCTTTGATTTCTCCTCCGTCACCACCGAGGGATGGTAAATTTATTCAGTCAACAAATATTTACTGAGTCCCTGCAATGTGCCAGGCACACAGCAGAGAAAAAGACACTCCTTGCTCACGCGGAGCATCCTTGGGGGCAGAAAGATAACAAGAGAAGGAAAGTATAAACACGGTCAGGTTACCAGTAAGAGCTTTTAGGAAATAAATGCAGGGAAGAGGCGACAACCATCGGGTGGGATGGCCTGAGGAGACCTAACAGGCCATTCACGTAAACCTGGAGGAAGCAGGGCAGCCAAGCGAGATGTGGTCACAGCAGGCAGCACATTAATTGCAGAGCTGGGCTGGGACCCATGTTTCCTGCCCACCTAGCGGCCTTCCCACTGCACTAGCTCTAGGCCAGCAGGTTCAAGTTGGGGCTGGGATGGAACAGGAAAGTCAGCCACCGTATCTGCAGAGGCATGGAAGAAAACATTACAATTTCTAGTTATAGTATGTAGTTAACATCCATCCTTCTCTGTTCGTGCATATGCAGCTTAGTACACATATTAAGTACGTCATAGCGTCTTTGTGCGTATGCAGATGCTGAGGATACTGACTCAGATCTCTTTTCCTAAAGAGGGACAATGTCCAGAAAGTCTGAAGGGCCCGGCTGTTCCCCAGGCCTGTCGCTGCGTGCCCTAGTCCAGCCTGCTGGGCCCGGACTCTGCTTGGGCAAACTCGCCCCTCTGGTTGCGCTTGGCATGCATCCCCCTGTCCAGGCAGAGGCAGGCGGCCTCCCTGCCCGGCTCTGGAAAGTGCCATCGGCCCCAGAGCAGCGCTCAGGGCGACCTGGTCACGTCAACTTGGGTGAGACCTTCCTGTCAGGCCTGCTGTGTTGCTCAGGCGAGCAAGCCCAGCACGTGTCCAGCAGGGAATGGAGGCCCTGGGCCTAAGGGGCTGAGGCAGACGCAGCTACTGCCAGGGCTGTGTGCTCCCCTCCGTGCCCATGCCACCCGGCTCCAGCCTGGCTCGTGATGCTGACGTGCAGCGTGACACTGACGGCAGCACCAGAGAGAAAGGCCAAAGGCTCCAGATGGAGAAAAACAGCACCTCCAAGCCCCATTATGTCAGGAAACTAATAATGAGAATACAACCAGGGACTGAGGTGGGAGAGTTTCAGTATTTATTGAGTCGCAGCCATCACAAGTCTTCCGGCTGAGAGCAGCTACGCCTCCCGGGAGCTGGGCTGCCAGGCAGGGAGGGGGCAGCTGAGAGCACAACCGAACCCACCCCCAGCTGGGGGCAGATGGCAGCCAGGGGCCCACACCCTGATGGAGAGGAGCAAGGCTGCAGAGGCGGCCATATCTGGGTTCCTGCAGAGCCAGGGGCTCCAGCTGCCCTCCAGGCCAAGGGGGCAGGTGATGAGAGGGAGGGAGCGGCGGTGGAGGCGGGAGATTCACACTCGTCTTCTTTTAAAACCCTGCACAGGGACCTCCCTGCTGCCTAGGGCTTAAGTCTCAGCACTACTACCTCTGTGGCCTGAGTTCCATCCCCAGCCAGGGAGCTGACCCATACAGCGCCGCAGACCTCTCCAGTCTCCCCTCTGCAACCCTCACAGTGTACTTCTTCGATCTGCCTATTCTGCTCCCCACTCTGTCTCTGGGGAGACATCCCCCCACACCTCTGGCCTATACCTCAGTTCTTCTATGCATTAAAAAAAATTAAATTAAAAAACCAACACTGTAACAACCACTATGGAAAACTGTTTGGAGATTTCTCAAACTGCTAAACATGGAGCTTCCACATGACCCAGCAATCCCACTGCTAGGTTTCTACCCAAAGACACAGAAAGACTGATTCAAAAGACACCTGCACCCCCATGTTTATTGCAGCTTTATTTACAATAGGAAAGACATGGAATCAAACCAAATGCCCAAAGGTAGATGACTGTATTAAAAAGCTGTAATGGAATATTACTCAGCAATCAAAAAAGATAAGCACATGCCTTTTGCAGCAACATGGATGGAGCTGAAAGGGATCATGCTTAGTGAAATAAGCCAGAAAGAAAAGGGAAAATACTGGATGGTTTCACTCATTGCAGGAGTATAAAGGACAGGGGAGAAAATAATAATAATAATGAACAATTATATACTGGAGACATTTTACAGGGGTGGATGGGGAATCGATCAAAAATGGGGGGGGGAAGGGAAGTGCACTGGACTATGGTGATGGCACACGGGTGATTTGATGATGAGAAGCCCACGGGGATTACAACTGAGGTGGGAAAAGGCACAAAATGATATAAAAATGAACTATTATTTAAAAAAAAAAAAAAACACCCAACATGATACAGGGACAAAACAAACAAGAAAAGTTCTTCCACATCCAAATAAAATGTACCACATCTCACGTAACCACTGTGGGCAGCCATTGTGCGATCTCTGCTCTAAAGGTTATTCCAAAACCTCCTGAGGACCCACTTTTAAAATCTCAAGAAATGTAGCGGAGTGCTAAGGCTGGGATGGTCCCGGCAAGAGGGCGGGGGGTGTGCAGTGGTTAAGCTCTTTCGAGTGGCGTCAAACAATTAAAACAAACTCAGCTCACCACTTTCTGGCAATCTCCAGGAGCTGCAGAGTCCCTTTTACTCTCAGCTTATGTACTTATTCTGTAAGTGGAGAGAAAACACCAAAGTCAAAGGTGCCAGAAGGATCCACATTGAAGTGAGATAAGGGTGCGAGTGCCCGGAGCTTACACAGCCGGTGTCCAGTGTCCACCTAAAGCCGGTGTCCAGTGTGCACCTAGAGCTTCTCCTGGCCAGCACAGAACCATGTTCTCCCGCCATTGCCGAACCGTCTGTCTCTCACCCTGGTGTTCTCCAGCTGAGTGGGTCACCACCCAGCTGCTCAGACCAGCCCGGGCTAACCCTCACGGCGGACTGGCAGCCTGAAGCCAGCCGGGGGGAGCATCTGGCTGCTGGGACTGCTGCTCTCCACGAAGAAGGGCTGCCGCTTGCCTCTGGCCGGCCAGCAGCCACCGCCTGCTCTCAGGTCGGCTCTGTGGCCTCCAACTCCGACACGCTGCCTAAACCCACGTTTCTCACCCCACGACCTGGTCCCAGCCGCTGCTCTCCCCCAGCTGGAAGGTGGTGACAACCCTCTCCTGGCCCTTCATTGCCCAAGGAGTATAAATGCGTCCCCTCTCTCTTCCAATAAACTCCTTCCAGTGCCTTCTTAACACAGAAGAAATCCTCAAGGCCTCGCCCACACCACCTTCCTGCCCCAGAGAGCCAGGCCCATGGCCTCTCATTTGGCCACCCCAGGGGCCTCCCTGCATCTGGATCAGTGCACAGTCACCGCGCCCCTGCCTTTGTGGCTGGGTTCTTTCTGTGTGCAAAGTTCTCTCCCTGCATCTTTTCATCACTGCAGCTGGAGCCCCGTAAGGAAGCCCTTCCTGATCATGGCAGGGAGGCGGTCCCCAGCTACCGTCCATCACGTTGTTGCCCTATTTTATTCTCTTCTTGGCATCCAGCAGCTGCAATTCATTATCCGTTTGTCCTCTTGAAACTAGAATGGCAGCTCCCCGAGGGCACAGCTACACAGTGTTGCCGAGGACAGTGCACACAGCACACTCGGCAGGTAGCTGGGGCGCTGCTATGTCAGCTCTGTCTCAGCCATCCCTCCCCTCGGGGCGGTGAAGGGGGTTCCATCAGCCCCGCGGACTGCACCCACCCAGAGATGGCCGACCAGTGCAGGTCACATCAACGGGTTAAGAGTCGATTCCTGCCCGTCCCCTCTGCAGGGGGAGCCCCTACTTCCACCGTTCCTCACCCGGGCTCCTCACAGCTGCCTCGTGAGTTTAGTGTACATCACAGTAAGCCATGTGTATGTGGTTCCAGTCAGGACACACATTAGTTCCCATTCAAGGTACCTCTACCATATCTTCCATTCCTCCAGAGAGTTACCTTGTGACATTGTGACACTTGCTGTTCTTTGCCTAGGAAAGGACAAGTCAGGTTTTGCTCTCCTCTTTCCAACCGAGCAAACAAAGCAATCAAGTCCCAGTTCCAGTGGAGTCTATGAACGCCACGCTCTGCCCGACAGAGATATAAAGGCTCTTCCTGTGGCTGCTTCGTGTCAGGGGCAGCCTGGCACGGCCTCCAGGCCCAGAGACATGGCACCACCCTGTCCCGCCTTCGCTGGTGCTCTTGGAGATAGGGGACACCACCAGCTGCCAGAAAGATCTCACTGGCGGCCACGCTGTGCTCAGCCTGAGCAGGACCAGGGAGCCCTGCGGACTGCAGAGCATCTCTGTCCCTACACTTAGTGCGAATGTTCTCAGACCGGTTCTGAAAGGGAACTGAAACCCAGAGTGTGATTTGGGGCCTGGAGGTGTCCAGATGGGTTACTGATGAGGAAGCTGAGAATCCAGGGCCAAAAGGTTCCAGGTCCCACAGCACTGTAGGTGTAAGTGGGCGGAGCAGAGCCCACAGCCCCAGCCTGTGCCTCACGGCCTGTGGAAAAGCCAAGGAGCCGAGGGGGCCGAGAGTGGGCAGTGGGCATCTGGTTGCCGTCCTGTAAGTGCCGTAGGAAACCCACAGTAGCCCGAGGAACGAGCTGCCGAGCGGCCTGGCCAGGAAGAAGCGGTGGGGCTCTCCCACTCTGGGTCAGTTCCTCTCTCCAAGCTGTGCCAGAGGTCAGAGCCAGGGCCAGAGTCAACACTTCCCTCCCACTGAGCTGGCCTCTGGTTCTAGAAACTCCCACAGAGGTGCAGAGCCCAGTGCGGAGGAAGACAGACGGCCTTGTGAGGCACGGCCACGGTCTGGAGCTCCGCCATCACCTGTGACCCGAGGCAGGTCCCTGCCCCCCTGAGCCGCCAGCTCCCAGCTGGGAAGTGAGGGGCTTGGGCCGATGACCTCTAAGAGTCCCTCCGTCTCTGACAATCTCTTCCTAGAGTAAGTGTGCGTTGAGTACCACTGTACTCCTGGCCATTCGTTCAACATACATTTACTGAGCATCTTTGCTGGGCCAGGATGCTGTTAGGTACTACGGGGAATAATGGGGGCTGAATGAAAGGCAGTCATTTCACTCAAGGAGGTTTACATCTTATTTCTTGGGCAAGTTCTTATCATTGCTAAGGCAGTTTCCTCAACTATAAAATAGATTCGGTGACAGTGGCCACAGCTGACATCTGTGCCACATTATTTATGGGCCAGGACCCAAAGGCAGTACCATCTTCTTCCTCCCTTAACAAAGGCAAGAAGTCCAGCACTTTTCCCCAGGTTGAGGTGACAAGCACAATGGCCTCCCAGAGATGTTCTTCCCCTAGTCCCTGGAGACTTAGATGGAAAAGGGGCTGTGCGGATGTCATTACAGTTATGGACACTGACATGAGATTCTCTGGATTGTCCAGATAGGCCCAGTCTAATCGCATGGTTCCTGAAAAGCAAAGGACCTTTCTCAACTGGGCCAGCGAGAGGTGCCAGGTCAGGAGAGGGAGCCGAGAGGTGCAAGGAGAAGAACTGGACCGGTCACTGCTGGCCTTCAAGATGGAGGCTACAGCCCAAGCACGCAGGGAACAGTCTTCAGTTTACAGCCAGAAGAGAAGGGAACTCCTTCAGGCACAAAGAATTAAATTCCGTTGGCAGCCTAAAAGAGTCTCCTCTGGAGGCTCCAGGAAGGACGACAGTCAGCCACCACCTTAGTTCCAGTCTGGTGAGACCCACATGGCGCGTCAGGCTCACAGAACCACGCGATAACAAATTTGTAGTTTCAAGGCACAAAACTGGTGGTGACGTGAGCAGCAGTGACAGGCAGCCCCAACACAGCCAGTGGTCTTGGGGCGGGGTGCCGGGCACCCAGCACGCCATGGTGCTGGTCTCCCAGGGCCAGCGCCAGGCGAGGACGCCGCTTCACCACAGCTGGCACCCACTGGCTCTCGAGACAGGCACAGCATCGTCACCCTCCTCATCGGGTCTTACAACCCAGCAGCCAAGCTATGTCACAGTGTTTCCGGCCTCCCCGCTCTCCCCAGATCTGTATGCCCTGGCTTTATTCCTGGCTCGTCCACATCTCCTCTCCCTTCTCTGACACATCTGATATGGCAGCTCAAGATCCCAGGCTTCGCGGTGCGCCTTGAGCCTTCAGGAGGGCTCATGGGACTCCCTGCACCTGGGAGCACACGTGAGGGGTTGGCTCTCAGAGGGAACGGCTTCGATGCTCTTTTTTGGGAGGCCACCAATGCGGGGAATCACGGGGCTCCAGAGCAGGGAGCCCCCCCACCCCCGCCCCAGCCTCTTCTGGGTGATCCCATTGCCCAGCCTGTAGAGGGGCAAACCCCAGACTCAGCTGGGGGCTTAGATTCAGGGTACTGTCGGAGGGCAGCCCGCTACCTCCTGCTGTCGGTCCCGGTGTCCTACAGTTTCTGGGGGTTCTCTGCCAACCTCGTGGGTCTGCCGCAGAATAATGAAAAGGGGCTGCAGAGCACGCTGCAGATCAGGGAGGCTGCCTCACTTGCCCTCCGGAGCTGTGAGCACTTTGCTGTGCCCTCCCTCCTCCCTCCCACTGGCATGCTCTGTTCTTAATAAGGCTCCCATAAAGATCTCTCCTGCGAGATAATCATAGACTCTCAGGGGCATGCCACTCTTAGCTGTCAGCATCATTTAGGAAGAACCTTATAAAGGCTTTTAAACCTCCTGTTCATCTCAAAGTTGAGCTCTCGTTAAAGCCTGTTAAATCCCAGTGCAAAACTTGTGCGCTGACTCCCAGCTTCCTTGCCGAGTTCCCTGTCAGCCCACCTGGCCTCCTGCCATCCCCCACAGAAGCACAGTGCTTGGGTGGGGGCTCCATTTCCTCTGAGCACCCCTGCTGGCTCAGAGGTGGTCACCTGACCCTCCGCTTGGCTAGGGCCCCGGGCCACAGGGTCGTGGGCGCCTGCCCAGCTTCGCCCAAGTGATGGTAACGAGGCCACAGGCACGCCTGTGTGCCCATCCTTTGCTCACGATGAGGCGCCACCTTTGGAGAACTGACAACTGTTCTCAAGGAACCGGATTTTGATCTCATCATCTGGCCCAGAGTTTCTTCACCTGAGGTCCATGGACACGGGGCTCCACAGGCTGCCTGTGTTAACAGCTGGATTCAGATCTCCGTTGTTCAGATTCAAACTGCTGGGGCGTTTTTCCGAGGTGACTCTTCCAGGAGTCTCTCAAAGGGGTCTATGACCCAAAAGACATTAAGAACCCTACATCTGGGCTCTAAACTCCTCCAGGAGGCTCTGAACACTTGCTGGAAAAAGTCCAAGTACCGTTCTGCTTGGGAAGCCAGGCACTTGTCATGGGACATGGACATGGAGCAGTCGCTTAGTAAATGGATTACAGAAGAAGCGTTTTTGAAAGTGCCCTCCACGGTGTTTTCTCTGTGGGGGGAAGAAAGGGTGCACGGAGGAGCCGCGGTGGATTTCTGCAGGCCGGGGTACGAGGGCAGACCCCAGGCTCAGCGACGAGGCCCTGTCCCAGGTCTCCTCCCCCTTCACTTCCTTTTCCTACAAAAAGAGGCCAAAGACATCTGTCCTGAACTCCCACCCAAGGGCTCGTGTGGGGAATTCACAGACTCAAGGCCTGGCAGGGCTGTGCCAGCAAAGGTCTCGCTCTCCGACTCCTTCTGTCCCGGACTCGGGGCTGCCATTCCAGGCCCGCTGCTCAGAATCAGGCCGTTACAGTTTTTCTCTTTTATTGTACTTGGGGACTGACAAGGACCTTCTCTAGTTCCAAAAATTCAAGCCCTCAGACCTTTGAGGTTGAAGGCACCATGGTCTTGTGCACAGACAGGAGTCGCATGACAGATTCCCCCTGCCTGAACTCCTCGTCACACGTCCAGATGCGTCACTCTCAGGGCTGTGTCGAAGTTTGGGTGTTTCTGGATTCCTCCAGAGAACAGAGGGAGTCAGTCGTGACAGAGACGCACAAAAGGAGGTCACGGCAATGGACAAGGCCGAGAAGTGTGGCTTTAAGTCTCAACTTCTGGGGTGCTGTGGACCCAGGAAAAGTTAGATTCCTTTTCGGTACATCAGAATCTTTAATCTGGAGGAGGGAACATGCTGGGAGAAGGAACGGTCTCCTATTGTCTGACATTAGAGAAAAGTCCTTAAAAGAACTCTGCTTTTCTGGAAGGCAACCGAAGTCATGACGATGTGACCGAGGGTCCCCACGAAGCCTTCCCCGTAAGAAAGCATGAGGCAAGAGCGAAGGATCCTGGCTGGATCCTTAACCACACAGAAGTCTCCTTCTGAAGCTGGGGCCTTGCGAGAGGGGCGCGTTAGGCCAGTCCGGCGGGCAGGTCTCGGGAGACCCGGAAGGCAGAGGCGTAGAAAGCACTGACAGCAGCAGAGCTGAACCCTGGGTGGTCCGTAGCCAGCACCCAGAGGGATGGAGACGGCACAGCCGCCCGGCGCCAGCACACGCCCGAGCACATCCACAGCTCCACCAGCAGCTGGGCTCTTGCTATTACGTGTCCAGGACGTCCCTAGAGTGCAGTGGCCTTCCCTGTAAGGCTCTATGCAGAGTTGTTGCAGTGGGGGGGAGGAAAGCGGGAGAGCAGAGCATATTTCCACAAAGCAGTATCTTTCACACCTTAAAAAATATGTGGGTACATGAAAAGATGATAGAAGGGGTGACAGGTCAGCCTGTTCACTGGGTCACGGGACATGAAGGGTTTACAGGCTCAGAGGGTCTGGCCAAAGAGCAGTGTGTAAAGGACTCTGGGAACAGGCACAGTATGGCCCCAGGCCTGGAGAGGACTGAGGGAGCACGTGCCGCATTTCAGAACCTGAAGGCAATCACAGCGGTTCCAGCGCAGACGGGTGCAAGGACCGGCAGGGGATGACGCTGGAGAGGCAGGAGGGGCCAGAACAGCAGAGTCTGGTGCCACCCTTGGGAATCAGGCAGCAAGAGCCAGCAGGCTGCTTCTGGCCGCAGGGGAGCAGAACAAATGCCCTTCTCCTGCTGGCCATGGAGCCCCTCACCCCGGGCTGGCGCAGGTGGGAGCCACGTCCCCCACCAGCCCTCATCCAGTCTCACTCTCTGGTAGAATGAGCTATGAAAACTCCTGACAATCTTCCTGCAGCAGAACAGTAATGTTGGGCTTTGTTTTCTCTACTGACACCAGCACCTCAGAGTCCATTTTCCCTACAGGAGTTTGAGTCCAAGAGCAAATCACCTCCCTGCCCGGGAAGGTGTGAGCCACCTGGGTACTCAGCTTCAGGAGACAGCTGTGCTAACCGATGTATGGAGCGGGGAGGAAACGAAGAGGGAAGCCAGCATGAGACATGTGAGAGGTCCCTAGCCCGCCGGGACTTAGGCACAGCTTCATTATTTGTGGCATTTCCTAGAGTATCAAACGCATGCTTCAACTACTGGGCCAAAATACAAACACCAAGAGAACGGACTTCAGATCCTCACATGGCTCTGGTATCTTCCCTGCCTCCTCTGAGTAAGGGCCTCTTCCCTCCTGGGAGTATACATGGCAGGTTCTCTGTCCCTCCCTGGGCTTTATCATGCATTATTGTTAATTTACCTACATGTTTTCTCTCTCCTACTTGATTTTAAGCCACTCAGGAGTAAGATTCTGGGGGTGCATTCACATGTAACACAGTGGGGATGGTAACCCTGGAACAGTGCCAGCAGGGTCCTGGGAACGCTTTCGAGATCACATCCTGGCTGAACCCTAAGACAGTGAACTCACTTAATCTTGCTTTAGTTTTCTCCTCTTTAAGAGTTGGTCCTGGTAGCCAACTCATGGTATAACCTGATGATGAAATGATCTCTACCCATGGAAAGCTCCTGGCCCTTGGTGGGGCCTTGAACACGTGGCCTTCCTACCTCCCTGTGGGCCCCTGCAGCCTCAGGCCAGGGCTTCACACTTGACTCTGATGAGAGGGGTCTCTTGCCCCCTGAGGCAGCACAAAGCCACTGTGTCAATACTGTGATTTTTAAGGATCCAGGCTCATAATAGAAAAACGTTCAGGGTCAGTCTGTTCTCCCAGCATCCTGACATTAATATGCACACCACTCAGCCATGCATGTTTAGCTCAGTCTGGTGTCTTGTTAAAATGACTGTGCAGGCCCTCCCTGGTGGTGCAGTGGGTTGAAGCGCAGCACTAAGAAGCTAAAGCCACTGGAGCTGACCCACATGGCACGGCAGACCTCTCCCGACCCGCCCGCTGCTCCCCTCAGCAGTGTACGTCTCAGTCGGCCTGTTCTGCTCCCCACTCTGTCTCTGGTGGATCCTCTCACTACCAGTGAGCCTCTGGCCTGTACCCCAGTTCTGTATGCAGAAATAAATAAATCTTTAAAAAATATATTTAAAAAAGTGACTATGCAGCCATCACCTGAACTGAGCGAGAATACCCAGTCTGTCACTTTTTCGCCGAGTAGTAAATCAGAGCTTACAACTGATGTGGCGGCAAAGCTCGGAAGACAAAGACATGTCGCAGGGAACCTTATTTCTTGGGTAAACTTGAAAGAGCATAAGCTTCAGGATAGAAAAAGTCACCTAACGCAGCAAAAAATCTCAGGCATGTGCCCTGGAAGGAGGAACTGGTGCATGAAGCGGTGACACTCAAATGAGACCTTTTGTCTGTTTTGGCTCAATGAAGATGTCCCCAACCCGGCTTAGCAGAGAGCCTGGCCCATGAGAATAATCGTGCATCACTGATCTCAAGCCAGTGCTGAGTGAACTCACGTGTTGTCATTATTCTCATTTCACAGCTGAGGAAACTGAGGTACAGGGGTTCAAACACCTCCCCCAACAGAGCGCCCTGCTCTGCTCCCTGCAGAATCAGAACCTGAGGCTGGAAGACTCAGGGGCATTGCTTAATTCCCCAGCCTTACTCTGCTTAACAAAGAGCACTACTATTACCTCTTTAAAATTTAAAAAATCGAGATACAATCTACATATAGTAGAAAATAGGATGGCAAGTGTACAACTCACTAGAATTTTATCAGTGTGTAACCAAAGTAACCACTGCCTAAATCAGGGTAACATTCCTTTCAGAGCTTCTGACTCCCAGCAGCAGACATGCGAGGAAGGAGGGGCCTCGCGTGGCAGCCGGCCACCACTCAGCTGCTGCCTGGGTCTGGCCCTAGAGCTGCGGGAATGAGTTGAAACTCTAAGGTCTGCGGGTAAAGAGAACAGGTCAAGGTCTAGGTTGTGGAGAAGAGCGGAAATCTCCTCAACAGGAGGGCAGGAGCAGAGAGCCCTTCCTGCTCCCTGCACACAGCAAGTGCTCAATAAAGAGCTGTGGCTTGATAGACTCAGCAATTCCTTAGCCACCAGGAACCCAAATACACAAATAACACTTACCATGTAGGTCCAATACAGTTTCATATAAGCACTGAGCAAACTTCTAACAGGCGATTTATGAGAAAACCCACCACAGCACAAATGAGTCACTACTTATGTAAATTTACCCCAAATTGTCACTGTGCACGATGGGCCTACTTGGTTCAGGGCATAACAAAAATATGAATTAGGATTCCCTCCACAGGAGGGTTAGGGCTGAGATGAAGAAGCAAGTCCTCACATTCAAAATGTGGGTCTTTTGGAACAACCACCACCATGATTATTAGCTTCTTGGGCTAAATACTTTCTACTCTATTTCATAGATTCCTCGAACCCATCTGCTGTCTGATTACAAAACTAGATAGTAGCGCAACTGACTCAAACCAAAGCTGGTCCTCTTTACCTCTTCACGAAGCCGCTTCCCTCCCCATAGCTGGTACACAGAGCCCCACATGTGGGCACATGATGGGTCTCTGGTGCTCAGAAAAAAGGGGTTTGTCTCCATGGGACACGCTGAGCAGACATCATAAAGTAATTTAGAGAATGGAGACAACCGTGTGGGTCAGTGTCCAGGAACGCCCCCCTGGGCAGCTGGACTGGAGCTGGCCCCCGAGGCCAATCTGCACTCAGGAGGAGAGGGAGTCTACCCTGACATCCCTCCAGATGGAGTCAGGGTGTGGGTGGGAGCCAGGGGCAGGCTTCTCCAGAGCAAGAGCGCAGGCCCAGTGCGGCGGGCTGGATGAGGGTATGTTCTCAAAGTCAGGGAGGCAGGTCACTGGCAGCGGCTCAGCGGGGCCACTAAGAGCACGAACAGTATTCTGGGAGACTGCCGAGAGAAAGGCAGCTGGCCAGGGAGGGCTGCGCGGGAGAGGGCAGTGAGGCGTCCAGGGTGGGCGCTGCAGGGGGCGGACATGCCCGCAGGCCAACACCCGGAAGACGATGACGACGTGGGGATTATGGGGCAGCTCGTGGACTGGGGGTTGAGACAGAGATGACACTAGTGGGACGGCCTCCCCGGAAGACGATGACGACGTGGGGATTATGGGGCAGCTCGTGGACTGGGGGTTGAGACAGAGATGACACTAGTGGGACGGCCTCCAAGGCACTTCCCTACAAGGGCAGGCACCCCCGTCAGAGGTGAACATTCCCCAGGTGCGGGCAGGTTTGAGAGTACTGGCCAAACGCTGGTTTGTGTGTGTGTGTGTGTGTGTTTTAACCACCTTCATGATTTCATTGCCTTTTCATTTCATCCTAGGCTATAACTATCTGCACATCATGGTTTGATGGGTTAGGGCCTTGTGTCCTAAGGGTTATGAAAGCAATATGTCATTTCACATGCTCACCTGCAGAGCACTGAGCCTCCGGGCGAGAGCTGGGGAGCCCTGCCCTGCGGTGCAGGCTTTGGACCTTGGCCCCAAGTTGGCACGCTGAGCGTGTCCAGGGCCCAGGCCGCCCACATGAGTCTGTAGGCCTAGCCCCGGTATTCAGGGTCTGGGAGAGTGGGCAGCAGAGGTGGGTGCAGGAGGGGTCCTCCCCACCAGGAGGCCAGCAGCCCACAGCAGCCCATGAACTCTGGGAACTTGTCCTACAGCCCAGACAGAAACAACCGGCTGTGTCCTTCCTCGGCCATGCGCAGTGAACCCACTTCCTTCCTGGAAGGACTCCTTCCTCCAAGGTTGCTCCCATGTCAGGACACAGACACATACCCACACACACATAGACAGGATGTCCCCACCCTCTGCACCCCAAACAGCAGACCCTTTAGAGACAAAACCACAGCAAGATGAAGCTCGACCAGATTCCTGACAGAACTTCGGCTCTGACCTCTGCCTTCAGGTGAGACCACACTCCACACAGGCACTGAGTCTCCTAGGGCATCTGGTTTTGCAGTTCAGCTGTGACTCTGGCTACACAGACCTCCTGGTGGCTCCTCTTACACACCAGGCATACTCTGAACTTAGTCTTTGCACTTTCTATTTCCTCTGCCAAGAATACTCTTCCCTCATACGTGTGTGCCTGGTTCCCCTATCTCCATCAAGTCTTTGCTCCAATTTCATCTTCTCAGTGTGGCCTTCCCTGATCACTTTAGAAATGTGACGTCCTCCCCCCTCACCTTCCCAGCATAGAAGCTCAAGTACCTGCACGGTGAAAGAACAAATAAACAGTAATATTGCTGGAAAGCATTTAACCAAATGGTTTCAACCACCTTCGTCTGATGGCTACAAATATCTGAAGACAGCCAAATTCACGTTTTGTCTTTCCTGGAAGAATCAGAAGTGCAGGTCTTAATCAGAAAGGAGCAACTGGGTCTGGACAGACTTAGTTGAGTGACTGAGGGCTCCTGAGACAGCCCCAGCTGTCAGGCAGCAAGACCCCGTGCCTGTTCATAGGAAGGACCCACCCAGCAGAGCAATTCCAGAGAGACTCCTCAGCCCGGCCTCCTTGCTACTCCAGCCAGCCCAGCATCTTCTGTAGTCAATGACGGTGCATCACTCCTACCTAGAAGCTACTTGTCCAGCAATTTCTGTGGCTCAGAACCCTGCCAGGAGTCCAGAAGGATGATGAAGTCTAAATTCAGACTTTGCCACAGTAAAACCTTGTCACAATCACTTACTTATAGCGCTTTTCACAGTCGCCAACTGATTTTTACCTATTTAATCCCAGGTCATAAACAGGCAGGAGCGTGGAGAAGTTAGGTCAGTAAAGCACAAACACACTAGTCTTTGAAGGGCTCTTCATGTCCCCACTTAAAGCCTATTTATTCCTGCCCTACACACTGTGGTGACAAAGTCAGGCATTTAGTTTTCCAGGTCATCCCAGATTCAGAGTAGAAGAGAGAAGGGGAGTAACTCAAGGTAGGAACACTGAAAGCGGCAAGATGTGACAGATGACAGCAAGAGAAGAGACAGGAAAATTATAGAAAAGAGCAGAGTTAATTGCATTCCATGACCATAGGCAGGGGGGGCACATAAATTGCTCCCGAGGGGCGCTGCTCATCTTCAGCACAAAGCAACAATACCAAATGAGGACTCCAGGCCATTGGGACAGAGGATAAATGCTGTGTGAGCATTCAGTTACTTCTGGTGACAGACACCACATGAACGCATTCTCTTGTTAATATCCCTCTTGGCTTCTAAACTCTCCCTGAATTGATAAACAGAGTTTGAAAAGAACATTTCCATTTTTTAAAAAGTAAAAACCCTCTCTAACAAGTAGCGCTGTGACAGAACTTCCTGGCTATTCTCAGTGGCTAAAGCCTTTGCTCCCATCCACCCCCAAGTAGCCGGTCTACACACTCCCTTTTCAGACCCAGGCTGAGAGCCACAGTTTGCCCCTTCCTTCCCCCACTACTCCTCATTGTTTCGCTGCGGAGCTGCATAATTTACAGTCCCCCTGTGAAGGGCCGTGTGTTCCAGAGTAGGAAGCTGTCACACTGAATAGAGCACTGCTGGGCTGTGTTCACAAACAGCTTTCACCATGCCTCTGTGCAGTCAGCACAGCAAACCTCCTCCTTGCTAGCAGGCCGCTCCCCACAGGCAGAGAGATGGGGGGGGGGAGGGGTTCTGGGAAGGGCTGTAACCGTAAATCCTCTGAGTCTGCTGTCTAACAAAACAGGACCATAAAACCCGACCAGATTTTAGTCAGGACTGAAACAAGATGCCCAGAAGACCTCCTAATTTGGTCCCTGTAACCCAACAAGTTAGGAACTAATTTTCTCAGTTGGGAGGGCGCTACCTAGGAGGACAGGGGTGGCGACTGGCCTCAGGGTTTTGGGTGGGAACTCAAAGCAAGAGCTGGCAATAAGCAGACCTGTGCGAATTCGAAGACACTAGTCCAGCGCTAGCGGCAGCCAGGGGCCCTGGGAGACAGTGTGGTTGCGGGGAGGAGGCCCAGAGTTCTGTAGGCAACTTGAATCCAGGAGGTGTGCAGTGGGGAGACACCTCCAGCTCTGCACTGTCCCCCAGTGATGAAGCAAGGTGGGACCGGAACAAGGTTTTGGGTAATCTCATCAAAGCATCTTAAGTTATAGATGTGTTAAATGTTGTATAAAAATCAACTGTAATTCTATGTAACAGATAAAAGATAAAGTTCAAAAAAATATAAAGCAATTACAAGACCGTGGTACATGACAACTATCTAGCTGTAAATCAAACAAAAAGTATATACAAGACCTCTATGGGAAACAAATATTTTAATAACAGTTTTGGTAATGAAACATATGGTAAAATAAAACATTCTCATGGAAAACTCAAGATTTAAAGATGCCAGTTCTACCCAATAAGCCTAGTGGACTTAAAGAAATGCTAGTCAAAAATCCCTGTAAGTTTATGTGTGTGCGTGCAACACAAACTGACTCGAAGGCTGATGGCAGCAGGACGCCCAGGAGGACTGTCCAGGTTGGGGTGGGGCTTGCTAAGCCAAATACCAAGGCATATCATAAAGTCACGGCCATCAGCTGATGACACAAGAAGCAGGAGTCAGACAGGATGGATGCAGCGAGAAACAGATGCCTGAACACGGCAACACTAACAGCAGGTGGCTCAACAGAAGAGTGACTAAAAAATGGCCTTTTCAATAAGTAGTGCTGGGACAGATGAGGAAAAATTGAAACTGAAGCCCTGTTTTACACCACACATAAGAATCAATTAAGGATTAAACACCTAAATATGTAAGAAAAAAAGCATCAAAGCTTTTTAAGAGTGGGAATAGACAGGAGAGCTTTTGCCACTTCAAGATGAAGAAACATTTTAGAAATAGGACTCAGAAAACATTAGTCAAAAAGGGGAAGACGGACAAATTTGACTACGTTAAAAATAAGAATGCCTTTCACTGGACTGTGGTGATAGTACACGGGGGATTTGGTGATTGGAAGCCCAGGGGGATGACAACTGAGATGGAAAAAGGCACAAAATGATGTAAAACTAAACTATCATATTAAGAAAAATAAAAACACTTTTTTTCCATAGCACCCCATTCACAAAGTGAAGAGATAAAACATATATTAATGAAAGAAAGAAATACCAGTAACTTTAAAAAGTAACAAGGAGTATAGACACTTCACAAAAAAGAAAAGACACAGGTCAATAAATATGTAAAACATTCTCAGACTCACCTGTAATCCAGGATCTGTGAAGTATGATCACAATGAGATGCTGCAAGTTACCTATCAAGCTGGCAAAATTAAAGAGTTTGGCAGTACTAAAGATTGGCAAGGATCTGGAGCCACTCCCTTTTAATATAAGTGTAAAATGGAAAACAACATGGCAGCAGCTGAATCGTGGAATCTCCCCAGCAATTCTACTTCAAAGACCCCTTTACCAATGGACATACCTCAGAATATATCCCCAAGTACTCCTGGCAGCCTCCTTCAAAACTCTCCCAAACCCAACAATGTGGGAGATAAATACAGTATAGTCATATCCACCAATAAATTCTATATAGCAAGGAAATGAAAAATATGTAGTATATTCACAAATATTCATAAGTATAAAAGCTACATAGAATTATTATAAATATGTATATATATATATGCCATAGAATACTATCTAGCAATGAGAATAAGTAAACTACAGCTATAAACAACTTGAATGAATTCTACAAATACAATGCTGACGGAAAGATATGACTTAATAACATAATAGCCAATTCACTTCAAATGACATCAAAACTAGGGGAAACTGAACTGTCTAGAAAATGCATCCATCAGTGGTAAACTCTACAGAAAAGCAAGGAAACAAACAGGAAAGTCAAGGTAGAGGGAGTTTTGTTCAAGAAGAGCTATTTAGGGGTCTTCTTGGTTACTAGCAATGTCCTAGTTCCTAACCTAGTCAAGGTTTACGTGAGCTCTGACCTTTTAAAGTAAGTGTACGTTTTGCATGTCCATGGCTCTCTATCACAACGAGAATTTTTTTTTTTTTAAAAAAAAAAAACAAGTCTCAGTGTCTTCTCCTCCAGGAATTGTTGCCCTTGCCCACCTGGAGGCAGGTGCTCCGCCAGCACCCTGGCTCTCCCTGGCCCAGCGCTTATGACCAGTCAGGATGTCTCTGCCTGTCTTGGCCAGCATTGTATCCAGCGCCGTCTCTGTGTCAAGCACATGGTGAGTGCTTACTATTTCTTCAATCAATTCCTGCATCTCAGTTGGTAACAAACCATTAGGCCTGGCCCAATCAGCTGACCGCCCGTGGTCTGATGGAAGGAGACCCAGCACCAGGGAGACTGGGCCAGGCCCTGCCACATCACCCTGGATAAATCACTTTTTTCCTGATAGGAAAAATGACACAAATAGCTACATTTTGGTGAATTTCAACAGTGTGCTAAGTGTTTTTGGCAATGTTACCTCATTTAATCCTCACAAGGCACCTACAATATATTTTTAAAGATCTCTTTTTAATGAGTAGGAAACTGAGGCCCAGAGAGATTACACACTTTACCCAAATTACCCTGAGTCAATAAATGGCAAAGTCAAGATCTCCAAAATTCTCTGACAATGCTCTGCTGGCATCTCTTTGTAAAATGGAGATCAGTAATGTCTGGGCAGCCCGACAAGACTTGTGCAAGGCTCGAGGGAGATAAAAAAAAAAATGCACTGCTCAAATGTAAAGAAAATAATATGCAAAAGTATCTGCCATGGGCCCACACAAAAGGGCAGGTGGTTTCTATACACTGAGCTTTCAAGCATGTTGTAAAGGAACACTAAGTCAGAGGGAAACTAGGAACACACATCAATAAATTGATCGAAGGAAGCCACCAAGAACCACACGCAATCCAGGCAAACCAGCACCGAGTGGCCGGCTGCCTGGCTGAGCAACGGGCCCCCGTCTCTATGCTGGTCCCCTGTCCAGCCTCCACATGGCAGCAGAGGGGTTTATCAGGCTTACTGCAATTCTCGTGTATGTGTGTATATTAAAACTACATTATGCAAGTGAAATCTGCTGAAGTACTATTCACTTCCAGTAAACTCACCTTTTTCAGGTATACAACTTGATAAATTTTGATAAGCAAATACAGATATATAACCACTGCTACATATCTCCCAAAAGTTCCCTTGTGCCGTCTGCTGTCAGCTCCTCCATCCTGCCATCCCTGGAGACCACGGATAGGATTTCTGTTCTTATGGTTTTGCTCTTTCAGAGTGAGTTGGGTCAAATGCCTTTCTCTGGCCACCCGGGCACCCACCCGGGCTCTTCCGTGTCTCTTTAATGCCGTTTTGCACCACTGTCCCTGTCCTGTGGTCCAGCCTCACTGGCCTTGTTCTATTTCTCTCTCGTTTCTGCCTCAAGGTCTTTGCGTCTGCTATTCTCTCTTCTTCAAACCTGTCCTCAGCTGCTCTGTCATACCTCATCTCCTCCAACCACTCTTCACTGTTGAAGCCCAATTTCCTCCTTTAGAAGACTGCACGTTATGAAACGGCCTTGCTACTGGATAGTTTACTGTTACTCTCCCTTCCCTGGGAGCTTGCTGGTCCTATGAAGGGCTCTATTCCCAAAACTAGGGAAGTGCTACCACATGGCTGGTCTACCGGTCTCACAGAGTGAACAAACCTGTGCCAGAGAAGGCAGGAAACAGGCCATATGGCTCAAACTCTCAGGAAAGGATGAGAGAAGAAACAGGTCTTACAAGCACGCAGGGAGCAAAGAGTGGGAGGAAGGGCTACGGGTCTCCACTCAGCCAGGTTCTCCCTCCTTCACCAGCCCTTCTCCACAGTCCCCCACTGGGGTATGCTCTCAGGAGCCAGAGCCAGGGCCTCTCCAGCCCTTCCCTCTGGTGCCCTATCTGTTCCTCTCTGGGGCACAGGTGCCTCGTGGCTTGGGTCCCCCTACATGGCCAGTGTAGGCCCATCAGCCTCTCCTCTCCTCTCTGTGTGAAGTTAGAGAGGGGAGCCCAGGTGGCAGAGTATTCTGGAACTGTCCTCAGCATTCCTCCCAGTGGAAGAGCACACCGATCCTGGTCTTGTGAAACAAAATGATGAGCGAGGGATCTCCATGAAAAGGGAGGTTCCAAGTTCCCAGCCCCACCTAAAGAAGGGTGGAGCTGAGAAGGAGGGAGAAGCAATGGCTTGGAGGGGCAGAGATGTGTGAAAAGGCCTCTTGCTTCTAGCTTGAGACTTGCACCAGGGACTTGGGGACATGGAAGGAGACACGTGGAGAAGAGACATGCAGAGACGCTTGGAAGGGACATGGGCGAGAGACTGGTGGGAGGTTGACAGTGGCAGCCGTCACCTTGATTTGCATTCTGATTTTGCTCCTTCGATCCGGGGCCCTGTCGGCCCTTGCTATGGTTCAGTGCCAGAAGGCACCTTACACTTGTCGCTGGCTTTTGGGGCTCGGCTCAGCAGTCCTGCATTGGGCGAGCTCTGTTTGGCTGGGCATTTACCCATGAGGGGATGGGTAACTTTGGGTGTTTTATTGGAAAATCACTATCATTTCTTTCAAAATTTTCTCTCTATGCACACTTTCTAGTAAAGTTCTTTTACTCTTAGAGTTTGGTTTGTCTTTATGGGGCAGGTGGCAGGGCCCATTTAGGGTGTGTATGTCTGCAGGTCCTGGGGTACCCCTCAGTAGCTCGCAGGGCTCTCCCCTGTTGGTGCAGAGTGCACGTGGACACAACGTGCACCGGCAGCCACAGTTCCCTGAGTGGATGGCCCAGTTTCCCTTCTCAATTAGCACTAGGGTTCTGAAAGCTTCATTTTGTTCTAATTTATTATCTCAGTTGGGGGTGGTCAAGGGAGAAGGCGGGGAATTCCTCTGCCAGGGGAACATCTGTTTTGTTGGACAGCAAGATTTAAATTATGCCCTCAAGATGTGAGCAGAAGCTTATAGATCATTCAGTCCGGTTTCCTAATTTTACGTGAAGATATTAAGTCCTAGGGAAGTTAAGGAATGAGCCAGCTAAACAGGGGCAGGGCTGGGGACAGAACTCGGATTTCTGTACTCCTCTGAGCAGATTTGTGTTTCCCATAAAATCTGAAGTTTGGCTTCTATCCCTTTTGCTCTGCTGAAGGCCAGCGACAGCCCCAGTCATCAAATACAGTGGCCTTTTCCGGGTCCTGCCCTAATGGGGCGATGCCACAGAAGAGAGCCCAGCTGCCTGCACAGAGCTTCCCGGAGCTGGTCCCACCCAGGGCCGCAGGAAGCCCCCTCCCAGCTGGAGCTGGGTGTGCGGAAGGCAGGTTCTGGCAGGGTCCCTGCTCACCCCATGCTGGGGGGCTCCTCTCTAGCTGGCTACGCAGGGGCATGGCATCCCCCCCCCCCCCCCCGCAGAGCCCTACAATGCAGTCAGTGCACTTCATCAATCTGCCGGTCCTGCTCCCCACTCTGTCTCTGGTGAAGCCTCTCACTGGCCCTGCACCTCTGGCCTGTGCCCCAGCTCTGTATGCATAAATAAATAAATCTTTAAAAAAAAAAAGAAAAGAAAATCATTGAACACAGAAGTTACTCTGTGTAACCCCAGAAACCATGCTGACTGGTCACGCTACATGCCCTGTGCCACCCGACCTGATGGCATGACCAAACGCCATCAGCCACGTTCAAAGCTGGGAGAGACTCTTCTGCTCTACCCACTCCTCCCTGTGTTCAACCAGATGCCAAGGCTCACTATTCTGCCTCCCCGGCCTCCCTACCACCCAGTTCCTCACGGCCTTTCCTACCCACCTCTAGTTCAAACCACTAAAATCTCTCTCTGCTCTTTAGCCTTGTCTCTGGTCTTTCTTCTTCAACTGCCTGGCTTCATACCCTACTGCCCTACTGTGTATTCAAAGTACACCCCACTTCGTTTAAAAGACTGGCAATCCCTACAGCTCTACCCCTCTCTCTGAGCCCAGCTCTTCAGACTTCAGCCTGCCCATACCACCTTGAGGTGCCACATGTTTGAATTTTCCTGTGTGCCTCAGATAACAGTGTTTCCTCTTCGTGGAGGACCTCCTCTTCTCTTCAGGACCATCTGAGTAGTAAAGGCGAGAACTGCAGCTCAGATTAATGTCTGTAAAAGACATTCATTGGTCCAGAGCCAGCTTCAGAGATGACAACAAGCAATGCCAAGTGTGTTTCCCTTTCTCTCATCTTGTCTCTCCCCATCTCCAGTCTCTCAAGGCCTCAGCTTCTCCCATAAGCGAGCGTCTTCCTTGCAGAGAGGAATGGAGACATGGAAACACGGCCACAGATGGTTCCTAGCTTTCATCCTTCCACTCAGTTGAGAATCTCGCTGGGATTCCAGATAAAGAGCTTTTCTCCCAAGGTGACTGCAAAACTAGTTTTGGATTCATCAGAGAAGTTTTGCAGTGTGATTCTCCTGGCTTGAGACACACTGGGCCACCTCTGTGGCGGGAATGGCATGATTTGAGTCACAGGCCCACTCTATTTCCAAACAGCAGCGGGCAGAGACAGCAGCTCCACTGAACAGCCCGGCAGAGTATCGCTGGGCAGAGGAGAGCCAAAGGTGTGGGCAGCACGCTCGTCCCTCCAGCTGCTCATCCCTAGCAGGGCCCGCACCCTGGTGCGAATTACACCCCACCGTTGCCTCTGGGTGCCTTCGAGGCACCGACTTCTCTATTCCAACTGAGGCAACTCTGAGGGCAGGGACTGGACCCCTCATTGACCAGTCTAAAGCCTTACCCCACAGGAGAGACTGCAGAAAATGTTGCACTGTCTGAGCTGTCCTCAGTCAATGATTTAGGAGGCTACTGCCCGACTCCCCTGAGGCATTGACAGGCTCACCTAATCTCCAGCAGCTAGGACAGTACCTGGCCCATAGAAGGGACTAGACAGGTACTGGGCAAAGGGATACAGGAGCGGTATGAAGAGAATAAAAGTTGTGGTGTTCTGGGAAGTGAGCACAGCTGCTTTCTAAGTCTTCCCACAGTTGAGTGAAAAAAGTCATAAGGTAGGGACTCCTTCCTCTTCTTGTCCCCACCTCCTGCCAGGTGCCCCCCACACCCTCCTGTCAGTCTCAGGGAAGGCGGTGCACATTCACGTCAGGATCAAACCACCACCCACACTGTAGCCGCATCTCTGCCCCTCTCGCCACCTCCAACTTCCTCTTCCCACAACATCAGACTCCTTCATTTTTTCTCGGAGGATCTGAGCCCTCCTTGCTAGCCAAATGGACAATAAAAACAAACCCTCCTGTGCCCTGGCCTCACTCCTCCTTCCTCCCTCTTTCCCTTTCTTCTACAGCCTGGGCTTCTTTTCCAGGAGTTTTCATTCATGGCCTCAACGTCCTCATCCCACTGCTTAATTTCCCACTGCAGTATGCCTTCCCTCCCACAACCAGTTCTTGCCAAGGTCACCAACAGCCCTTCAGTGCCAACGGGCATGTGTTCGGGCTTCATCTTATTTCATTACTGCTGCATCTGACTCAGCAAACCACTTCTTCGACTTCTGGAAAGTTCTTCCTTCCTTGGCTCTCCTGATACTGCCCCACCTTTGTCTGCTTCTCACTTTCCCGTGCGGGCTCCTCCTCCAAGACGAGCCTCATTTCCTGGAGCTGGCATGCGGTGGGGGTGCATCTTCTGTCTCTGTTCCTCCTCACTCAGTCCTGTGAGGTTACCAACTTCTATGGCCATTGCCTCCCATAAGCACGGTGGAATTCCAGGTGTATCCAGTCCACATATCCAACTTCTTGCCAGGGATGTCCACATGGATGACTGTCAAGGAACATCAGCTTGACCAAAAGAAATCGTTTTTCTTCCCAAGCCATACCCCTTTCTGCAGCATGTCTCTGTCTCAGCGGATGGCACTAACATCTCACCCACGTCCCAAACCAGACAACTCAAGTTGTCTACATCCTCTAAAGCTGAGTTCCTCTTTCAGACCCTTTCAATTGCTCTTCAAATAAGTTAAATGGTTCCAATGCCCAAATCTCTCTTAAATCTATCTGTTGCCCCATATCCCCACCACCAATGTATAAATGTATTCTTAATCTTCTCTTGTCTGGATCACAAAATAAGTGCCCACCTGGAGGTCTCCTGCCCTCCACTTCAGTCCACCAGGTGATCTTTCTAAAGTGCAAACTGATCCTGTCACTCCCTTTCTTAACACCCTTAGCTGGTATCTCATTATACTCAGAATAAAATCCAAAGTCCTCGCACAATAAAGACCTTTCATGAACTGCTCATCTTTCATCTCTGGACACTCATCTAACATACTGCACCTAACTGAACCAAATTATTTTACATCCCAGCATGTTTCATGTGGCGACATCTCAGTGCCTCTGCACAAGCTGGTTCCTCTGTCCGGCACCCTTTTTCCTTCACCTGGCTACTACTCGTCTTTAACACTAAGCTCACACATCATTTCTCTCGGCCGGTTTCCCTAAACTCTCAGCCTAGAGAAGGTGCTCTCTGTTCTCCCACAGCCTCGGGGCACCTCCCCCCTGGAGGTAGCTCCTTTTAGGCTGAACTACTGTGTCCATGCCACCATGTCTATGCCTAGTGTGCCAAGGTGCTCAGTAAATGCCTGTGGAGAGACACAGATGGATGGTTCAGCGGATGGGTAGATGGCTGAATAGATGTAAACGCTACGACCCTGTCTCCCCAAGTCTTCTCTGAAATACTTCCTCCCACTGGAGCTGGAGCCTCCAGGGGCACCTTCTATTGCCACAAATAAATGGCCACGCTTCTGGTGCAGGGATGAAAAATGATTTCAGAAGCTGCCCAGACAGTGGTGAGGGAACACTCTGGTGTGAGAATCAATGTCATATGTGAGGAGGGAGCCCAGCACCAATCCAGAACCTGCTGTCTTCTCAGCCACTGACCTCCTCCAAGACCAATGCCAGGGCACCTGACTGGCTTGCCAGCTTGCTGCTGCCCACCCTGGTAGTGATCTACTAAGAAGTCTGTGGGGCGATGGTGGAAAGGACGTAGTTTCTGTATCACATCTGAATACATCATTGTCACTTACTAAGCGGAGTGGCTCTGAGACTCACTTCCTCATCTGTAAGATGGAGTTGATTGTATTTACTCATAGGTTGATGCAGGAAAAAGAATCAAGGTAATGGATGGATTGAAAATGATGAGAACAGTCCATGGCCATCAGAGGCTTTCAATATTATTATTTGGGCTTCAGTAAAAATGAGCTTGCATTCTTCACACACCTCTTTTCTTCTGCTAACATTTACTAGAACCCTCCTGAATGCCAGACATTGGGCTCACTGCTGTGTTTTGAACATCCCTGTTGTAGAGCACTCTGATGGGAGGGGATATCTGGACAGGTGAGGGAAATAGACACATAAACACCCAATTAATTTATAATGAATAATAAGCATTAGTGCTCTGAGACCCTGTAGGCAGGGTTGATTTTATAGCAAGGAACAGCTGTTTCCATAAGTAACAATTTTCTACAGAAAAGCTATCTACTGGCTAAGACATAGGTGTAGGGTATCCAGGATAAACCTCTGGTCAAGGTGTCCTATCCTTAATAGAAGTCATTCCTCCTTTCCCTTTTCTCCATTCTGGGTTAAGAAATCAAGTGAGTAGGGGGACAAGTTCAGTGCAAGGATTATTAGTCTTACAGGATTTTATTTTACTTTAATATTTCTGTGCTATGAAAAGCACAATGTTTTTCCTTTTCTCTGTAAAGAAAATTAGAACTAAAGATGGCTCAGCAGATAAAAGCTGTGGGTGGTAAATACTCCCACTATCCCCCCCTACATTTCAGGCTTCTAGGCTTGTCATTGCATTTACTGATCTGAGAGCTGGAAATCTATAAAAGGTCTTTCTATGGAGAAAGCACATATCTTAATTAAGAGGTGAACAAATGGGAGCTCCGAGGGGCTAAGTGAGCTGCCCGAAGTCAAATTAGAGAATGAGTCACAATTAAAATCCATTTCTCCATGGCCCTCCCTGGTGGCACAGCGGGTTAAAGCACAGCACTAAGAAGCTAAAGCCACTTCAGCATGAGTTCGATGCCCACTCCGGGGGTGAACCACATGGCATAGCAGACCTCTCCTGACCCACCCACTGCTCCCCTCAGCAGTGGACTTTGTCCCATCGGCCTGTTCTGCTCCCCACTCTGTCTCTGGTGAAGCCTCTCACTGCACCTCTGGCCTGTACCCCAGTTCTGTATGCATAAATAAATCAATCTTAAAAAAGAAAATCCATTTCTCTGTCCTCCTTTGGATCTCCCAGCTCCCTGGATGTTAAGAACCTGAACCCAGGCAACTTCCTTCTCATGTAGCCAGAGTAGAAACCAGGGCTTTCTCCATTTCTAAGGTTCCTGGAGGCCACAGACAAACCACTTCTCCCTCGAACATGTCACTGGGTTCTCCTTTCAGAAACATCCTGTTTCTTACTAACAGGAACCTTTCAGATCCTCCTCTGGTTTGAGAATCATGTCTGTATAAAAAGTTCGGTTAGAGGTAGTTATCTGAAAATACCTCTCAGGACTATGACTTTCCTGGCTGACAAAGTTTTGGGGTTAAGAGTGCTGTTCTTCAATTATCTTAGCCTTAAAAGAACTTTGATAGGTACACCCACCCCCACAGGATGAAGCCATAATTGATGTTTTTATATTGAGAACCTCAAAATTGGTCGCAAGACCCTGAAAATAGACTACTGAGAAGATGAAAGGAGCTTGGGGTACCCCTGTTCCAACTCTTTCAGGAAGTAGAGCTCCCAGAGAGCCAAGGACAGCCACTTATCTGGGTCCAGTGCTCGTTCCCATTCTCTGTAATGTCAGCCAAGTCTTTTGAGCTGAAGCGGCAGAACCAACAGAATGTCACATCAGTTATGACAACAGTCGTTACATAGCTGGTGCTGCAGAGAGACAAGGGGAAGAGGCGAGAGCATGTCCACATGTCCCCCCTTCCGGCTCTCAGGCAGCTCGGTCCCTCACACATGAGAAGGAACCCCATCTGGGGAGGGGACACCCATTAACCAATCAAAAGAAAATTATAGTTGACATATGTATGATGATTTCATGTTCTAGAAAATCATAAATAAGGGCCTTTCATATATTATGTAACTTAATGTCCACCACAACTCTATTAGCTCATTATTTTATTATCAACCCCATTTTACAGGTCAAGAAACTGAGTCACAAAAAGATAAGGAACTTGTTAAAGGTCACATGTTAATGGTGGAGCCTAGATACTTAAAGCCCAGCAGCCTCATTAGAGAATTCATGCTCTTAATCACCCCTCAATTTTAGAGAAGCATGCCAAGCTGCTTCTCTAAAGAAACTATGTGATTAACACGCCACTACCCCTGCCTCCTTATCCTAATGACTGATATGCTGGACAGTTCCCTTTTACCAACATTTTACATGCAGGAGAGGAATGGAAGAAAATTAAAATGTGATATGAATCCGAACCATTTCGTAGGGTGGAGTTTGTCTGAGCATGGTCAAGCTTCTTATAGTGATGCAATCACAAAGAAAGTGAGGTGAAAGATCCTTCTCAGAGCATCTGTTGTTTTTACATGTATACATAATAGCATGTGCGTACGTACACATCCCTTTTTATGGCTTGTTTTTCAAATATCGGATGTTGTTCTTTGCTAGTGACAATTCTGGGGGAAACCCTATCCAAGATGTTATTTCAATCTGAATCATCACCTCACCAGCTTATCTACTATCTTCCATATCAAGATGTACTTGTGATAATGATCTTATAAAAAAACAAGTCAACAGGTCCAGAGGGGACATGCTTGTGATAAGCCCATTGTCATCAAGCTGAGACTTAACTTGATTACAGTTTGGACTGTCCCCAAAGTGGAATGTTAAACCAGTTAATCAAGAACTGATTAACTAATGAGGGAATCGGCCCGCTAGACCCCTGCCACCCCCAAAGGAAAGTAACCTTGCAATAAACAACTTTTTGCTTAGTGTATCATCCTTGTTCCTGCCCCCTTATGCCTGCAAGCCTTTCATTTTGTGTGCCCTCAGCGCTCTTTCCTACCTCTTGGTTAGATACTACCTGAACTGCTTTTTGTTCAAATAAACTCTGCAAATGTTTAAGATGACTCGAGTTTATCTGCATCATAGGAAATGAGAGGATGAATACACCCTGGGAAACAGGGACCCAAATTCCTGCATCTGGATGAGTTGAGCACATGGCAGAACAACAGGACCTTATTCCACCCAAATCCCCTGCATTGACAAAGATAGGGTTCCATGAACAGCCAGAAACATGAGTAAGAAACTGCCCTACCTTGAGCATATGTGGCATGCTAAAAGCCTGGGGCATATACATGGAGAGTATTCTCTAGGGAGTTCCAGGCTGAAAAGTAAAACAGTGCACTTTGGCTCTGGGCATTGTAAATCTATTCTGGACCACAAAGAGAAAACAAAAATCCTAGATTCCTTTAGAGGCATGTCACACCAGCCTGAAGCTTCATCCACTTAATCTAGTTGGTGACATCCCTTTCAACAAGCAGACAGGGTCTATTTCAGAATCCAACAGGTAACTGAGGTTCAACATTTCGTGGCTGATTCCTGAGAAGATCAGGTAGACTGTAGCTACTCCTCTGGCAGGGAGGTCTGTGGTATTTACAGCTCAGTGAACAGTGAGGCGGTGGAGAGCACCATCCATCAGCAGAAGAGAATCATCTGCTACTTGATCTGACATTCTGTTCCCACTCACACGGTCTCCAGGAGCAAGGTGCATCAGTATGAATAAACATGGGGACAAGGGAGGAGAGGGAGAAAGCTGCCAATGAGATGGCTGCAGAAACAACAAGGCCTCACACCTAGAGGGGCAGTTCTCTGCGGACTTCTGCCCAGAAACCCTTTGGGGATGTGCAGGAAATGCCCTTGTAATGGCCAAGATTTCCCATGGAAAGACTGCACGTTGCCATTCGCTCCACAGATGCCTGCTCCTTAGTAGGTGCTAAAGAGCAGAGTGTTGAATGAATGCAGGCTTGGCCCGGACCTAAGCCAAGCAGCAGAACCCTAACGAGGGCAAACTGTGGTGCCATGGAAACTCCGCAGTTCACTTTACATTTTCATCAGGTAGACGATGCAAGCGGTTGTCACTATTTGTTCAGAACAGGAAGTCACTTGAGTCCATACTTCATAAAATAGAATTCCCTTAAGATGTTTCTTTGTAAAGGTTTTGTAATTAAGTACGATAACACCCACTTTAAAAATCATGATTCGGGGCCCTTCCTGGTGGCGCAGCGGGTTAAAGCACAGCACTAAGAAGCTAAAGCCACTTCAGCATGAGTTCGATCCCTGCCCCGGAGGTGACCCACATGGCACGGCAGACCTCTCCTGACCCGCCCACTGCTCCCCTCAGCAGTGCACTTTGTGGATCTGCCTGTTCTGCTCCCCTCTCTTTCTCTGGTGAATCCTCTCACCGCCCCTGCACCTCTGGCCTATACCCCAGCTCTGTAAGCATAAATCAATAAATCTTTAAAAAAAAATCTTGATTTGGCTGAATAATTAGAAGAGTCCCAGTGATAGGCTACAAAAATGATGTCACAGGTGAGGGCGCAATCTCCTAACAAGCGAGATGACTTCAAATGCCACACACACACAGAGTCACTGATTACTCAGAGTATGAGTAAAATGATCTTTGTGCTCTCTCAATTACCATTGTTTATTTCTTCCAAAGGAAACAGTTTGGATTGTCTGACATCAAACTCCCAAACACTAGGTCACAATCACATACTCGAAGGAATAAAAACAAACCCAGAAACTACATCCATATCAAATTTCTACCAAAGTATTAAGAACCAAGCTTTTAGAACGATAATCTGTAGCACCTTTTACATGGATGCCAATTGCTCATTAGAACATGCATCAAGTGAAAGAATTTCAAAGGTCAGTCCCTTCTGCAATGTTCCTAGCTTGATGAGCTTATTAAGACTTTGCTCTGAGCAGCATCTCCCAGCAAGTCCCTTATCATATAATTCCAGTTGCCACAGGCAAATATGGAAGCCTATTCATTCCTCTAATAGGCATGCCACCGCACGAATGTGAACACAGGCTGCATGGAATGTCTCTCTGCTCTTCTGAAAATGTTGATTAAAAGGGGTCTGAAGATAACATGACTATCAAGATTCTTCCTCTCAGTCCCGCAAGCTGACCTGTCATGTTCCAGTCCCCACTAGGAAATCTCCTTTTCACAGGGCATTACTTAAGGAGAACTCTCATTTCATCTGCCCAGGTGAAGTAAAACAACATCCTCTTTAAGTCACACCATGGCCAGGTAGTTGGGCACCAATGGAATGGAACAGGAACGTCAGAAACTGCCTCTGAAATGCCATCTAGATTTCTGGCCAACCCACCCATGCACAGCCCCGGTTCAACCGATTCTGAGTCGAGTGGTGATGGGGAATGTCATCTCTGCAAGGGAGGACTCAAAGAACTTGTCACTAGGATACAGTGACACCAATCCCACATTCTGTGGTTAATAAAACAAGTTCTGCATCCAGCTTGGCACGAGGCCCTGATCTGATTTATTTCAAGCCAACTGGAGGGCTCACAGGAAAAGCAGCCATTCATGAATGCTTCAGGGTGCTGGGGTCCACTGTTCACCAAATTTGCATGGGCCAAAATCCTTGACCTTCCAGCAAATGTAGTCTCTTTCCTTGAGAGAGTTGGTATATCATTGCTGTTTTAGAAAAAATATTAATAGGCCTACCTATAAAATCTGTTTTGCCTGATATTTTTCTCCCCAAAAGTGTAGAAGGGTAGGTGAAGGAAAACTGCAGGTAAAAGAGAAGAATTGCTTGGATAGCTGATTTAAAACATCTCCAAGCCAAAGCCCTTGATACTTCTTTTTGGTCACTGTAACCAATATGAGACACATGAGACTTTCCCAGAAAAGACTACATACAACCTTCATTTAAGTCTTCATTCGTGCCCCAGGATATAATTAGGAAATTTCATTCTAAAATGGCACACCTCTCTCCTCTGAGGGCTCAGCTCACTTTGAATAAAAACAGCGAGGTACCCTTTGGGGGACTTAGTATATATTTTTAAACTTCTTATTAAATCAACCTAATTTATGGGACATGTTCAAGGAAAGCAGATAAGGAGCTGCTTTGATACGGATATGCAAAGTTAATGTGCAGACTCTAGCATCCCTCCTTTACCTGCCCCCACCCCTCCACCGAGCCCTTCCGAATGCCTTCGGTACCCATCGCAGCGGCTCGGTTCTCTCCGCCCAGACCCCGACTCGTTTCCGAACAGTGCCGAGTCCCTCCGAGCCCCGCGCCCAGCCCGCGCCAAGCAGAGCCGAGCGCTGCCGAGCTGAGCCCCATCGACTTTTCCGGTCTCGGCTGGGCGCTGTCCACCACTCGCAACGCCTGAAACCTCACCCAGCTCTGGTGGCCGAGGTTTCTACAGGGCTCCGAGCCCGCCACTGCAGATTACAGACTTCTGAAGTTTTGAAGCGTTCCCTTTTGGAAGAAAAGGGGTGACGCTACTTGCATTCACTGATCTGCAAGGGCTCCAAGCAGATGCAACATGCACCTTGTTGCAAAGAGCAATTCCCCAGGCCCCGCCTCCCCATCCATTTGGGTTGCACTAGCTCCAGAGAAGCCCCGGGCCAAATTACCCTAGACTCAGAGGGCCGCGTGAGCTGAGGGGCCCTTTGCAAAGAAAGCCCCCAAGGAGCTCTTGAACAAAAATAAGAACATGTCAAACAGACGGGTGAAATTGTCTCCGAGTCGCTGCTCCCTACCATCATGGCGCCGCCTAGAACCCGCTTGTCATGCCTGTTACACATGCAAGAATTTTTGCATCTTAGTCCTGAAACCACAAACATGTCTCGTTTCCCACCCACCTTTCCACGAAAGGGGTTTTTATTTTCCATTGTTTTCCTACGGGATGCAATTACTTCGGCTATTCTGTCAAGTTGAAAAATAATCATTTTTGTTTACGGCACAGCAACCCCTAATTAGGAGCTGTGTGTGCACGAAGGTGTCACAGCAAAGCTTAGTGGAATCCTCGCTAAACGGTCTTAACGAACTCCCCTGTCCTGGACTGACAGGCCAACGGAAGCAGGGGAGCCAGGAGGCTCGGAGGGCGGGGACCCCCTTCCCTAGCGACCACCCCTTCCCCAAGCAAAGCTGCCTGAAGGTTCACCAGGAACTGCCAAGTGGTTGGGCAAGAGGCAAGCCTGAGTAGGAAGGAGGGGCGAGGCTCCTTATTAAGAAAGTGTGGAAGGGAAGGAATATCCCATTTTGTTTTAATTTTCAACCATCACTCAAATCCACCCCCAGTTAATTAGGAGGGGAAACTGATACCTAAGGCAGAAGGGGGCGGCAGCAAGTGGGACCTGAAATCCGCATTGTGGGGAGATTACATAGAGCCCGGCCTATGCAGAGTGTAAATAAATACATTGATAAAGGCCATAGAGTGCAGGAAAACTGCCAGTGTCAGGAGATCAAATACTGGGAGGGTGGGGGAGGATGGGAGCAGCAAGGGGCGGGCATTCAGCTTCACAGCCAGGGCTCCCTTCCACCTCTGCCTCGGGTACAGCTGTGGCAGTCACATCCCTCAGAAGCCCACCCCCTCTCCTACTCCATGCCCCTTCGCCTAACCCTTGTCTTAGGGGGTGGGTTGGCGAGCAGTAACCAGTCTCCAATTCAGCACCAAATCCATGAACAGCAGACACAGATTCCTCCCCACCCCAGTCTAGTGCTGGGTCCCCTCCATGTTTTAGCCAAGTTCAAAACCACTGCCCCTCCCCCCCCCGTGTGATTATGGATAATGGGGGGGTGGGGGGAGGGGAGGGAAGAGAGATAGAGAATGAAACGGAAACAGAAATAAAGGCAGTGATACACACGAACCACCCCCACGAGCAAAAGTAATGATCATAATCATGCCAATAGTGTGATGTTCTGATCAATATGGCGGACGCTGTCATTCATACAACTACAGGCGGTCCCCTTCCCTCCCCCCTAAAAAAAAAAAAAGCCACCCAGCCCGGGGTGGAGGACCCAGAACCAACGTAGGGGGAGGGGGAGGGGATTCAAATTCAGGTGTGTGTGTGTGTGGTGCGTGCTAATGTGTGCACGCATTAAAACCGGGCCTGGAGAGCAATGTGGAATGAACAAGGCAATACAAATAGCAAAAAAAAATTATTCTAATAAAAGTACAAATCCCAATGCTACAGGGACTTACTTCATCTGCTTCACAATGGTGCTTTTTCCTGATTCTCCAGCCCCTGTTGGGACAGACAGGGGGGGAAACTGGTAAGTGTCAGCTTAGGGGAAAGGGAGGGGGTGCCAGGGGGTAAAGCATGCGAGGGAGTGCGAGATCCTGGGCACTTGGTGGTGCCAACTCGGAGAGACCAGGACTCCTGGGGAGCGAGTGGGGGGGGTGCGGAGTGGCCGGGGTCGGGGGTGGGGGTGGGGTGCCAGCCGCGGTCCTTACCCAGCAGGAGTAATTTCACGTCTTTGGCGGCGCTGATGCCATCCTCTTTGAGGTTTTTCTCAATCGCCTTGCTCCGCTCGAGGGCGGCTCTCTCCTCTGCGCTCAGAGTACATCCCATGGTGGCCCCTTCCCTGCCACAGCCCGCACGACTCGGCTGGCACGGCTCCCCGGTTCGGCGCGCCCCCCACCCCCCCAGAGAGCAGAGCCTGGGCTCAGAGGGGGAAAAAATCACGATATCCTCCCCTTGGTTGGAAACAAAAATTTCAGGAAACCGACCCCCCCAAAAAAAACCCGGCAGCTAACAAGATTCCAGCAGCGAAGACTCGCGGCAGCTGGCGGGGCTCTGGGGGTGTCGAGGTGGCTGAGATCTGGGGCTCCGGAGCCGAGGGAGGAGGCGTCCACGGTCCGAGGAGGCGCGGGCTGCAGGCACCGAGGCTTGTGCACAACCCCAAATAAATAAAATAATAGTCGAGGCAGGAGCCGCAGCCGGAGCCGGAGGGTGGGGTGGGGGGCAGGGTGGGTCCTCGGCCGCTGCTGCCGGAGGAGGAGGCGGCGGCGGCGCGGGGTGTGGAGGGAGTGAGTTAGGGGGTGCTGCTAGTGCATGTGCATCGCCGCTCCTCAGCCGTCGGTGCGTCCGCGGCGCCTTCGCCGACCCAGCGAGCTGGGCAGGGCTGGGCAGGGGGCCGAGCCGGGGGCAGGTCTCTAGCAGGAGGCGGCGTCGCTGTCTCTCAGAGCTCGCATCGCCCGGCGGAGTCCACCCGAGAGAGAGATCGCGAGGGAGCCGCGGGCAGCCGAGAGTTCGAGGGGGAGAGAGAGAGAGAGAGAGAAAGAGAGAGAGGAGCGGCTAGAAGGGAGGGGAGGGGGAGAAATGAAGGGAGAG
>NW_004567140.1:5155051-5190169 GCF_000260355.1 Condylura cristata | reverse complement strand
CACTCGCACTTCCCTCCATCTTGCCTCCCGCAGCTTGTGCGCCCCTGCTGGGGCCGTGGCGGCGAGGCCCAGTGACCTCAGCCAACGTGAGGAGATAGTGGAACTGAGTAAACTGCGTTCCCGGGAATTCGCCTCCGGGCCTCAGGGCACGCTGGACAGTACCCCGCTTCCTGCGGCCCACAGGCTTTTATTGAGCACCTACTAGGTGAGAGACCAGGCTGTGAGGAGAGGCACGCGGCAGAGGACCCCACGCCCAGGGCCTGCGCCCCGAGCCTCCGCTGCCCGCTGGCCTGGTGGACCCGACGCCGTCCCAGGCCCGGGACAGGTCTCACCCTGGGCAGCGTTTGGAGGGGAGGGTTGTCCTGAGCTTCGCCTCCAGCAGGTGCCCCCCAAACACAGTTTTAAACGCTGGTGCCCATTTTGGACGGTTTAGCGTGCTTGTGGTCTTGCCAATGAACACAGACACGTAACATGAACAGATTTTTGGTGAGAAAAGATTTTCTTCCTTTAGCAATGTTTCTTCAAACATTTTCCCTCTTAAAAAGGGGGGGGCACCCAGAAAGATCAGACCACTTAGCTAATCAAATACGGAGGAAACACGTACATATTTGCCAAAGATCTGCAAGATTTTCTGGGTGGTCTCAGATTTTGAAGGAGCTAGTTCTCCCTGCACAAAGTGGTTTTAAGATCAGTTCCACCAGACAGCCCCAGGGGCCCTCCTGGAGAAAAAGGCCAGTGGGAGAGCTTGTGTGGGGATTGGAAAGGCAAGCAGCCAGTGGAAAACATTTTTTTTCCCCCCAACAGTTGGGCATTTCAGTGGCTCTGAAAGCAAACTTGTAGTTCCATTTCAACAATAGAAAAAAAAAATCCCTGTTTGGAAGTGTTACCCAGTATAAAAATATTTTTGCAGTGGGGGGGGGTGGTGGAGTGGGGGAGCTGTTTAAGGCCCACCCAGAAAACATTTTTTCTCCTGATTTTTCAAAATTTCTTAATTCCCAGTATGGCTCTGCCTCATCCTATAAATAGCTGTCAAAAGTTGTATGTAATGTAATGAATATTTAATTTTGAAGCCTATTTCATGCATTCTAGGAAACTGACAAAAGGACTCAAATAATCGTTTAAATAAACAACTTTTTCCCTTCCTTCCTTCCTACCCTTCTCTCCCAGTTTCCATGTGTGTTGAGGAGGGAATTTAGAGGATAAAGTCTGGTTTACCAAAATTCAGGATGTCACTAAATAGCCTTAAAGATCCAAATCAGAGCTTAGGTAGCCAAAGTCCCTCTTAACGTTGCTAGGATGATTATGCAGATTTAACAGCTATAGGGAAAATTCAACAGCCTCACCCAGATTCTGCTATGCCCACAGTGTTGCATCTGAAAGGCTGAAGAGGTAAGAATATAATCTTTTTATTAGATTGTGAGTCATATTTTACACTTGAATATTGTTTTAATTTATGATCTTAGGCTCTTTGGACACTCAGCTTACATGGTTGAATCAAACTATCTTTGATTTTAGGAATATTTATTCCTTCTTGGTATCATGCCTGGATTTGGCATTTTTCTTTACTCCCTCAATACTTACTGACTCCTATCTAGACCGTGCAGGGAATATTCTATATGTATAATAAGTGTTGTGTATTAAGTTTGTCTACCCTATTTTATTTTTCTGGGTCACTTTGCATCCTTACCACTGGGCTTCATAAAAGACTAATGATAATCCACTTCCTCTGTATAGCGCTTTACAGTTTACAGAGCACTTTCACAAAACAAAAGAAACAAAAAAACTTGTGATCCTCCCATATAAACTTTGGTTATGTGTTGAGGGGTTGGGAGCATCATGGTGAATGGAAAGAGTGTAGACTGTGAATCCATATTGACCTGGGTACCCATTTTATAGCTGTGAAAACTGAGCATCTGAGGGATTAAATAGTTTGCTTAAGGTCATGTAGTCATTAAATAGCAGCCACTGCTCCTTTTTATGTTATATAAATATATAAAGACATGCTTCCAAAATCACAGAAATCAGTCATTTCTGGTCTCCCCAAAGGAAGTGAGGATGAAAATATTTCCATTCTCTGTGAACTATTAGTTATTAGGTATCATCATAAGAGTTTGATTTGGCCACAATTAATTACTGTCAGAATGGGAAATTGCAATCCTAACATAAAGAGTGATCAAGGACAGATACCATTTGGTTTTATTTTATACAGTCTTCAGAATTATATTTCTCAGATTATTGCTACTGGCCAGAGAACAATGCTTGTTTACTTTACCTGCAGTCTACCCTGTTATACACACATTTTCATCATATTTTGACTTTAGTAGTAAGTAATCACAGTGTTCTACGTACTGTCTAAAAAGAAGAACAGCAAAGCCTACATTAAGTTGCTTTTTTACCTCCTATTTTGAAGGATGGAAATTTATGATATAAGTAAGAACATGGGCTCTGATTCAGTAAATGCATTTCCCTTTTGTGATTGCTTTAAGTAACTATGCATGTATTGACAATCTACTGTGTCAAGTTTTTTTTTTTTTTTTAGACTCAAAGGGAGGTTTAGCTTTGCACTTGGGTAGTTGAAATCTTGAAATCTCTGGAATGTTTTCTCAAACACTCTCAAAATCACTCACAGCAGAATCAGCTGGGTTGCTTGTTAACAATTCCATGACCCCTCTTATTTCTATCAAGGCAGACTCTTCTACAATCTGTATTTCTGGACACTCCCCATGTGATTTTTCTGTACACAAAGTGCTAGATCTTATACAAAATATTAATGTCCAAATAGCCTGCATTTCTGAAAACAACTTTTTTTTATGTTTATGATTTTTTTTGGGTATTTCTGTCAAAGGAAAAAAATTTATGAAAAGTACTATTCTTTATAAACTCTGCTGTCCTGGGAAGTAAATAGGCTGAGATGTGTGGTACATGAACTACATGAGTCCACGCTTGATGTCAAGTGAATCAGGCATTTTATGGAGATTGGTAGATCACTGGAGATTTTAGGTTTCTGCGCTAAGCATTTCTATTATAAAATTGATAGCTCACTATCTAAGTTAGTGGAGAATTTAATTTTGAAGAATGTCTGGATAAGGCTAAGAGATAACAGTGTTTTCTGATAAATATCTGGCATTAATGAGGGAAGAAGGTATCGATTACATTTTTTTAAATGTCCCTAGAAAACAGGCCCCTGTTTAGCCCTTATTCAGCATCTCTCTGATTTTTTTTTCTTTTGTGCCACATCTCAGACCTACTAGAGCAGTAGTTCTCAAGTGTTATTATGCATGATACTTCCCTAGGATGCATTTAAGTAAAGTTGAGGTAGAACCTGGCCATGTTCATTTGACGGTCATGCCTTCTCCATCCAGGGGAAACACGTCACTGGACTCTAAACTCCTCTGAGGTGAGATGGTTGTCTTGCCACTTTGCATCTCCATATCGATCCCAAAAGGTCAAGCATGACCCCTGAGTGGAATCAGGTAATATATCAACTTTCTATCTAACTCTGAGCTGTTTTGAGTCTTTTAATAGGAATTTTGTGACTTGATCATTTTAGAAAAATGTTAAGTATTGGGTGAGTTCAAAATGGCAAAGGCTTGCTTTCAAGGGGTTCTGAGAAGGGAAATGATACTGATCTTAACAAATGGGAGATTTATTGGCATTGAGGAACTTGTGAGAAGAGTATCTACCAAATGTTTTTGAAGTACCCATCAAAATATTCTTTGTTGAATTTTGTGTCTCATATATTCCTTTGTAGACTTTTTGAGAGGGGGAAACCTAGTTTCTTTTATTTGTAATTGTTAGGAATAAAAGATGCTATGGGAAAAAATAAAGGTTTTATGTGCTTTTAAATGAAGGAAATTGCATGAAGGAGCAGATTAAGACTTCTATGTAATTGAGTTGTGCTCTTACATTACTGAAGTCCATAATGTGGTCACTGTTGAGTGTACTTAGACAGCTCAAGAACCCTAAAGAGATGTGATTTTTCTCAATTTAGTATGGCAAGGGAATCCCACAGGGCTGTGTTTGGCTTGAATTGAGTAGAACGGTGAAGGAGGCTTTCACATTGGTAAGACTGATGAAGAACTGAAATTGAAATTGGAAGCTGCACTTAAAAGGAGGGATTGCCTACACGTCTATGGTTCCTCTTGGAATTTTCTTGGGAAATCTTTGATCATAAACCATGACTCTTTTTATGGCAGGAATAATAGCATTTTTCAAACTACCTGTGCTGGAATTGACAGATAAGACTAGTGGGTACATATTTGTAAAGAATTTTTCTAATATATTTTAAGTCCTCCTGAAGATAGATTTCTTGACACCAATGTTTCTTGCAGTATTTATCTTTTTAAAATTATTATTATTTCTGTGGAGCTTTTCACACATGTAGCTGTAATACATTTTAGACATTATGTCATGTGTCTCGGGTAAGCTTCAAGGTCCATTGTCTTATTGCTACATTGCTGTTTACAGATGGAAATGTCTTTTTGTTTTTCTTTTTTGTTCTTGTCATTTTTATTTGTGACATCAACATCTAGGGAAAACCAGTTTGAAGTGGCTGTAAAAAGTCTAACTGTGTGGAGGTGGGGACTACCACTTAATGCAAACTACCTATAAGTGGGCTGAGGGTGTTTGGCCAAACTAGACTGATTTAATTTTGGGACCTGTCTGCATCTACCAAAGTACACATGGTTTGGGGTGTTCCCAGAGTCTGCCAAGTACTGAGAACATGATGTTCCAGTGGGGTAACATGGTTCTTCAGTTGAGTTGATATTTGGGCGTTTGTCTGTTCCCCAAAGGCCCGCAAAACCCTGACCTCTGTGGCCCAGAAAAACATTTTTATGAAATTCCTTTGTGTGTGATGGAGCACATACCTAAAACTGAAATAGGGTAATTCAGAGAGAGAAAGAGATGCATTTTCAACCAGACTCCTATCCCACTGGAATTTTAGGTAGGATTCATTCAAAGTTTGAAGCAGAATAAAAAGAATTGAAGTGATTTTCTTTCCAAACTGTCCCTTCAGGGGGCTGTCTTTCCCCTTGGTCTTTGTAGAGGAAAGAAGAGACAAGAAAAAGGCAGAGGGAACACTCTGGGTTAGTTGCACAAACAACAGTGTTCCTAATGACCAAGGAGAGGACATATACAAGTTTCAGTAAGTACTAAAAATAATGACTTAACAGTCACTGCAATTAATGATACAAAAAATTTCATTGGTGGGAGCCAGGACTGAGAGGTGGCATGAATGAGGCTTGGAAAGAACATGCATAGATTTGGGCCAGATTAGACTGATTTAATTTCATAACTTGTCATACATATATATATATTTACGCTACCACCTCAGTTTCAGTTCTAGGAAAGGAGGGATACCCATCATACTCCTTTATTTGGCTTTATCCCCCCAGAAATATTTTCTTAACAAGAGACTCATTGTAAGAATACCATTGTCATCATTTCTTCAGTATGTGTTTATTATGTGAGTATAATGAGCCACCCGTGTTGCTGAGTGGGAGTGGACTGCTGAACACGACATATACAACCCTGCCATCATGACGTGTCTAGTCTCTGATCTGTGAATCTCTCGTACCTTATTAGGTTTGCTCTTTTTACAACCCTTTGAAATACCTAAGAATGCTACTTGCATTTCATGTGTAAGGACGGTAAGTTTAGTGAACTTAAAGTGATTTATATAGAGAGTCATCCCAATTTTCTGAATTCCCAGACAGTGGTCTCTGTGCCACATAAAGTCAATTCCTTAAGATTCAGGGTTCAGTGGCCTTTCTGGTGGCCTAGGGTTAAGTCCCAGTGCTATCGTCTCCACAGCTTGTGTCCCACCCCCCACCAGGAAGCCAACTTAGGGCACAGCAGACCTCTCCTGTCTCACCACTGCTCCCCTCAGCAGTGTATTTCAGTAGATCCACCACTCTGTCTCTGGTGAATTCTCTGGCCCCTTACCCCCCCCCACTCCTCTGGCCTATATCCCAGTTCTTCTACTAAAATAATAATAATAATAATAATAATAATAATAGTAATAATAATAAAAGACCCAGAGTTCAAAGAGTACATGTAATTGTTCTTTGGAGTATGTCTTTGAAATAACACCTAAACCAATTCTATTATTTATAGTAGTTTCTACTTTATTCAATAGTTCTTTCTCTTCTATTAATGATCATCATAAATGAGCTTTATCTAAGTAATTCCTATTCCCATGATATTTATTCCAATGCATACTAGCTCTTGATACAGAATAGCTTGTCTTTGTAATATATAGCTATCAGAATATTCTCCATATTTTGCAACACTCCTCCCAAGTAGAAATAATGGCACAAGTTGGAAGTTGATGCTATACAACTATTAAAGGAAGATGTTGGAAAGCTTCAATCAATACACTGTAAAAATAATAAATGAAGTAATTTTCAAAACTAAAGGGAAGCAATGTCAAGAAAGGCAGCAGAGAGGAAAGAACACTGGACTGGAGATTAAGAGACAGAACTTACAGTCTTCATTTCTCTTTCCAAGCCTCAATTTCTTCACTCAAGGAATTGTATTTTAGGCATCTATATATTCTACACCCATAATTCTAAATCTCAGTTGAGTGCTCTTCAAAGCAAAGCAAGAAAACGTTACAAGCCTATTCAGTTCTTGAATTTGAGTCCATTTGTCCCACTGTTGAAATAGTTCCCTTTTCTTTTTTCTGCCCTTCGAATAAAAAAACTAATCTTTTCCTATTTCTTGTCACATTTCTTTTAGAAATATAATATCTTTTGGAAACAATACAAGCCAACTTTAAGAAGGGACTGTATAGCTTGACGTTGATTTTTCACCTTGAAAGTGACATCCCTTCTAGATAGGCTAGATTTTTCAGTCTATCCTGAAAGGGCCTTTCCAGATTGCCTGGTGCCCCTTTCAGCACATCAGGCTGATAATGGTTTGTAACCATCACTCAGTTGATTTGCGGAGTATTTCTTTGTGGGTGAATTGGAAGAGTGGGAAATATCCAGTGGATGGTCATGGACATCCAGGGGAGACCCCCCCTACTCTACCCCCACCAATAAGTTTTCTTCCAAACTCTCTACTAGATCTGTCCAGTCCTGCACTTCTTGGGATTTTCTCTTGCATTGGTCTCACAGTTCTCTCACTTTGCAAATCTCTGGGATGAATCTGTCTGGTTAACTCTGCATGGTTTCTAAAAGAGTTTCATTAAGGAGAATGAGGGATAAACTATACTAACCTCTAACCATGAAAGAACCAAGAATATGGGGGTTTATCTCTTGGCGAGTTAAAAATTAATTTATTTCTTCACTACAAAGGTAATTGCTGTTTTAAAGAAAAGTAAAATTGAACAAGAAAACCTAGGTTCTCATATCTCCTGTATCTTACTCTGTGCAGAGTCTGGAGCTCCACCTTAGAGATTGTGATTTAGTGATGCTAAAATAGAACTTAGAAATTGGCATTTAAACATGTACTCCTCAATAATTTTGAGTAGCTTGTATAAAATACACACTTTGAGGAAGCAGATTCTGTTTCTGGGACTTGGTCCTCCCTTTTCAGGCTTATGCGATCATCACCCAAACCCAACTTCAAGAAATCACAAGAAAGTCACCTTTTATCAAGAATTTCTGAATACCATAATCATTATCATTTCTATGCTTTAGATTTTGCTGTTGTTGTTGTTACTCTGTTTCAAAGAGGGTCTAAATCCCCACTTTTACTGTTAATTTAATTACAAATCAGTGACAGAAAGAAATTTGGAAAATTGACAAATATGTGGAAATAACACATTCCTAAGTAATTAAATGGGCCAAAGACGAACTGATAAGGAAAATTGGAAAATACTTTGAAATGAAAGAATTTGAAAATGACATACCAATATTTATGGGATTCTGCTAAGACAGTACTTTAGAAAGAAATTTATAACTGTCAATACCTATACTAAGAACGAAAAAATTCTAAAATCAATGTCTTAATCTTCTACCATAAGAAACTAAGAATCAATGCCAGTATTTTACAGATCTTACCAGAAGTAGAGAGAAACACTTCCTGATTCAACCTGTGACACTAATATAGATCAGACAAAGACATCATAAGGAAAGGAAATTTCAAGCCAATATCCCTTATGAATAAAGCCCTAACAACTCTAAACAAATTACTGAATCCAACTACATACAATAGAGATACAAAGTGAGTTTTGTCTCAGGACCAGATCCAATGTTGATTTGAAATCTGTAAGTCAACATAAAACACCATCTTAATAGAACAAAGCATATAATTATTGTGGTTGATGCAGAAAAAAGCGTTTGACAAAATATAACACACTTTCATGATAAAAGTGGCCAGCAAAGTAGGAATAGAAGAGAACTTCCTCAACCTGATAAAAGACCACCTATGAAAACCTCACAGATAACATATCTAATGGTGAAAGCCTTTTTCCTAAAATCAGAAACAAGGTAAGGATGTTAGCCATCACCACTTCTGTTCAACAGTTACTGAAGGGGACTTAGGCAAGAAAATGAGATAAAAGGCATCAAACTTAGAAAGAAAGAAGTAAACTTTTCATTTGTAGATGATAAGATCTAGCAAAGTTTGAGGATATAAAAGCCATACTAAAGTCAGTTGTGTTTCAATAAACAATATTAGTAATAAACAGTAAACAACCTAAAAATGATATTAAGAAAACAATAACCATGGCATTGGAAAACAATAAAATACTAATAAATGGGTTATTTTAGATTTTTAAAAAAGATTTGTTTTATTTATTTATACATAGAAGAGCTGGGTTGCAGCCAGAGGTGTGGGGTGGGGTGGTGGTGAGAGGTTTCATCAGAGACAGAGTGGGGAGCAGAACAGGTGGATTTTACTGATATACACTAAGGGCCTCAGTGGGGGAGATGGGAGAGGCCTGCCACACCATGTATGTTTGTTTCCTGGCAGGAGATCAATGTATTGCTGCAGTAGCTGCTGATAGCTTCATGAGGCTGAGACTTAACCTGTTGCATTACCAGGGAGGCCCTAATAAATTAATTTTTTGAAGGAGTACATTGAAAACTAAGGTCTGGTTGAGGGAAATTAAGGATAATCCAAATCAATGAAAAGACACTCTATGTTTATAAGTTGGAAGACTTGATGTTGAAAATACTCCTTAAATTGACCTATAGGGTCAGCAGTCTCTATCAAAAACATAGCTGAGTTTTTAGAAAGTACTGTCAAGCCTAATCCTAAAATTCATGTGGAAATACAAGGGATACAGAAGAACCAAAACAATGTTGAAAAAGAAGAACAAAGTTGGAGAACTCATACTTCTTGATTTTAGAACTTAATGCAAAACTCCAGTATTGAAGATAGTGTAGTACTAGCACAAGGAAATATGGATCAAGGGAAGAAGACAGAGTCCAAGAGTAAACCCTTACATTTATGGTAAAGTCAACTGATTTTCCAAGGGAGTCCAAGATAAGTTAATAGAAAATTATAGTCTAGACACTCACATTCAAAAGAGTAAAAGGGGATCACTACCTCATACCATAGAGAGATACTATTTTTCAAAATGTGCCATAGACTTAAATAAATAAAGCTCAAATGATAAATTCTTAGAAGGAACCATAGGAGTAAAATTAGTGATAATGAGGAAGTGATTTTTTAAAATACTATACCAAAAATACCAAGAATAAAAAAATAGGTAAGTTGGACTTTATCTAAATTACGACCTTTAATGTTTCAAGGATGCCATTCAAAGGACACACAGATGGGAGAAAATATTTGCAAACCATGTCTGTTAAGGAAGTTGCATTTAAACTATATAATGAAATATTGCAAGTCAATAATACAAAAGCAAATAACTCAACTTAAAAATGTATAAAATACCTGTATAATTATTTTTCCCCAAGATATACAAATATCCAGCAAACACATGAAAAGATGTTCAATATTCTTAGCCATCAGAGAAATGCAGAACAAAACCACCACTTGTTATCACTTTACACTTCTGAGGATGACTTTTTTAAAAAAGATAGATGATAATGTGCTGTTAAGAGTGTGGAAAAATCAGAATTCACCTACATTTTGGTGGAAATGTAAAATGTTACAGCCACTATGGAAAAGTTTTATAGTTCCTCAAAAATTAAATGCTCCAACAATTCTATTCCTAGGTATATATTCAAGGTAAATGAAAGCATACACAAAAACTTAAAGACAAACTTATTCATAATAGCCCCCGAATGAAAACATTCTGGTGCCCAACAGTGGAGAAAATGATAAAAAATGTGGCAGTTCCATACACTGAAATATTATTCAACCATAAAAAAGAAGTACTGAGGGCCCTCCCTTGTGGCACAGCGGGTTAAAGCACAGCACTGAGAAGCTTAAGCCACTTCCGCATGAGTTCGATTCCCGCCTGCCCCGGAGGAGATCCACATGGCGTGGCAGACCTCTCCTGACCCGCCCGCTGCTCCCCTCAGCAGTGTACTTCTTCGATCTGCCTGTTCTGCTCCCCACTCTGTCTCTGGTGAATCCTCTCACCCTCTGCATCTCTGGCCTGTACCCCCCAGTTCTATATGAATAAATAAATAAATTTAAAAAAAAAAGGAAGTACTGATACATAATACAATGTGGGCGAACCTTGAAAAAATGGTAAGTAAAAGAAGCCAAGCATAAAAGACCAGGTATTGTATAATTTCATTAAGGAAAGACAAATCTATAAAGACAGAAAGTAGATTTAGTACTTGCCAAGAGCAGGAGAGAGGAACAATAGGAATTATTGTTAATTGGTGTTATAGGTAAAATAATGGTTCCTCCCAAATAGTCACTTTTTTTTTTAAAGATTTATTTATTCCTACAGAACTGGGGTACAGGCCAGAGATATGGAGGGTGAGAGGATTCACCAGAGACAGAGTGAGGAGCAGAACAGGCAGATGGACGAAGTACACTACTGAGGGAGGCAGCGGGCAGGTCAGGAGAGGTCTGCCACGCCCTGTGGTCTCCTCCGGGGCGGGTGGGGATCGAACTCATGTGGAAGTGGCTTAAGCTTCTTAGTGCTGTGCTTTAACCCACTGCGCCACGAGGGAGGGCCCGCAAATAGTCACTTTTTAATCTTCATAACCTATGAATGTGTTACCTTAAAGGACAAAAGGGACTTTGCAGAAGTGGTCAAGTTTACAGAGAAAGAGAGAGATTAACTTGAGTTACCTACTTAAATGTCTAATAGCATGAGACTTTAAAAAGAAGGAAGCTCTCCTAGGTTTGGTCAGAAAGGAGATGTGAATAGACACACACACACACACACACACACACACACACACAGAGTCAATATTGCTGACTTTGCAAATGGAGGAAGGAGGCCATGAACCAAGGAATGTGAGAGCCTTCTAGAAGCTGGAAAAGAGCAAGGAAATGGATCTTCTCCCAGAACCTCCAGAAAGGAATGCAGGCTAGCTAACACTTTGATTTTAGCTCACTAAATTCGTGATAACTTACTTGCAGCAGGCGTAGTATGGGATTTCTTTGTGGGGTGATGAGAATATACTATAATTATGTAATAGTGATAGTTGGACCATTTTCTGAATATGCAGAAAATTACTGACATGTACACTTTAAGCAGCTGAATTTTATAGTATGTGAGTCATTTCTCAGTAAACCTGCTTTAAAAAAATCAGTGAGGTGAGAGATATATTTAAGTCAGCCAATTTGTTTATACTTAGAGATCTCAAAGGGAAGACAGGAAAAAGTGTTTGAAGAAATAATGACCAAAAATTTCAAATTTTGTTTTAAATTGTAAAGAGACCCAAGGATGATGGTGAACCCTAGGCACAAGAAACATGAAGAAAACTATACCAAGGATTGTAATTAAAGTGTTCAAAACCAAAGAGAAAACCTTAAAGCATCCAGGGAGTAAAGATGTATTATATACACAGGAACAAAAATAAAGGTAAGATTTCTCTTTGGAAATACTACAAACAAAAGGATAATGGATCAGTATCTTAAAAACACTCAGAAAGACTGGCAATGTAGATTTCTGCATGCAGAGGAAAGGTCTTCTAAAAATGGAGGCAAAATAACCACTTTTTTCAGAACTACAAAAGCTTGAAGTATTTGTCATGAAAAAAATCTAAAGAAAGTCCTTCAGGAATATGGCACAAAATGGAAATATGAATCAAACATACAGATATAAAGAACACCAGGTATAGTAGCTACATGGATAGATAAGAGATTTTTTTCTTATTCAGTAAATCTCCTTAAAAGGATTAACAGGCTAAACACTAGTAATAATGTTGTATGATCTGTAACAAACATATGCATCAGTGAATATATGACAAAAAAAGTAGATATTTATGCCCATTACAGCAGTCTTAAAATACATGAAACAGAAATTGACAAAGGAGAAATCTACAATTATAGTCGAGTGTTCAACACTCCTTTCCCAGTGATTCATAAGATATAAAATCAATAAATGACTTGAAAACCACTATCAAAGAGTCTGACCTAAATGGCATTTATGGAACACTTTACTCCCCAAGTGCTGAATACAAATTCTTTTCAAGCACATTTTCTAGGCCATAAAGACATTTTCATACATTTGAAAAGGTCAAACTATACAAAACATATTTTCTAGCCACAGCAATATCAAATTAGAAATTAACAAAGATGTTTAGAATAATGGAAATAAAATAATGGAGATTACACAGCATACTTCTAAATCATTACGGGTCAAAAGAAAACTAAAAGAAATTTAGAACATATTTTAAACTGGATGAAAATGAAGACAAAGCATACCAAAATAAGTAGAATGTTGTGAAGTCTGTAAATAAAGGGGAAAAAATAAACATGTACTTAAGGAAAGAAGAAATGTTTCATATCAATCACCTACTCTTTCACTTTAAGAAACTAGAAGAATAAATTAAACTCAAAGGATGTAGAAGAAAGGCCATAGTAATGAGCAAGAAAAAAAATTATTAAATATAAAACAGAAAAGTAGAGAGACATAAATGAAACCAAAAGCTGACTCTTCAAGTTCAATAAAGTTGATATACCTGTAGTCAGAATTAGAAAAGAGATAGGAAACAAATTACTAATGTCAAGAAGTGAGAAATGATATTACTACAGATTATGCTCATATTAATAAGAATAATGAAGGAATATGATGAACAATTTAGATACCAATAAATGCAACAACTTAGCTGAAATAGACATTCATTCTGAAATGCACAAATTATCAAAAATTTGCTAAAGAAGACATAGATAATTTGAATGACCCTATATCGGTTGAACAAATGGGATTTATAGTTAATAATCTTCCCTTAAAGAAAATGGTAGGCCCTAATAACTTTACTTTGGCTTCTAAATTTTTAAAGAAAAAAAAAATCAAGTCTTCCAAAGCCTTCCAGAAAACTGAAGAGATGGGAATATTTGCCAACTCATTCTATGAGGCCAAAACTACCTTGATACCAGAACCAGACAATGACACTGAAATAAAAGAATATTATAAACCATTATGCCTCATGAATATAGATACAGAAGCTATTTTCTATTTTTAGCTTTAAAATAGTTTTATATAGTTAATAGTTTTATATAGTTATTCTTTTTATTCTCTACCATTTCTTTTTTTACTTCTCCCCAGCACCATTCCTTGTGTCCCCTTATCCTGTTCCACCCCCTGCCCCCCAACCCTTAATCTCAGAGCTGATAGAGTTTATTGATATCCACTACTTTTTGGAAGTGTTTTATTTTACCAGGTTGCCGCTATGAGAATGTCCAATAGTTATCATTATCATTCTGACTTGCTGCCCCTAATTCTCTCAAATTCCCTCTATTTTGTTGAAAATGGTCGCATTTCATCTATCTTGTGGCAATACTATACTTCATGGTATATATGTTCATGGTGTATATGTACTATGTCTTCTTCATCCATTCATTTGTTGAAGGAAACTTAAGCTGCTTTCAGTGTCTTAGTTATTATAAATAATGGAACTTATGTGGAATAATATTATGTGGAGTATTATGTGGAACATAGGGCATTTTGTTGATGGTTTCATATTCTGTGGATCTATGCCCAAGTATGCTTGTACAGTATTTCCATTTTTAATTTTCTCAAGGAAATCCAGGGCCTCCCTGATGGTGCAAAGGGTTACATCTCAGCACTCTGAAGCTACAGCCACTATTCACAGCCACTGCAGCACAAGTTCAATACCAGGTCAGGGAGCTGACCCACAGGGCACAGAGGACCTCTCTTATCTCACCTGCTGCTTCCCTCAGCAGCATATTTCAGTCAGTTATCCTGTTCTGGTCCCCACTGTGGTGAATCCTTCCCACCCCTGCACCCCTGTCCTATACCCAGCTCTTGTATGCATAAATAAATAAAATAAATCCAGTGTGCTTTCCATACCGGTTTTACCAGTTGATATTCCCACCAGTTGTATAATTGGGCTCCTTTTTCTCCACATCCTCTCCAGCACTTCTTGTTAGGGGTCTTTTTAATATGTGCGCCTCTCAAGGGGGTGTGAAGTGACATCTGATTGTCATTTTTATCTGTTTCGCTATTATTAGAAGTGATGATGTGTGCCTCTTTATTTATCTTTTGACCTGAATATCCTCTTTAGTGAATTGTCTGTCATATCTGCCACTCATTTGCTACTGGGTTTTTTTTTTTTTTGTGTGTGTGTGTGTGAATTGCATAAGATTTTAATATATAATATTTATTAAATCCTTATCAATTGTATATTAGTTAATATCTTCTTTCCATTCAGTGGGATATCTTTTTAATCACCTTAGATTTTCTTTCCCGGTATAGAAGCATTTTAACTTGAGGTTCATAGTGATCATTTTTGATCTTTTGTATTTCTGTGCTATTTGTAATGGTTTTTCCTCTTTCATTTATGACTCTGTACAGTCATATTAGTTTCTACTTCATTTATTTCCATAGTCATTTTTAAAATTTCCTTCTACTATCTTTAGCTCTTGTTTTTTCTTCTTTTTGTTTTAGGTGTGATAGTAGGTTGTTTATTTGGGACTTCTTGTCTTTTGATTTATGAATCAGTATTACAATTGTCTTCCCTCTTAAGAACACTTTTACTGCATCCCATAAATTCTGGTAGTTCATCCATTTCTTTTCTTCTGAAGGTATATTTTAATTTCAGATATGATTTCCTCTTTGTCCAATTGTTATTAAGTAGTATATTGTTTAATCTCAGTAAATTCCTGTTTTTTCTTCTTGTTTTCTTTTTTGTTTTTTCTTATGGTTGATTTCTAGTTTTATGGCACTGTGGTCAGAAAAGGTACCAGGTGTAATTTCAATCTTTGTGGTTTAATGTATTGACTTGTGTCCCACGATATGGTCTATTCTTGAAAATGTTCCATGTGCCCTTGAGAAAATGTATATGCAGCAGTTTGGGGGTAAAGTGTTCTGTAGATGTTTGTTAGGCCTATTTGGTCTCATTCTTTATTTAGAACTGTTGTTTCCTTATTTATAGTTTATCTTTTGATCTGTCTATTATATGTGGGGTATTAAGGTCCCCTAGTATTATTCTGTTGTTATCAATATCTCTCTCAGTAACTTTGTTGCTGCCTTCACTATTTAAAGGTGTAAATTAAATGCTATTTAATTTATTTAACAGTTTGTATAGTATTTTACTGTATTTTGAGCTCATTTAGATTCTTTGTTTATTTTGTCAGTCATTTGCATTTAATATCAATAGTAATTAGTACACATTTCTGGGATTTTAAAACTTTGACTTATTCTAGAATATTTTTAATATACAATACTTTTACATTTCACATGCTTTTTTCCTCATTTCTCTTAAATTTTTCAAGGTTCACAATAATATTGTTAAACTATAGTGTACCTGTACTTTAAAATTGTATGTTTATATTTTTGTTGAGGGCCTAATATATTGAGGAAACTAGTCAATGCTTATATCTGTTATATATCCTTTTTCACTATAATGTTAGCAGATATTCTTTCTCAAAACTATGAAGAAAATATTTTTATTGTTTTATTAGAAATATTTTGGTAAAGTTTGAATTTATGCCACTCTATCATAAACCCTCAATTAATTGGGTTATTTGAAAGGTGCATACAGTACTATCCTTGGCCAGCAGGATAAGAAGATGATAAACAACAGAGGGATAAGGAGGATTTTTTGGTTATTTTTCAGTCTTCATGTTTGTTTTAATTTTTCCCCCTGATCACATAATGCACATTTTTTTAAAAGATCTATTTATTTATTCATACAGAACTGGGGTACAGGCCAGAGATGCGGAGGGTGAGAGGATTCACCAGAGACAGAGTGGGGAGCAGAACAGGCAGATCTATGAAGTACAGTGCTGAGGGGAGCAGCGGGTGGGTCAGGAGAGGTCTGCCACGCCATGTGGATCTCCTCTGGGGCAGGGGGGGATCGAACTCATGCGGAAGTGGCTTAAGCTTCTTAGTGCAGTGCTTTAACCCGCTGCGCCACCAGGGAGGGCCCACATAATGCACATTTTAAAAATGTAGAGGTTCTAGCAATATTACTAAATTCTTACCGGTCCTGGGTTTTTTTTATTGTTGTCATTAATTTTAATATTGAAATTAATAAACTTTACACTGTTAGCTCATCCTATGGTATGAGGTCTGTGAAAAATGCATTGCAGTTTTATGTTAATATCACATTGCTATAAATGTTAACACTGTTGGCGCATAGTCACTTAGATACAATTATGTCATGATAAAACTATGTATTGCTTAAGAATGAAGCACAGTTATCTGTGAGACACTCAAAAGTCTATTGTGGTAATTCAGGTAATCTTGATTATGTATGAAGATGATAAACATATTAAGAATGTAATTGAAGGAAGTGCTGCATTCGTTATTGGCTCTCCGAAGTTTATATTAAAGTAATTACCTTTCATTTGTAAGTTGATAAAATAATTGAGTTAACAAATATGACCCTAAAACTGTTTCAGGAAACCTACTACTCAGAAAAAAATGTTCCAACAGCCACAATTACAATCATCATGTTAACAAACAACAAGTTATTACTAGCAATAGTACTAGTATCACCATTTGCAGAACACTTGCTTTGAGCCATTGGCTTTGTAAGTCAGACAAAATGCATTCTTTATTCAGTCCTTACCACAATGCTATAAATTCCTATCCTCATTATACAACTGGGGTTTCTCAGTTTTCTTTCGTGGAACCACATCTCCTCATTATTAATCCACACAGTTCAGGCAGGCTTGCCCCAGCCCCAGCTTCCAGAGGGGAGAAAAAGCTCAGGTATGACCAGTTTGAGAACCTCATCCCTCTGGTGCCAGTGCTTGTTTTAAGGGAACAAGTGACCCGAGCTGAGTCAATTAAGACTTCCTGAGAGTAGTTCTGGGACTCTTATTTTCAGTAACAGTGTGGTCCATTTCAGATTGCAGCTATCTACATGAACGTTCGGGATGTGAGATTCAGTCACTGGTGAAAGCATTGTTCTCCCTATATCTCAAATGTTATGATGGGAAGCTCAAAGGATTCATGGGAACACCTGCATTTCAGTAGTTTACTGAGTTGCATAAAATGGATTATTAGTTTGCTGCCTATGTTAGCCTCTTATTAAGTCTAAATATCAGTGAAATCATGGTTTTGATATGCTGGGTATATTTTTCTTTTTCTTTTTAAAAAAAGATTTACTTATTTGTGCATACAGAACTGGGGTACAGGCCAGAGGTATAGGGGCGGAGAGAGGATTCACCAGAGACAGAGTTGGGGGGCAGAATAGGCAGACAACCAAGTACACTGCTGAGGGGAGCAGCGGGTGAGATAGGAGCAGCAGCCACACCATGTGGTCACCTCCAGGACTGGGAATCAAACTCGCACTGAAAGGGCTGTGGCCAGCTTGCAATGCTGCTTCCTAACCCATTGCACCACCAGGGAGGGCTTGCTGATGCAAGCCCTATATTTTTCTCTGATGCACGTTAAAGTAAACATTTAACCATTGCGAAAATTTTATATTTACCACCTAAAGTAGTTTTACTTTTAGTTTAGTGGTTTACACACCACATTTTGGGAAATACCAACTAGATGTCATATTGTCCCATGTTCAGAATGCTGCTCTTATGTTCAAAGTTATACACACATATTGTAACCTCTCCCTTCAAAAACAACACCACCACCTAACTATAAGTAAATGTGAGAGTGGTAGGGAGAGGCACACTTAAGAGCAAAGAAAAAAGAATTTAGATTTAAGTTTACTATATTTTGAGTAAAGTACATAAAGCAATTATGAGACTACTACTTTTTTGCATATTTACTAGACTTTTTCTCTTATTATCCATGCCGTTTCTCTGGAATCTTGCCTATAGCCAGAGACAGCACAGAGACTCCCAGGTTAGGATAGCTTTTTCTCACGTTCCTGTTTAAATAAGACATTTATTTTTCTTTCTGTTAATACTTATAGAGTAAGTTTCTGAGATTGAACCTATATCTGTTTGATTTATCTGTAGCATCATGCAGTAGAGGCTCTATGAGTATTTACTGAATGAATAAATGAGGGCTTATCAGATGTCCAAGTCAGATGTTATTGGTGGCAGAGCTAATGCAAGAAGTTAGGAGGTGTCTTTGATGTCATATCACATAATATAAGATAGAAATGGGACTTATAAGTCTCTTGCCCTTTCATAATGTAGGTCTCTGAAACTTTTTTTTTAACATTTTAACATTTTTTAATTGTTCATTTTCATTAAACAAGTTAATGAAAGAACAATATATTGGTCTCATAAACACTCACATTTTATTGGATATAAAAGAAGCATTCGGCCCTCCCTGGTGGCGCAGTTGGTTAAAACACAGCACTGAGAATCTAAAGCCACTTCCGCATGAGTTCGATTCCCACCTGCCCCCGAGGTGACCACATGGCGCGGCAGACCTCTCCTGACCTGCCCGCTGCTCCCCTCAGCAGTGTACTTCGTCGATCTGCCTGTCCTGCTCCCCACTCTGTCTCTGGTGAAGCCTCTCGCCGGCCCTGAGCCTCTGGCCTGTACCCCAGTTCTATATGCACAAATAAATAAAAATCTTTAAAAAAAAGAAGCATTCATTCATTCATTCATTTTTATAAGGGCGCTAATTCCATTCCAGGGCTTCACCATCTATTTTTATTTTTAATTTTTTCAATTTACTTTTTAAAAATTTCTACACCATTGTTCATTTTTGTACATTAGTTGATTTCTCCCCATATTCTCCCACTGCTGAGGCACCTTGACCATCACCATAGTTCCTTGTGTTCTTCCCTCCCCTGATTTGACCTCTCTCTCCCACTCCCCTGTTCTACTCCTGACCTGTGGTTTGCCTGCAAGTTTTATCTTCTTCCTGACCCTAAAAGAAACCTTTTAAAGAGACTAACTACTTAAGGCTTAATGTTGTTAGAAACTGGAAGCGGAGGACAGAAATAAGGGTGTAGAATGGACAGATTTTAAATGACTTAAATACAGAAGGAGAAAGCCATACTGATGATTTCACTTATATTGGAATATATACATAAAAAAAAAAAGTAAAGTAGGGCCCTCCCTGGTAGCACAGTGGGTTAAGGCACAGCGCTAGAGCCACTTCCACATGAGTTCGATTCCCGCCTGCCCCGGAGGTGACCACAGGGCGAGGCAGACCTCTCCTGACCCGCCCGCTGCTCCCCTCAGCAGTGTACCTCTCAGTCAACCTGTTCTGCTCTCCACTCTGTCTCTGGTGAATCCTGTCACCCTCCGCATCTCTGGCCTGTACCCCAGTTCTGTATGAATAAATAATCTTTTTTTTTTAAAGTAAAGTAGAAGACAAAAATACAAAATAAGAAACCCTTGAAATTTGACTGTAAAACTGAGGTTACCAGTCAGAGAGGGTGGGGGAGACCGAAGCAAAGGGTCAGTGAAGAGGCCTAATGGACGGTGGAGGAGGGTTGTTGGGGCTGCGGTGGTAGCTGCGGTGTGAGAGCAGACATTTGTAGAGGGTGAATCTGTACCTTTAACACATAGACAGTAAGTCACAAACGGTATCTCAGTAAGGATAACTAATGAATAATTAATTAAAACGACACATATCTTGGAAATAACTGAACATAATGTCTGTTGGTAAGTGTAATTTACTGATGGATGACAGTGAATGCTTGGAAACTAGTTTTTGTTTTTGTCAGAAAAATGTGTTTAATAAGAAACTCGTTTCCTGCTGGAATGTGCTGCTTGTGAGATCTATATTTTGGTACACAATGCTCCAAAACATTTGTTTCTATTTACCTTGGAAAAAAAAAATCCCTTCAGAGATAGCATGTAGAGAGCAACCATCTGCTCAGGATTACACTTCTCAATTGTTTCCTGAACGCGCCTGACTCGCTGTAAGTTAATTTAAAAAATGAGAACTGTTCCCCCCCCCTTTCAAGTTCATTTGTCAACACCACTGTGAGGACGTACTTCGACTTCAGTGTGTGTTAGTAACTGATAATTGGATATTAGATAACAAATTCAGCTGGAAATACTGGGAAACTCTGAATTTGGTTGCCGACTAATTTTACTCTGCCGTCAGGCTTTGGAGCAGGTCATTAAATGTGTCCTGCGTTTCCCCAAAATAGCCTTGAATATTTATGAAATTAGTGGCAATTCAGATGCCATTTAGTGCTTTAGGACCAGGAGGTAGAAGAGATGAGTGATCTTTTTATGCGGACTACTCTGACTTGACCCTGTGACTCTAACTCTGTGGAAGTGGAGGGACTCCCAGCTGTCACCAGGTAAGCTTCTCTAATGGGTGAAACAGTACTACTGAGACTGATACAGACTTTGGAAGGGCTGTTTCCACATGCTTAATCTCACATGAAACTCATTTCAACTGTGGAAGATGATAGTGCAGGTTCTATTACCCCAGTTTTACTGGGGACAAAATGGAGGCCAGATTGCTTGGGTGATATGATCGAGGTCACACAACGTTTGAGTGGTAAAGTATGAACTATATACTTTATAAAGTATAAAGTAAGATCCTAACTGACCCCTCTATATTGTGAAAATGCTTGGGAAAGATATGGTAAAGGATTAAAGGGATACGTCATTTATAATTGCTGCAGTGTTAGTTAGCTTCTTTGACCTCCTTGCAAGGTTCTATTTGTATCTGAGTAAGGTCCTTTTACTTAAGTAAAGCTACACTGAAAAAAATCTTTATGAAATATAAAATATAAAGAACTAAAGAACAGCTATCACAGCTGAAAGATAATAACTTGTGTTTCATTGTAGAGCTATTTTATAGTGCAAATAGAAGTGACTAGTTGCCACCTAAGAAGTTTTTCTGCTACTTGATTTGATGAAACTTCTTTACCAGACCTCCAAGGTCACCGTCATGTAAAGAAAGCAGGGCAACACCTGGATTTCAAAGAAAGTGAATCCTTTCTTCAAACGGTTCAAAACTTTGTTGGAAACTTTCATTATAAGGAAATTAAAATGGAGCTATCTAAGCTCCCTTCTTAAGATTTGATGGTGTAGAGAACCTTCTAAGTTTTGTTTCATAGTTGGCTTTTGTAATCTTGGATACATTTTTTTAACCTGTCTTAACTCATCTGAAATGTGTCTCATGCAGTTTGGTTTGGGGCTTAGCCATGCTTTTGACATTTTGGATTAAGTAGGGGATGGAAAAGAAAGTTTATAGGCTAAGAAAAATATTTTTATTGCTCTTTTCAACTTTCTTCTCTGGCATGGCAAGGAGAGTGTCTTCTTGGTCGTTTACTTGTTCACAGTTACTGAGTGTGGTAGTGTGGTGCGCCCAGCAATGACCAGCACCATCCTCTGTTCCCTGGTCTGGGCCACTGGGTGAAGCAGAAGCCTTTCTTTGGCTAATGGGATGTGTGCTCACTTGCAAGGGCTTTCAGTCTGCTATGGAGGCAAGAGTGCCATTTCGGTCTTTCATATATGACGAATGTTACCATGTGCTGCCTTATTGTTTAAATATTTCACAAACGTTTGCAATTAGAAAGAAGGTTCCTTGAAAGGGAAAATCATGGCTTCTTTCTCCTCTATTATTAAATTTATTACAAAGCTGTGGGGAGGAAGTCTTTGCCAGAGAGCCTGTGAATGGATGGGCTTCACAAAACTGGGAGCCCTCTGCAACTGTAAGAAAAATTACTTTAATAGGGCCTCTTTGGTGGCACAGAGGTTCAAGTGTCAGTGTTATGAAGCTGCTGCCAGTCACTTTGACATGGGTCCAGTCTTTGGCCAGGGAGCCAAGGCTGTTACCCGCTGCTCCCCTCAGCAGTGTATTTCAGTAGATCTGCCTGTTCTGCTCCCCACTTTGTCTGTGGTGAATCCTCTCACCCTGCACACCTCTGGCCTACACCCTGGGTTTTGGCTGCATAAATAAATAAAATAAATCTTTAAAAAAGAAAAACTGCTTCTGCATGTGCAGGTGCACATTAAGAAGGCCTATCATTTGTAGTAGATTTTCTAAGGGCCAGTGACTAAATGGCTAACCACTACAGGTGAACTGCTGTAACAGGCTTTGGGTGAATACTCAGATGAAGAAACTCCAGACAGACAGATCCACCTTGATGTCCGAGAAAGTGGCCTAAAGGTGGTATCTGTTGCCTTGGTCGGCAGGCATGCTTGGGGAGAATGGTAGTTGTCCAACACCGAAGATGTAAGTTAATAGCTAACCCGGCAGTGGTAGCATTTTAGGTCTACTCCTTTTGTTCTTTGTCTCTGTGGTAATGTCAAGCTTTACTCAATAATGCTTCTAATTCTGCACATACACACTTTATTGGTTTTTGTGTGACTTATTCTTTGGACTATTTATATACCTGAGGAATATCTTTGAAACATAACCAGATCAAATCAAGCTAGGAGAACTATGACCCTAAGAATACAAGCTAACTACTGAAAACTAGGCACGGAACTTGTCACAAACTCTACAAAACAGAGAAAGTAGAATAATTTTTGAGTTCAGGATAGAATAACCAGAAGATAGTAGTTGACAAGCAGGTCGGCACAGTTGCTAATAGAATAAATAGAATAGGATATAATTGAGTACTAAATTGGGCTAGTTACCTTTAAATTTAGGCCTCTGAGCAATTTTAGTTTGTGCTGCAATTTTGCTACTTTCATTCAAAGAAATTAGGACAATCCAACTTCAGAGATAAGTTTTAGAAGTGCAAAGTGGGAAACCCACATTGATTTTCAAGTATGGACAGATACACATTTTTTCGTGGCTACATAGCATTTTCTTACCCCTGGAGATATGAATCAAGCTACATGAATGAATTCATTCACAATATGCCAAATGTAAGGTGGATTAACTACTGTATCTAATAAGAAGTGTTTACTTGCAAGTAAATAAACTATCTCAAGACAGTTAAATATTCAATGGACAATAAGAATAAATATTATATATTTATTTTAGGGTTAATGTCATAAAACTTCACAGGATGTGTGAAGAACTGAGTAGAAATAGAACCCTTGTATCAAACCAAGAGAGAATCTAGGTGAGAGAAGTCCTAAAGCTACCCATTATAATTCAAAGGAAACTGACCAGTTTTCCTTGGAGAAATGCGTTTGCTAAAGTGTGATGATAGCCAAGAGCTCTGGTCCCTGGTTGTTGGATTGGATGGAGGGCCTTGTAATAAAATAATTCCTCAGACCATTTTCTGATGATCTTCTTAACTGGCTGTTTTATTTACTCTTTAGCGTTCTAAAGTCTCAGCATTTTTGATGAGTATGATATTACCATTTCTATGTGAGTTTTATAAACTCCTTTGAGAAATGCATGGGTACATGGAGAGAAGAAGTTGGTGAATTTGTTCCTTTATTTAATCCATCCTCCAACTGCACAGAGACCAGTATAAAGCTGTACCTATGAAAGCTAACTGATTTGCCAAGTGTTTTTCCTCCAAAGGGACATCACCTATTTTTAGCAACAAAGAAGTGTTAGGAAGGGGAGGAAGGCATACCTCAGAAGGACAGATCTGAAATGAAGCCCAGAATACTGAAGACAGTGCAGCAGGAAAGCAAAAGAAAGCCTGGTGAAAGGTCACCGAAGCTGAAAGTGCAATTCTAATGTTCTGGGTGGCTGTGGAAAAGCCTCAATTAAGAGTTCTGTTAATAGAGACTTTCGGAAATGTTATTAAGATGTTCTCTTAGCCAATCTAAGCAAGGAAATCAGGACATGGCAAACTGAACTGGTTGCTTAATTTGTTCAGTAACCTGTATTTTTTTTTTTTTAGATTGCAGTAAATGCTCAACACATTAATTGAGCAACTATGCTTGTACAAAGCACTGTGTTAGGAAATATGAATGAAGGGTAGGAGGATGACATTAAAAAATACAAGATAAGTGCATACATGCTCTTCAAAACTGTGCAGAAAGCCACATGTGAGTAACTGTGTTGGTTGCTTTCTGTATGTCATCACATTTAATCTTTAAAGCAAGTATTAGGAATTAGAACCAACCCCATTATAGATGAGGCCTGGGTCTCAGAGAAATGAAGTTCTTTGGTCTTCCTGTCTCTCCCTTCCTTCCCTCTCTCCCTTTGTTTCTTTCTTTTTCTTTCAACAAGTTTGAATTCAAAGGTTAATAGGACATGGTGCCTCTGTTCCCAAGCTTTCACTTTTTCTGAAGGTAAAAGAATTATAGCTATTAATAAGCACTGTAGTGGAGGTATGAGCCTAGTAATAGCAGATAAAACATCCATTCTTTTTTGGGGATATCAGAGACGGCTTCCCGGAAGAGGTAAATTTGCATTGAGTCTTACAAGGTGAAAAGGGTCCATGGAGTAGACAGGCTTATGTAGAAGCAATAGCAGTGTGTTGGATAATGCTGGTTGCCCACTTAACAGCCATCTTCTTCTTCCTGGAAAAGCCAAGGTTTTGCTCAGGTGTCCTCTCCCCTACTTGACCCAAGGGAGAGTGACCATATTCCTGCCTTCAGTAGTAAGTGCTGGTTGATTTAAGTCAACTATGGTAGGCCCATTCCTCTTGTTCAGTAATATTTGGGGTGGGCATATGAGCCAGTTCTAAATTCAAAATACAATAATAGGAATACAAAAGGAATTCTGTTGAGGGACTTTAGGTAATGTTTATTTCCCTTAAGAGGGAAACACTGGAATAGTTAGCCCTTTTATTTATTTACTTTTTTGTCTCTGGGTATTGCTATGTTCAGCTCTTACAGCCATCTTATGACTGTGAAGGGGGCCAAACTGAGGGCAGATTTTCTGAGGATGGCAAAGCAATGAGATAAAAAGAAGCTGGGTCTTTTGTGTTGAGTTGCTGGACCACCGTCCTTAATTTTCAGCTTCTTATCACATGATCTTCTGTAATCCAGTCTTAGCTGGAGTCTTCTACAATAGCATTCTTTGCTAGCAGAGTAAATAGATGCAAAGGTTTAGGGCTCAGAAAAATCACAGAACATTTGGCCAATAGTTCATTATGACTGAAATGTAGAGTATTTCAGAAGGGAGTGTTAGACGATGGCTAGAATTAGGTGGAATAATGGATACAGGGTTTCTATGTTAGTTTCAGATGTTTGGACATTATTTTGTAAATAATGAGAAACACCGAAAAGTTTTAAGTGAGACAATAGTATTATTGTATTTGGAATTTAGAGACATTCCTCTGACTACAGTGTCAGAAGGAGGAATGAAGCAGGAAGCTACCAGGTGGTCCGAGGGAGGAATGGAGCAGGAAGGTCATGCGGTTCAGGAGCAAGTGTTACCATTCCATGTTAATTGGGAAATCTCTCAGTGAAGACGATATATGGCATGTCAGGATTACAGAAGCAAACAGTAAGTGCTTCAGGATTTCATCTGAAAGTGTGGGTTAAAAAAGCATGTGCAGGGTTTGGAGAGTTTCCAAGAGCAGATTAGATTTGCACTGAATGCTGAAGGACTTAGAGAGCTTGAGGATTGGAAAGACTATAAAATAATACAGGGGGGATGACAAGTCAAATGAGAGGCTTATGGGGGTGGGGGAGGATAAAGTTGGGATGGCCAACCAAAATGCAGAGAAATTAAACTTGAGAAGTTAGAAATCCTAATTCTATCATTAGCAGCTGAAGAATATTGAGCTTGACAAAGTTGATTCATAATTGATTAAAATGGAATTACAATGTATACTTGATTAACATCACCAAGTGCTATATGGATGGCATACACCTTCCGCTATCATGTGATAAGAAAGATACTTCCCCTTTGTGGTATATTTCTTTTTTTTTTTTTAAGATTTATTTATTTATGCTTACAGAACTGGGGTACAGGCCAGAGGTGTGGGTGAGAGAATTCACCAGAAATAGAGAGGGGAACAGAACAGGCAGATCACTGCTGAGGGGAACAGCAGGCTCGTTAGAAGAGGTCTGCCATGCCCTGTGGGTCAGCTCCTTGGCCGAGGATTGAACTTGTGCTGCAGTGGCCTTAGAGAGCTTCATAGTGCTGTGCTTTAACCCATTACGCCACCAGGGAGGGCCCTATTTCTTTTCTTTCCTTTTTTTTTTTTAAGATTTATTTATTCATATAGAACTGGGGTACAGGCCAGAGGTGCAGGGGTAGTGAGAGGATTCACCAGAGACAGAGCAGGGAACAGAACAGGCAGATCTACACTGCTGAGGGGAGCAGCAGGTGAGACAGGAGAGGCCTGCTGTGCCATGTGGGTCAGCTCCCTGGCCGGAGATTGAACTTGTGCTAAAGTGGCTGCAGCTAGCTTCGCGTAATGCTGTGTTTTAACCCGTTGTGACACCAGGGAGGGCCTGTGGTATATTTTTAACAATCCATAGCCACATTCTAATCATGAGGAAAACATCAAGCCCAATGTGAAGAACATTCTACAGAGTACCTGAGCAGTCCTTCTCCATGCATTACAGGTCATAAAAAAGAAACAAAGAAAGAATGAGAGCTCTGTCATAGAGCAGAGCATCCCAGGTTAAATGCATTATAATAGCCTGGACTAAATCCCAGAACAGAAAAAAGACACTAATGAAAACAAACAAACAAACAACTGGGGAAATCTGAAGAACACTTAGAGTTTAGTTAACACTAATGTATCAGTGTTGGCTTCTTAATTTTGACAAACTAACAGCTGATGAGGATGAAGTGGATGCTGTTACTGCTATATTTGCAGTTTTTCCATAAATTTCAATTTATTCCAAAAGAAAAAGTTTATTTAAAAATAATATAAATTTCACTCTGTGGTCAGAGTGAAAGAATATATATGTGCAGAGCAGCTAGTACAGTGCCTGACAGGTAACCAAGCCTCAAATGTTAGTGCATTTTACCCACTCTCTGTAAAGGAGTTATTCTCAAATATGTAAAAATCACCTGAAGGTGTATAATCATACAAAGAAACAAATCACCTCCACTGCAGAGATTCTGATCTGGTAGGCTGAAAATGGGCTCCAGGCTTGAGACTTTGTAATAGATGTCCTCTAGAGACCTTGGTGCAGGTGGTCCATGGCTGTGTTTGGGGGACTGCTGCTGTGCACTCTGGAGAGCCCTAGGATACGAGATGTACATTTTCCTGAGGAGGAAAATAACGAAGGCACAATACCTGCCCTACTTACCTCAGTGGATTGAAGGGTGCAAACAAAGAAAATGTAGAAGCACGCTCTTTGAAAATTATAAGTTATAATTTAGATCATTAGAGATTAATTTGGGATGAAAGAGAAGTCTGATTAGGTAGCTATTTAATAATAACAGCAATATGGTTGAAATCTAATTTTCATTCATTTTGGTCACCTAAAAATGTTCAGAAGGTGAAGCACTCAGATGAGCCACAGGATAAGGCCCAGTTCAGCTAGCGCCTCAGTTCCAGATGAGTTAAGTGAAGCTGAGAGAAGAGATGGTTCTGGCTCAAGGTCACAGAGCTAGTTATTGAGAAAATGCCTTGTTTTAGCCTTATTGAACTACAAATAACAAAAGTTATATATATTGAAAGTGAATAGCATGGTGTTCTGAATGCATTGTGAAATAGTCATCGCTATCAAAATAATTAACATATTCATTGTAGGTGAAACCACTTAAAATCTACCCTCTTAGCAAATTTCAAGTGTGCAAAGTTGTTAATTATAGTCCCCATGATATGCATTAGACACGCGGAACTTCTTGCATACCTGAAGTGCTATACCTTAGACTAACATCTCCCCATATCCCCTTCGCTTGGGCCCTGATAGTCACTATTTTTATTCTCAGCTTCTAAGAGTGTGACTATTTTAGATCCCATATATAAGTGAGATCATGCAGTATTTTTCTCTCTGGCTTATTTCACTTAGCTTAATGTGCTCCAGGTTTATCCATTTTATTGTAAATGGCAGAATTTCCTTTTGAAACTGAGTAATTTTCAGCCTGGGGTAAAGGGGGAGTTAGGTTTTTTCCATGCCTCGGTTCTTGTGACTAGCGCTGCTGTGAACAGGGATGCAGAATCTTTTTGATACTGGTTTCCTCTTCTTTGGATGTGTATTAAGAAGTGGGTTTGCTGAGTCAGGTGGTACTTATATTTCTAGGTTTTTGAGGAACTTCTGTACAGTTTAATGTAATGACTATACCAGTTTATATTCCCAGCAATGGCGCACAAGCATCTGTCACTCTTGCGAGCCCAGTCCAGGTGTTCTTTCTGCTCCCAGGTGATCACTGGGTGCCATACTCTGTCTCAGGCCTTTCCTATGGGTTCTGGAAAAGAGGCAGAGGGTATCTGGCTTAAAACAAAACAAAACAAAACAAAACAGGGCCCTCCCTGGTAGCGCAGCAGGTTAAAAACACAGCACAAAGAAGCTTAAGCCACTTCCACATGAGTTCGATCCCCGCCTGCCCTGGAGGAGATCCACATGGCCAGGCAGACTTCTTCTGACCCACCCGCTGCTCCCCTCAGCAGTGTACTTTGTCCATCTGCCTGCTCTGCTTCCCATTCTGTCTCTGGTGAATCCTCTCACCCTCCACATCTCTGGCCTGTACCCCAGTTCTATACGAATAAATAAATAAATCTTAAAAAAAAACAAAAAACAAAAAACAAAACAAAACAAACAAAAAAAAAACAGACCCTCCCTAGTGGCTCAGCATGTTAAAATACAGCACTAAGAAGCTAAAGCCACTTCAGCATGAGCTTGATTTCTGGCCAAGGAGGTGATCCACAGGGCGCCGCAGACTTCTCCTGACCTACCTACTGCTCCCCTCAGCAGTGTACTTCGTGGATCTGCCTGTTCTGCTCCCCACTCTGTCTCTGGTGAATCCCCTCACTCCCCCCAAACCTCTGGCCTATACCCCAGTTCTAAATGCATAAACAAATAAATCTTTAAAAAAAAAACCACAACTATTTATTTATACATAGAAGAACTGGGGTATAGGCTAGAGGTGCAGGGGTTGAAGGGATTCACCAGAGATAGTGTAGGGAGCAGAGCAATCAGATAGACTGAAATCCACTGCTGAAGAGAGCAGCAGGTAAGACAGGAGAGGTCTGCTGTGTCATGTGGATCAGCTCCTTGGCTCAGGATGGAACTCAGGCCAATCATGGTGATAGCACTGAGACTTAACCCTTATCTGGCTTTTTGAGGAAGATGCCGTAAGTTTCCTTCTTAAGTCCTTCTGATAGGTTTGCTTTGACCCAGTGTGTTCTAGAATAATCAGTTTTCACTTCACATAGTATAGGGTACTATGAACAGGAAAATGGCCCCTTGTGGACAGTCTTTAGTCACACTCAGCTTTCACCTTCTCATCCATGTCAGCAATGTGTCACCAACCTCAGAAAGCTCCCTTGCTTCCGAAAACCGAGCGACAGGTAAGGCACACCTCCCTGCCTACACCACCTGCTTAGACGACTGCACCACCGAAAGTATATTGTTTAAAATGACACTGTTCTAAGCTGGTGTGGACCCAGTAGTACTTCTAGGGAAATAGAAACCAAGGTATATCTCTGCGTTTTTTCCCTGCCTCTTTAACTTTATATAAGTGAAGTCAGGTTTAAGTTTTAAAAGGGTGTAACTATGTGTAGTGATGGATGTTAACTAGTTTACTGTGATGATCATCTTGCGTTACAGACATATATTGAATCATTATGTTGCACACCTGAAACTCATACAATGTTATATGTAAATTGTCTCAATTTTTGAAAAGTGGAAAAAATAAGGACACCCAGCCTTGAAAAGGAAAGTTATATTAGGGCAGTAGAACAGACACAGTTTGTGAACTGAGCCAGCCCAGCTATGATCTCCTTTCCTTCACCATCCAGCCAACAAACCCCCTTGGTCAGTAAGACAGAAGAGAAAATTTGGTGGACGAGGCTGCCAGGAAAACCTTGGTTTTCCTGTTTAAAAAAAAAAAAAGAAAGGGTTGGGGCAGCCGTCTTAAGAGGATGAAGTGAAGACCTTGAGAATCAAAGCTGTATCCTCTGGAGGTGAGGGCTGTTGCCGGGAGCTGGCTGTGCTCTTCTCCTCACTCCACTTTCATGCACTTCCCCGGGATGGGAATTTTGCACCATGAAAACGGGTAGGTGCAATATCAGGTTTCCTCCCCCTCCTCCTAGAGAGCTAGTTCTTAAACATTTAGCACCCAACTGGTTGAGGAAAAAAGTAAGTCTGGGGTCCCCTGAGCTCCTTGTGTGCATTTGCCAGTGGTACCAGGAGTGCCTGTTATGTGCAGCAGAGCGCACTTCTGTGTCAGGCAGCATGGCTAGTCAGCAAGGGGGGATGGGCAGGTGCAGTCCTATTACTTCATCCTGGTGGTCTGATGCAATAGGTGGGGCAGTATTTGGACTGAACCTCAAGTACTTTTTTTAAAAAAGATTTATTTATTTGTGCATACAGCACTGGGGTACAAGCTAGAGGGCAGGGGCAGTGAGAGGCTTCACCAGAGACAGAGTGGGGAGCAGAACAGGCAGATCGACTAAGCACACTGCTGAGGGGAGCAGCGGGCAGGTCGGGAGAGGTCTGCTGTGCCCTGTGGGTCACCTCGGGTCTGGGGATCGAACTCATGCTGAAGTGGCTTTAGCTTCTTAGTGCTGCGCTTTAACCTGCTGTGCCACCAGGGAGGGCCCTCAAGTCCATTTTAAAAGCAGTGTCTTTCAAAGTATGCTGCCCAGTATGACCTGGGAACTTATTAGAAATGCACCCCAGACCTTTTGGGTCAAATTCTGAGAGTGTGATTCATTAATCCGTGTTATAACAAGTCCATTACATGGGCCTCAATGTGCCCAGGGACCTAAGAGCTGTTGTTTGGCAGCATTCTCTATGTCGGTACCTTCTTCAGAGCTCCATACTCCCTTCAGATCATGACGGGCCACTCCCTTGCCACCCCCAACATCCCCGAGTCCCAGGTAGTCACTTCCATTTGGAAGGCGTCTGTGAGAAATGCAGTCATTTTTGAGTGAGTGCAGACATGGCTAGGAAGCAGCATCTGCGGAAGGGAGTGACTCGGTGAGTGGAGGCTGCCCCACTGCTGCCTCCTCCTTTCTGTGTGACGCGAAAGCTCCATGTTGAAGCTGGAGACCTGCTGCAAAAATCAGCCCACAAGCACCAAGCAAGGACGTGCCCTGCTGCTGAAGCCTAGAGGAGCCCACTCATACTAGCTTGACAAGTTGCATTTTACACACTACAAGGTGGCTGTGCAGACCTGTTTTCCTCTTTTCTTTTTCTCTGTAGCAAAATAATTATGTGCACGAACTTATATTTCTACATCACTCCCCAGTCATGATAATATAATCACTTCTGCATTAGAACTCTTAGCTCCAAATTAATGCAGACTCCCCTGCCGCTCTCCAGGAGTCCCTGTGGGGTGATCTGCATTCCTCAGCGATTTGCCTCAGCCTTGGCTTCCTGCGAGGAACAGGAACACCTGGCTCCTGCACTCTGACCCCTCCTGCCCTGGAGCCCTTGGGTGTGACCAAGTTGTCACATAGTGACACCCTCGCCACGTGTGCTGTTCTGCTGTCTGGACCCACCAGAACTCATCAGCTCGACTGAGTTCTGAAAAGTGGAGCGGGACACTACCTATTTCCTTGGGCCTGTCCTTTAATTTCCATCAACCTTTGGGATTTCAAGCCTATGGAGGCAGAGCAGAAAGTAGGCTTTCCTTTTTTTAAGTTTTAAAAAGGATTTTATTTATTTATGTATACAAGAACTGCATAAATGCATACAGGCCAGAGGTGGAGGAGTGAGAGGGTTCACCAGAGACAGAGTAGGGAGCAGAACAGGAGGACTGACCAAAACATTCTGCTGAGGGGAGCAGTGGCAGACAGGAGAGGTTGGCTGCGCCCTGTGTGTCAGCTCCCAGGCTGGGAATAGAACTCCTGCTGCAGTGGCTGCGGACAGCTTCATGGTGCTGCGCGTTAACCCACTGCACTGCTGGGGAGGCCCCCTGGAAAGTAGGCTTGCACAGAGTTTCTGCTTTTTTGCTTCTATCCTCTTCCCCAGTCCAGAAAAATTCCACCCTATGTTCTGTGACATCATTTTACACCAGAGATAGTATTCCTCCTACTCTGAGACTTAGGGGAGGCACCCTTTACTCTGACTACACTGTTTTAGACCTGTACATTTCTATTTTCTCTACTGAAGCCTGGCTCATGCAAATGAAATACAGCTTTAACTTTAATAGTTACTTTTTTTCTGAAATAATTTGTATTCGAGTACTTATTATGAAATTCAGAAGTTCAAAACTGAGGAGGGGGGAGGGAGTGAGGTGCTGGTTCTGAATAGTGAACCCCCTCAGCTTCCTTTTCAGCTTATCTTTTCTCAGGAAGCTGCAGGAGGATGTGCTCAAAATGAGGGATAAAACCAGGACAGAGAAGGCGTGGAATTTAGGAAGCAGAAGAAATGAGCAGGATATTCTCAGGATGATGCTGAGGGAAAACCCCAGCTGTGCATTAGGCATAGAGGGCAATCAGTTTGGAAAGAGAGGGAGGGTGAAGGGCGCAGGAAGAGGTGATCCTCCGTTTGCTCTCACCACACAAGCTGTTTCCTGTTAAAGGGCAGGAGAGAGTAGCCACTAGAACAACATAGCATCACAGCGACAAAATCTCAGCAAATCCTGACAAGGAGCAATCATTCACTCCTGAAAAAATAGTTGCCCAGAAAAAAGATAAAGTCAGCCAACTAATTCAACAACGAATAATATTTAAATATTCAATTAAATTCTGAATATTGCTCTAATTGTAAAGGAAAGTGTGGGGTATATTTATGTTGGACAATGGGGAGGAGAAGGTGGAAATAAGTGAGCTACTTCAATCCCAAATTGTGTGATAAGTCAGTAGTTATCCACAGCAGTTTAGAAATTATTTGGAAATGTGAAAATAACCACAAAAAGAAACTGCTGAAATATTTGAAGATATTTGCCTCCGGGGAGGGAGTGGACTATAACCCTAGGTTTGGGTTTGTTTTGTTTTTGTCATTCTTTTGAATAACACTCTCCAACAAAAATAAAAACTAAAATCCTCCCAATAAATCTATTTAGAAATGAATGAAGGTGCATTTAAAGGCCTAAACTACCAAAACCAAAACAAGCATACCCGAACCCTTAAGCTACACTGAACCAACCCAGTATTTCACTTAATTTAAAGCTGCTCACTTGTTTTTCATTCAGTCTTGGGAGAACCTTCCAGAGACTTGGTTTTGACATGTGCCATTGCCAAGCACCTGCAGTGCAGCCAACTTTCCTGCCAGTCTGTGTAGGGCTGAAAAACAGCTGCAGACAGAATTGGTTGCAAGCCTGGGGTATGCTGTTGTCCTCCTGTTTTCTAGCTTTATGATATTCTCCTCTTTCTACCTCAAATCTGTGATACTCTGTGGAAGTTTGCTGTATGATCCTTGTTATCTCAAAAGATTGATCACACAGAATACTGAGCATATGCAGTTCTAACATCAATTAATTGTAAACGATAAAATAGCAGTGCATTGCTCATTCATATTTATTTACCTTTCATGGCAAGCATGCTTAACGAGTATTAGTGGCTAAACATAAGATTGTCACATGATTTGTGACTAGTTACAAGTAGTGAACACCACACTGTAAATATACTATTTAGATTTTTTTGGGTTGTTTTTCAGGGATGCAACAAAAATAGCTCTCAAAACTAAGTGGTGGTTCCAGTGAACTGCCCCACCTTGGCCACATGCAGTATATGCTGTGCTTAGTTTTTGTTCCCAGCTTCATGGATGCAGTCTGTGTAGTAGTCTCATATGTTATGTTATGCTTTGCCTTGTTGCTTACTGCCAGGTAAGGATTTGTAGCTGCTGGTTCTTTGGTGAGTCCTACTGTAGCATTTCACTTTTGTCATTTTCAGTTCCATTTCTTTACTTTCGTGGCTTTTCCCCCTAGACCTTTATTTCCATCTCTTATTCTTTGTGAGTTCTTTCCTGGTGTCTCATTAGCATTTTTCCTTTCTTCAAAAATTTCAACTATTTGATCAGGTAGTAAAATATTAACAATACATACATTTTTGGTACATGTAAAATCAGGGTAAGTACTTTTATGATTTTAAGGTTATCTAGTAGAACTTCTAATCAGACTTTTTAAGATTAAGTGTATAAAAACTTAGAAACCTACATAATTCTTTTAAATAGTTACTTGTTACCTGTCAATGTAGCATTTCTAAGTTCATGCTCATGGATTTTCACTTGAATACTAAATGCAGACACAATCTGGTCTGGGCAGTCAAAAGCCATCTCAGATGAGTGGTTAAGCATCGGATGGATAGATGGGAGAAAATCATCGGCAGCATAGATAAACAAATAGATGGATCGGTAGATTAGTCTCACGTTTGACTTTCTTCCCCAAAAGTATTCTTGAGTTCCCTCTTTAATGAAATGGAAGGTTAACAGTGTAAAATGGAAGGTTAACAGTGTTGGAGAGCTAGCTTTCTAATTGTGCATGCAATATTTCAGGAAAATATAATACTTGGAATTGACAAATAAGCTCAAAAATAACTTTTTTTTTTGCTAAAAAAATTAAGTTACCCAGACTCCTATTTAGGTAATGTTTGATCATATACATATGCACAGCAAAACAGTCCTCTGTGTATGATGCACCTATACTTTCTGTACTTCCTATTATTTTCATTTGGGATTGAAATAGTTTGCCTTCCTTCAGTTATTAATTGCCAGCAATTCTAGGGATCGAGTTGAATACAAAATAGACTTAAGAATGCATAATTAGGGCCCTCCCTGGTGGCGCAGTGGGATAAAGCACAGCACTGAGAATCTAAAGCC
>NW_004567140.1:4944882-5154951 GCF_000260355.1 Condylura cristata | reverse complement strand
TCAGCAGTGTACTTCGTTGATCTACCTGTTCTGTTCCCCACTCTGTCTCTGGTGAAGCCTCTCACCACCCTTGAGCCTCTGGCCTGTACCCCAGTTCTGTATGCATAAATAAATAAACCTTTAAAAAAAAAGAATGCATAATTATTAGATGCATGGTATAGCATATTATCTTTGATTATGGACTGACTTAGCTGACAGAAGTCCCCTGGAAATGAAACACTGCAGTATTTCTGGATATTTTATAAAACTACTTATCCCCCAAGTTTATGTATCACTTTTGCCAAGTGAAGGTAAATCTAAAACACAAACATGCACTTTATTAACTTAGGATATTTTAAACAGGGAGAAAAGTTTAGAAAATAGGACAAAAACCAGTGAACCCAGCATTTAATAAATATTAAAATGCTGACATGTTTTCCTAAGAAATATTAAAAGAATTCCTAAGTCACTTTCTTCCTCTTTAGAGGTAATCACTGTCTTGAAATTGTTTTTGTGTTAAAAAAAAATGTGCAAATACATAAATATGTAAAAATAAACTATTATAATTTTTTTAAATGACAAAAATAAAGGTAATAAAAGCAGAAATGCAAAGAGGAAAAATGTGCAAATATAAAAATAATTTGTTCTGTGGTTTTGGGTGTTTCAAAATTTTATATCAATAATATTATACCATATAAATCTTTTTGCAATTTGCAACATTAAGTTTTTTAGTTTACTCATGGAGATATATTATAGTTTGCTTATTTGAACTAATGTATAGAATCTATTGAATAACTAAACCAGTTGTTTATCCCTTACTTGATACTAACGTTATTTGCACCTATTTTGTATTATCAAGTGTCATCCTTATAGATTTATACATATCTACATATCCTTATATTTTTTATTTGTAAATCTTAAATTATGTTAAAAATTTCTGTATTAAACCAACTTTGAATTCTACTTGGTAACGGTATATATTTTAAAGTATAAATTACTGACTTTGGTATAATATCTTATTTTAAGATTTAAGACTTTTTTTTTTTAATGATTTTTTTTTTATTTGTGCATACAGAACTGGGGTACAGGCCAGAGGCTCAGGGGCGGTGAGAGGCTTCACCAGAGACAGAGCGGGGAACAGAACAGGCAGATCGACGAAGTACACTGCTGAGGGGAGCAGCGGGCGGGTCAGGAGAGGTCTGCCACGCCATGTGGTCACCTTTGGGGCTGGTGGGAATCGAACTCATGCGGAAGCGGCTTTTAGATTCTCAGTGCTGTGCTTTAACCCGCTGCACCACCAGGGAGGGCCAGATTTAAGACTTTTTTAAATACATGGATAAAGCAGCAGAATTACAAATGGCTTTTCTAATACCATTCTGATTCAGTTTTGGTGCCAAGTTACATCAGTTACTTTAAAATGGGTTAGGGAACTTTTCCACATTTCTGTATTCTCCGAAAAACACTAAGAAAATGGTCATTAGAGTTTTGACTGTGTTTTCCAACAAAACATCTGAATTGATGTGATTTCTATTATGGGGTGGGTATAGATCTTTAATTATCATCTGCAGTTGTCTTGTGGATACAGATTTATTTAAGCTGAAAATTCTTTTACGAGTATGTTTCAGTCAGTTACTTTTTGCTAGAAAAATGGTTCAAATAGTTTTTTTCCTGGATTTATTGATATGAAATTACTTAATATATTCTGTTCTGATTTTTGAAAATGCCTGCTATAACTGTGGCATATATCTGTATCCCCTTTACAATCAGTTCTGTTTTGTTTATGCCTTCATGTTTCCCCCATGAATAGTCTTAGTTACAAATATTAATCTATTTTATTTCTTTGTTGTAACCAATTTTAGGTGGTTTCTATTGTTTCATTAACTTTTGCTCTTTTTTATTTTTATTTTTATTCTTAAAGATTTATTTACTTGTGCATACAGAACTGGGGTACAGCCAGAGGCTCAGGGGTGGTGAGAGGCTTCACCAGAGACAGAGTGGGGAGCAGAACAGGCTGACTCATGAAGTACACTGCTGAGGGGAGCAGTGGGCAGGTCAGGAGAGGTCTGCCGTGCCGTGTGGGTCACCTCTGGGGTGGGGATCGAACTCATGCTGAAGCGGCTTTAGCTTCTCAGTGCTGTGCTTTAACCCACTGCGCCACCAGGGAGGGCCTAACTTTTGCTCTTTTATTTTTCACTCTACCAATTTCCTCTAAGCCTTTTAGGCATGATGCTTGTATCATTAATTTCCTTTTATTCTTGTTTTATGATTAATTCATTTAGCTACACCCCACACATTTTGAAGTATATTGTTTTCTTTGTGAATCAGTTCTAAATATTTTATAATTTTAATTGTAATTTCTTCTTTGACTCATAAATTATTTAGGAGCACATTAAAACTTTCTAAGTTTGTTGAAGATTTTAAGATATGTTATTGATTTCTAATTTTGCTACATTTTGAGCAGATATAATGGTCTGTGTGTATTATTTTCTTTGGTGGTTTTGGGAGTTGCCTTTGTCCTAAGATGTGGACAGTTTTTACAAATGCTTTAAAAAGATTGTAAGTTCTCTAACTCTTGGATGTATTGCTTTGTATAATTGTTGTCATCGTCTGTTAATTGTGCTATCAAATCATTTATAGCTTCTCTTATTTTTTTACCTTTTGATTACAAAGACAAGTTTAAAAATGTCTTATGATGACAGATCTTTCCCTTTACCACTTCTGCTTTCTTTATATGTATTACAGGCCTTTGTTCAGAGTTATTATGTCTTTGGCAAACTAATTTTTTACCATTATGTATTTCTAGTGATACTGTTTTCCCTCAAAGGTTATTTTCTGCCTAATATTGATATAGCTATCCTTTCATTAGCAGTGTCTGATACATCTCTTGTATTATTGATTATTTTTAACCTTTCTGTGTCATTATGGTTTAGTTGTCCCGTTTTGAGTCAGCACAGAGTTGGATTTCAGACATGAGGCTCACATGTTCAGTTCTGACATTCTTTCTTCTTTTAATTGCCATGAAATGAGGAATTATTACTATTGGTGGTGGTGAAGCTAACATTTTATGAACTTCTTACCTCTTCATTATCTTTTGCACTCCCATCTTTCCTTCGGGTTCAGTTTTCTTTTTTCACCTAAAATACTTCCATAGGTAGGATATCTTAATAGCTAGATGTCTTGCTAAACTTTTTCCCTATTGTTTTAAAACGATGAAAACTGCCTATGGCTTTGCTAAGCCAGTGGGTGGAGTTTTCTAGTTTGGTTGCTACAGACTGAGCAGCAATCCAAGGCCTTGGCTTTATGTGGAAGTGTCACTTCTAGCTTCTCTCCGCCTTCTCACCCGGAACCATACTTGCTGACTTCAGTGAGTGGTGGATCCCAGCCTCCAGCCGTTAGGACCTATTCCTAGGCCTACCATCACCTTGCCATAGTATTTCTCTGCTGTCCTCACTCTATATTCCCAACGGAGTTCTGTCACTGAGAAATTCTTTTTCTTTTTAAACTTGGTTATATGTTAACTTTTTTTGGTTTTTGGTAATATTTTACCTAGAAATGCTGTGTGTTTAGTATAAGAAATAGTTTCATGTCTATTTAAAATACATTGACAATAGAATTGAAACCCTAAAGTGATTTTCTAAGTACGTTTTTATCTCTAATGTGAATTCCAGTTGCATTGTATCTTTCACCATATTTAGGGAAATTAAATAGTTGGACACTTTTTTTTAAACATATTTTTTAAAAGATTTATTTATTTATTCATACAGAACTGGGGTACAAGTCAGAGTTGCAGGGGTGGTAAGAGGCTTCACCAGGGACAGAGTGGGGAGCAGAACAGGCTGACTAACAAAGTACACTGCTGAGGGGAGTAGCGGGCAGGTCAGGAGAGGTCTGTTGTGTGCCATGTGGATCACCTCTGGGGCAGGTGGGGATTGAACTCATGCTGAAGTGGCTTTAGCTTCTTAGTGCTGTGCTTTAACCTGTTGTGCCACCAAGGGAGGGCCCCTGGGCACATTTTTTAAACACTACTTTCTCTATTTTGTAATTTCTCTCATTTGCACCATCTTTTGGACATGCAGATATTGAGACATTTTAAATGATAGAGTTCTTCTCCCTAACCCATCTATCCCCACAGCTCTTGTTTTCATACTTTACAACTCCTTATTAAATATCGTGCTTTTAAGTTGTTTTTAGCTTTTTACCTTGAAAAGTAATATGATAAACATAGAACTTTATGACTGAGCATGGCCCAAAGATGTTTTCTTTTTGAAATATTTGTGTTTTAATAGAGGACTGGGAAATTTTAAAAAAGGTTTGTGACATTAAATAAGGCTATATGAAAGATATTTGGTTCGGGGACAATATTTTCTTCTGGGGCCTTTAGATTACATTATCTTAAAAACTGCTATGTTTGCTATTTCTATTTCTATTTCTTTTTAAATGTATCTTCTAAAGAACTCAGCATCAAGTCTCTTGGACTTTGATGTGAATAAAGCCCAAAAGTTAGGAGGGATGAAGATAGTAAGACAGGAGACTCCCACACTTTCCTCATCCACCAGCATACCACATGCACCACTTCACATAGAATGATTCCCTCTGAAAGAAATCCTACATTAACGGAGTGACTCTTACACACCCAGGAATTAAGACATATCTTGCTGTAAGCATCAGTGTAGTGCCAAACAATCAGGAGGGAAGCTCCAACTCCCAGCTTCTCCCTGAGAGGCAAAGGATTTGAACCACTAGTCTGGTGGTTCACATGCAAGGAATGGACCTCAAAACACTTAGTTCTGAAAGCCAGTAAGACTTGCACCCACAAGACTATGAAGTGAAGAAGTAGTTTTTAACAGTTATATTAGTATTCATGGTGGTTGTGCCCCAGGGATTAGCACAGACAAAGCAGGCAAAAATGTTCATCACCCAGTCTTTCCTTGAAAAATGATTGACTGATGACTTTACAACCTGCTACCTGAGAATTCACTTCTAATTTTCACACATCTGAGACAACTTACAAGTTCCGTAGGACTACATCCTACGGAAGGAGTTTGTATATGCACTTAGTGCCCTGACTTTTGTGGCTGCAACCCCAGATCCAGGTCACCTGTGTGAGAGCCAATGGGGCTTGCATTCACAAGTCCCACAGGACTATAGCAACAAAGGTGTTTTATACATGGGTGCAAGATTGCAACCTCCCTCATCATATACCCCCAGATTCAGCGAGAGAACAGGTACTATTGGTCGTCTCCCAGATTCTCCTGAGTTCGGTTTCTAATCACCCTGCACCTAGGTGCTGACTGCAGTCCTTTCCTTTGGGACTTGGTGACTGATCATCATTGAGATCAAGAGAGCAATGCATGAACAAAATAACAATTTCAACAAAGCTATAGAAAATATTAAAAGTATTAGACAGAAACTTTACTGTTAAAGAGTATAATAGCTGAACTGAAATTAACAGAGAAGTTTAAGAGCAGACTAGAATATGGAAGAAAGGATCAATGAACTAAAAAACAAGGCATTCAAGTTCATCCAATCAGAGTAGAAAAAAAAAGGAAAAGAGAACGAAGATATCATAAGGGACTTATGAGACCCGTCAGATGGACCAATATATGCATTATAGAGTTCCAGAACAAGAAGGAAGAAAGAAAGGAGCAGAAAACTTATTCAAAGAAATAATGGCTGGTAACTTCCCTAACCTAGGAAAGAAGGAAGCTTACAGATCCAGGAAGCCCAAAGAACACCAAAAAAGATGAACTTAAAGAGACCACAAGAAGACAATTTTACATTGTCAAAATTAAAGACAAAGCAAGAATTTTTAAAAGCAGTAAGAGGAATGAAGCATGTTACATACAAGAGGACCCCCCCTCCCATAAACTGTAAGTCGGTTTTTCAGTAGAAATTTTGCAGGCCAGGAATTGGATGATATATACAAACTACTGAAAGAAAATTATTGCCTTCCAAGAATACTAATGAGGGATAGAGAATTTTCCAGACAGAAAAAATGTTAAAGAGTTTGTTATCACTAGATTGGTCTTACAAGAAATGTTAAAAGGAATTCTTCAAATTTAAATGAAAGAGTGCTAATTAGTAACATGAAAACATATGACAGTATAAAACTTACTTGTGGGCCCTCCCTGGTGGCGCAGCGGGTTAAAGCACAGCACTGAGAATCTGAAGCCACTTCCGCATGAGTTCGATTCCCGCCTGCCGCCTGCCCTGGAGGTGACCACATGGCGTGGCAGACCTCTCCTGACCCGCCCGCTGCTCCCCTCAACAGTGTACCTCGTCGATCTGCCTGTTCTGCTCCCCACTCTGTCTCTGGTGAATCCTCTCACCATCCGCATCTCTGGCCTGTACCCCAATTCTGTACGAATAAATAAATCTTAAAAAAAAACTTACTTGTAATGGTGAATGTGTAGTTAATTCAGAGTACATTAATATTATAATGATAGATAAATCACTTGTAACTCCAGTATAAGGTTAAAGACAAAAGTATTCAAAAATACTACAACTATGATAGTTTGTTAATGGATACACAATATGGAAAAGATGTACATTTTGGGCCCTCTCCTGTAGCACAGTGCATTAAAGAGCAGTACTGCAAAGCTTGCTGTAGCAGCCACCTCAGGGCAAGTTTGATCATGGACCAGATAGGTGACCTATGTGGCGTGGCAGACACCTCCTGAACCATCCACTGCTCCCCTCAGCAGTGTACTTCATGTATCTGCCTGTTCTGCCCCACACTCAGCCTCTGGTGAAGCCTCTCACTGCCCCTGCACCTCTGGCCTGTACTCTAGTTCTATATGCATAAATAAATGAATATAAAAAAGAAAAGATGTATATTTTGACAATAAAACATAAAATATGAGGACAGTGTAAAATGTACAGCTTTTGTATGCATTTGAAGTTGTGTTATTAACAGCTTAAAATAGACTGTCATAACTGTAAGATTTTTTTTATAAGTCTCGTGGTAATCACAAAGCAAAGCCAATGATAAATATACAAAAAAGATAGAAAAAAACCCCAAAACTTAGCACTACAGAAAGTTTTCAAATCACTACAGAATAGAGAAAGTAAAAAACAAAGGACTTATAAATCAGGCAGAATACCAACAAAATGGTAATAAGTCCCTAGTTATCAATAATTACTTTAAAAAGTGAATAGACTATCTGATCTAATCAAAAGTGAGAAGGTGGCTGAATGGATGGAAAAAGAAGAGTCAGCTACAGGTTCCCTATGATAGTCAATTCATCTTTAAAATAACTCAGAGACAGCAAGTGAGAGATATTTTGTGCAAATGGGAACCAAAATAGAAGTTTTAAGCTAAAAACTATAACTAGAAACAAACCAGGTTGTTATATAATAATAAAGGTATCATTTCAACAAGAAGATATGGCAGTTAAATATTTAGGCACTCAACATCAGAGGAACTAATACATAATGTAAATATTAGCAGATCTAAAGAAATAGACAAAAACAAAATAATAGTAAGGGATAGATAGATTATTCAGATCTATCTGACTAATGTTGATTATTCAGACAACCAATAAAGAAACATTGGCCCTCCCTGGTGGCGCAGTGGGTTAAAGCACAGCACTAAGAAGCTAAAGCCACTTCCGCATGAGTTTGATTCCCGCCTGATCGGGAAGTGACCCCCACATGGCGCGGCAGACCTCTCCTGACCCGCGCGCTGCTCCCCTCAGCAGTGTACTTCATCAGTCTGCCTGTTCTGCTCCCCACTCTGTCTCTGGTGAGTCCTCTCACCGCCGCTGAGCCTCTGGCCTGTACCCCAGTTCTGTATGCACAAATAAATAAATCTTAAAAAAAAAAAGAAACATTGGATGTTACTCTATGTTAAAAAAGATTGATAAAACAAATAAACAGGACAGCAGGAGAACAGAATACATTCCAGCAATACACATTCTTCTCAAGTGCACATGGAATTTTCTCTAGGAGGAATCATATTAGGCCATAAAACAAAATGCTAGTAAATTTATGAAGATTGAAATCATATCAACATCTTTCCAAGCCAAATGGTATGAAACTAAAAATCAATTATAAGGAAAAAATTGAAAAATTTACAAATAATGTGAAGATTAAACTTGTATAATCATGTATAATAAATGGGTCAAAGAAAAAACCAAAAGGGAAATAAAAATAGCTTGAGATACATGAAAATGGGAACATACTAAAACTAGAGGGATACAGCAAACATAGTTCTAAAAAGTTGTTTTATAGCAGTAAATTCCTGAATTAAGGAATTTATGTAAGAATAATGAAGATATCCTATAAGCAACCTACCTTGTGTCGCAATGAACTAGTAAATGAAAAACAAATAAAGCCCAAAATTAGAAGAAGATAACAAAAATCAGAGAGGAAATAATGAAAGAAATACCTAAAAGACATTAGAAAAACATTGAAACTAAGAGCAATAAACAAAGTTGAGAAATTTAACCAAGAAAAAAGTCTCAAAATAAGAATTGAAAGAGGAGACATTAACCCAATAACACAAAATACTACATATCATAAGAAACTGCTACAAATAACTGTATGCTAGCAAACTGTATCATCTAAGAAATAAATAAATTCCTAGAAACATACATTGTATCAAGACTGTATCATGATGAAACAGAAAATCTGAACAGAGCAATTATTAGTAAGGAGTTTAATCAGTAGTCAAAAGCCTCTAAACAAAGAAGTCGAGGACCAGATGACCTCACTGGTGACTTCTACCAAAAACTTAAAGAAGATCCAATACTAATCCTTCTAAACTTTTCTCAAGAACAGAAGAGGAGGGAACACTTCCAAACTTATTTTACAAGTTCAGCACTACTGTGGTACTTTAAGAGTCAGACCAAGGCACACTGCAAGAAAAAAAATCTACAGGCAACATCCCTGATGACTATAGATGCAAAATCCCCTATAAAAATATTGGCAACAGTACATTAAAAAAAACCTTATACCAAAATCAAATGGGATTTACCCCAGGCATGCAAGGATAGTTCAACATACGTAAACTACCATTATATATGATATATCACATTAACAAAATCAAGGATAAAAATCATAGGGCCATCTCAATAGGTGAAGAAAAAGCACATGATAAAGCTCAAAATCCTAAAAACTCTCAACAAACATGGAATACGAGTAATGTACTTCAACATCAGAAAGGCTCTATATGACTAGCCCTCCACTGGCATAATACTCAATAGAGAAGTTGAAGCTTGTCCTCTAAGACCAGGAACAAGACAAGGTGCTGTATAGCCTCACCACTTTTACTTAACATACAACAAGTACTTAGCCAGAACAATCAGGCAAGAGCAAGAAACATAAGGCATCCAAATAAGAAAGGAAGTAGTAAAATTGGTTCCAAATGGTATGATATTATGCACAGAAAAATCCTAAAACTCTACCAGAAAACTATTAGAACTAATCAGAATGTATTAAAGTTGCAGGATACAAAGCAAATTTTAAAAAATCAGTTGTGTTTCTATATACTAACAATTATTGAATTATTGAATTATTGAAAGAGAAGCCAGGCAAATACAAAAATACTGCATGATATCACTTATATTTGGAGTTTTAAAAAAGTTAAACTCATAGGAAGAATGGAATGGTGGTTGCTGGAGGCTGACAGGTAGGAGAAATAGAGACTGATTAAAGGGTCTCAACTTTCAGTTACAGGATGAAGAAAGTTGAAGTTCTAATGGTAACTATAGTTGATAATACAATATTGTAAAAATATGATTTGCCAAGGGAGTAGATCTTAAACATTCTCACCAATAATAAAAAAAAAAGCTCTATATATGAGGTGATGGTGTGTTAATTGGCTTGATGCTGAAATCCTTTACCATATATATGCAACTTTATACAATCATCATGTGGGGCACTTCAAATGTATAATTTTACTGGTCAGTCATAATGTTGTTGGGCAATGGGGCATGAAGGGAATTGTGCATTACTTTAAATACATTAATTAATTAAGTAATATTTTAACCTACTCTGGAGAAACAGCAGCCAAAGGGGATGAAAATTTATACATGGCCTTTAGACAATTCTCAATGGCCCCAGTGGAGTTGAGTCTTTTTGCCTAAAGAAGTGACTCAACAACATGCCTTTTCTTGGCTTTTCTCTTCTTGTTTCAATTTTCCTGTTCCTTTATTCCTTCTCCCTAGAATCACCCTCCAAAACATACACTCAAACCCTGGCCTTGGGCTCTGCTGGGGAGAACACAATTGAAGATACAGCTCCTGCTGTTTTCAGTGCTTATAGGCAGATGTGGTTTTATCATGGATGTGCTTGCATGCTTCCAGAGACAATGTTTTTTGCATATTTTAAAACTATATGAAGACTATTATACTATATGAAAAAATTGACTCAAAAGGCAATAATCAGAGGCCTCCCTGGTGGCGTAGGAGGTCAAATCACAACACAATGGAGCTTTCCACAGCCATTGCGGCATGAGTTTGATCCCTGGCCCCCTGGCCACTATGTGGCTGACCCACATGGTGCAGCAGACTTCTGTCTTGCCCACTACTCCCCTCAGTAGTGTATTTTAGTAGAGCTGCTTGTTCTGCTACCCACTCTATCTCTGGTGGGTCCTCTTACCCCTGCACCTCTGGCCTACACCCCAGCTCTTGTATGCATTAAATGAATCAATCTTAAAAAAGAAGAAGAAGAAGAAAATAGTCATCTTGCTAAAAGGAAACCTCTTTTCTGGTCTTCTCCCCCCTTCTTTCTCCAAATAAAATGAACTAACAACAAATTCCCAGAACAAAAGCAGTGAAAATAAACAAATAAAACCTCCATAATCAGAATAACCAATTTTCACAAAAAATAACCAAAACATATAACTTTATGACATTAGATCACAAAATGGTAAAAATTGTAGTCCAAATATCTGGGCCAGCTTTCATCATACTTCTAATATCAGCTCTATTTCAAAGAGAATGTAAAAGAAAGAAGCATTTTTATATGTGAAGGACTAGATAAAATTACATGTCATATTTGTGCATCGAAATCTAATGGGAAATTAAGTAACTCTGAAGAAGTGCACTGTCATCACCAGGAGTTCATCATGAGAGAAAGAAGATGTTCAAAGGAAAACCTTCAGATTAATGCCAGAAGATGTTCCCAGCTGCATAAATGCCCAACTCAGCTACTAGTCCTTACAAATTGAGCAGCTCATTGAAAATTCAAGCTCCAGCCTGAAGCTGCTTCTGGGCTCAGATGTTGAAATCAGTATCTCCTGCTGATCAAGCTGTGACACAGCAAAGTAATAGGCCTGGTTTCTCACTTAATTCTCAGTGAGCCTTTCTTTCCCTCTGCAGTGAGGTGGCATTTAAAACCAAAGTCTATGTACACTGTAAGCTTTTCCTTCTCAGAGAAAATGAGAGTAAGAAATCTACCTATTTCATTCTCTACCATTATATTTGGAGTATTATATTTAGGTAATGAATGTCCCAGCAAAGTTAACAGAGGAACAGAAATGTTACTTGAAATAGTAATTGAAGGTAAAGGACAGGTAACAAATAACAGACAGGTTGTAGATGATAAGAGTTTCAGAACAGTCTGGAGAAAGGCTTTCGTTTTCAAATATCCTCTGTAATGCTGCTAGCAATAATAAAGAAGTAAGGAACTGATATTAATAAGTGGGTCAAAAGTTAGCACATTTGCCATTTAGAAACAATGCTTGCTTTGGTTCATTGCCAGCCCCTAGAGGAAACTATTAACAGTAAATTGTATATCTTTCAAAAGCTTTTAATGAATATATAAGCACATATAAACATATCCTATATTTTTCACATAGAGAAACCATGCATTTTGCATAATAAACATCTTTCTGTAGCAGGTAGTATGGTTCTTTTAAATTCTTTTTAACTATGGTAGAACACTGTGGGAGGTACTAGATTCCTAATGATGAGCATTTAGGTTGTTTCTAATCTTCAGCCTTTCTCTACACCTGAACAAATAATAGTATTCATGTGGCTTTTTATGTGCATATATAGGTAGGAAAAATTCCTCAAAAATAAAGTTGTTGAATTCAAAGTTATATGTGTTTTAAACTTTTCTAGATATAAAATGTCCACCCAAAGAATAAATTGAAGTAGAATTGCTAGGCCAAGTGGTATAGGTATTCTACTTTTCAGAAATGTTGTGCCAATTTAAATCCCTGGGCAACATGGCAAACTAGGTAATTTGAAAACTTTCCCCCAAGAGACACCTAAAGTATTAAATAATAGTAACAAACATCTCAAATGAGATCTAGGGACAAATCCCCCAGGAACCCAAAATGAGGAAAAAGCTGAAAACCAAAGGAGAAAGGAGGCATTGAAGCCATAGAAGTTTACGTAACTAAGACGCTAACAGTCTTACAGTCACAGGAAATCAAGACCTCAGTCCAGCAAGACAGAGAACCAAGGTGGATGGAGAACCCTCATGGAACTTGAATCCTCACAAGCGACATCTGCCATGAAAAAAGTTAAAGCAAAACAGCAAAAGGAGATAATAAGGTAAAATCTCTGACTTTGCCTGGTAATACAGCAAGAAATAAGTTATAGCTTGAGAATTTATAACCACAACCCTCCCCTCAGGTGAATTTGGGGTTATAATATATCCTACCTCAGGCACCTTGGATGTCTAAAGGAAGCAAATACAAAAACTCTCTGCCGACTCTTCTGAAGTCTCTGAAGATTGATGTCTTCAATTGAAGCTGCACAAGATTCCTATGGATTAGTCCTGATTGACTGTGAACTCACAATCCAAAATTACATGAGGCAGGAAGAAACATTTTTCTGGCATTAATGTAAATAGAGAAAATAATAGTGATAAATCTCTAAGATCTTCAGGTAACTGAATATTCAAATAGTGTATGTAAGATGAGCTTTATATTTTTATTTATTTTTGTGTAGAAGAACTGGAGTGCAGGCCAGAGATATGGGGCAGGAGGATGTACCAGAGACAGAGTAGGGAGCAGAACATGCAGCACCACTGAAATCCACTGCTGAGGGGAGCAGCCGATAAGACAGGAGAGGTCTGCTGTGCCACACATGGTCAGCTCTCCAGCCGGGCATTGAACCAAGTCCATCAAGATGATCAAGATGATAGCACTGAGACTCAACCCCTAGGCCACCAGCGAGACCTGAGTTTTATATTTTTAAAAGTCTTAAGGAAATAACATCAGAAGCTGTAACTAAAATGACATATAAACAAGATCTAGCATATGTTCAAAAACAAAGTAAAATTAAAAATTAAAAAAATATGATAATTGAAATTTTAAAGAATTGAAGTACCATTATTTTATATCCTTGCTAGTGTTTTGAAAGAATAGAATCCCTCCCGCCCAACAAGATAGTCAATGTAGCATTCCCACCACTGACGTTCCTGTAGTCCTCCACCCTGGTCCACTGTGATGTCCCCTCACAACACCCCCCTTTTCACCCATCTTCTTCCCCCTCTGAGAGCAAAAGATCCATGGTCAGTTTTCAAGTGTTGGTTTTAATATTTGTCTTTGATCTTTTTTTTTCCCTATAGTCCACATATAAGTGATACCATCTGTTATTTATCTTTCTCCTTCTGGCTTATTCCACTTGGTATAAGACAATTTTGACTATGACAGAAAGAAGATCAGAATCAGTTGTAAAAAGAATTAGTGAACTGGAAAGATCTGTAGGAGGTACCGAAAGCACAGCACAAAGATGTAAGGATGGAAATTAAGGAACTTGTTGAACTTGTGAGCATGAAATAGCCAAACATGTATTGTACTGGCATTCTAGATGGAGAAGAAAATGGGGAGAAATAGAAAATGCTTGAAGAGATAGCATGTGAAAATTTTCCAGAACAAATAAAAGATATGATTCTCCAGATTCAGGAAGCACATTAGCTTACAAATTCTTTCACTGCATTTTAGCATAATAACATTTTATGAACTACACTGTATTTTCCAAAACAAAAAAGAAAAAATAGATTGTTTTATAGTGTGTCACAATCTTTAATGTCGGACTAAATAGAAGACAGCTGGATCTCATATCTGCTTCCACATGCTGTTCCATATCACACGTCATGCAGCCTCTGAAAACCACAACTTGTGAGAAAGTGAGAAAGAAAAAGGCAAATCATGTCTTATATTACTAAAATCAAGTTTTGACTTTGTGAAACTTCTTAAAGTTTCTCCAGCTCCCTCACAGGTCTCTGGAATATACTCTGAGAATCCCTAGTTTAGCATAAGCTTCCTATGATGGATTGTAGCTGGTGGGTTTGGTGCTGGAAACAAGTATTTTATCCCCCCACACACATATACATGCACACACACTCCATGTATGCTCTATATGAATCATGACTTCATGATTCACGAGTGGCTAGTTAGAATATAATAAAGTACACTTCAATTTGAAACAAGACTCATCCCTTTTCCATGATTCAGAGGTATTTCAGATTCTATAGTGCTATCTTAGTGAACATCGAGTATGTTGTGTTCAGATGTGCAGATCTTGTGTTACACCAGATATTTTTTGTTAATGAGACAGTAGGTAGAATACTTGTTACCATAGTGTGACTGGGTGGCATGTCAAAGATAAATATGATTCTCTATTACAAAACTGAAACCTGCCCAAGAAGTAGAAGACAAAATCAGTTGCCAAAGACAAACACTTTAGTGTTTCTCAATGATAAGGAAACCAATAAACAACTGATGTAGAAATACTGACTCTGGAGACCCATGGAGGGGAATTAAAGGATAGCTTTCAACTACCTGGGAAAAGTCTCATTTACTTAGTTTGACTTAAATTTTAGCATCAACTTTTCCTCAACTGATCTGCATCTGATGCTTTTTATTTCTGATTTTATGTCAGTTAAGAAGTGACACTTAGTTAAATCTGTTAAGGGATTGGAACCTTCTCTCCTCATCCATATTAAACAAATATATACATGTGTTTTTTCTTTCTTATTTATTTCATGATATAAAACTAAGATGCAAGACATTATTTCACCTGTGCCCAAGAGAAGAACAGTTATAATAACCCATTAGATTTCATACTTCTCACACATGGGGAGATGAATAGTAAGAAACCCAACCCCAAATCACATTGCAATCATATGTAGCATCCTTCTTGCAGATATTACTAGTATGTCAAATAGCAGCACCCTTTTGGGGGCATTCTTTGTGACAGCTCAGATATAGTCTGCCTTTCACAGTTACAAAACTTATCCTGTAACATTTGCCCTAATTACAAGCATGCTACTTTTATAAAAATTTACTTTACAGCTTTAAAGACATTTTCCAGTCTTTATTATTATCTACAATTCACATGTTTACTTCTAATTTTTAGTAGCAAAACATAGATTAAATCTTCATCCTTGTATGTAAAAAAAAAGATCATACATCTCAATTCATACATCTCAATTTCAATTAAAAAGACTAATATTCACTCTAAATTTTAGGTAAATCCACAAGGCTTAATCCCAGTTCATTTCTGCAAAAGCATAAGTAAGATAAGATTAACAGGTGACTTTTTAACAGGGATTCTCTGTGACTTACAAAATAATACGAAGGATTAAAAATTCTTTATTCTCTACCTCACTACTAAAAGGATATGAGATTAAAAGATCGATTTGTTCCAGTAGAATTTCATTTATTATCCTAACACATACTGAGTACCTCCTGGGTACTAAGACTTTGGTAGAACCTCAGTTTCAGAGATAAATCAAAAGTCATCACTGCCTTCATAGTCCAGTAGAGAAAGAGAAGCCTGAAGTAAAAATTGATTTAGAGAGTGAAAAGGTTTGTAATGAAAGCATAGATGAACCATGTTGATGGCACAAAGGAGTGATACATTCTGCTTACAGAATCAAAGAAGGCTTTCTCTTTGAGCTTGTCTTGAGGAATAAGTTGGAATTTTCTAAGCTGCCAAGGAGGGCCAGGATATTCCAGGCAAAAATAACTATATGTGTAAAGCCCTACAGTCCAGAGATGGCAAATTACTCAATGTGGCAAGACTAGAATAAGGCAAAGATGGAGGACAATTGTAATGATGTTGGAGAGTAAATGGAAATGAGTTTATCAATGATCTGTAGCCAAACTTGGAAACTTGAACATTCTCTTGTGATCTTTGGTTCAGCTGTGCCCTGGAGCAGCAGGGGATTCACAAGGTGCTTGAATATTGAGGGTGGGTCTGGGGAGGGGGGTGTCCGTTCCTAGTTGCTTCTAGTACTGCTTTAGTAATCACTCAGTTTAACATGTGCTAGTTTGAAGTTGAATCTCAGTTTTACTCAGCAGTTGTTTATTGAGCTTCTCTAGGTGCCAGACTTTGTGTGGACATAAATAATTCATAGCCTCCAGATGCAGAAAATATGCCTTTATTAAAAAGTTAGGAATCTACAGCTATAATTGATATGGAACCATGGTACATACCAAGCAAGAGTGTGCTATGATCAGATTTTCTTAGAAAGCTTATTTGTATTGTAGTTTGGATAAGAGGTTTATGTCCATAGGCTGGACAGAAAACGATGGGATAAATCCAACAGCCTTGAGGTATATTGAATGTGGAGATAAGATGATAGCACATTAGTGATCCTCCCTGGTGGCACAGTGGGTTAAAGTGCAGCACTGTGAAGCTAGCTGTAACCACTTCAGTGAGAGTTCAATCCCATGCCCGGAGGTAACCCACATGGCACAGCAGACCTCTCCTGTCTCCCTGCTGCTCCCCTCAGCAGTATATTTCATGAATCTGCCTGTTCTGCTCCCCACTCTGTCTCTGGTGAATCCTCTTACCCCTCACATCTGGCCTGTACTCCAGCTCTGATACATAAATAAATACATCTTAAAAAAAAAAAGACGATAGCAGATTAAGATAATCAGGTTTCTGATGTGTATGAATATATTTATCACCAGGAACCTTGGGTTGGGGAACCTATGGAACATTCAGCTTTTGGGAAGATGCTGGAAGAGGAAGAGCCAGTGAAAGAGGCTGAGAAGGGAGAGACTAGAAAGTAAAACCAGTTGAGTGTTACCTAGGAAGCCCCAGAGGCAGAATTTCAGCAAAAGTGAGATTGGTGGTGTCTAGCACTTCAGGACCTCATAAGATGGACTGAGAAGTCTCCCTTGCTTGGGCAAATGGAGAGAACTGGGTGAACTCAGCAGGACTGGTTTCTGTGGAAGCCAGATTGCGGTGGGCTGAGTAGTGAGTAAGTGGCAAGGACGGAGAGACAGCGAGATTAGATAGCTTCTTCATGAGGATGGCTGTGAAGGCAGAGGGGAGAGAGATGCTGGGGTGACAGGCAGGGGTTCATCAATATGTGCAGGGAGAAATCCAGAAGGAGGGTGAGTTGAAGGTAATGCATGGTATGTGTAATGCATATCACTTGTAGTGACTATCATTTCTTTTTTCTTTAAATATTTACTCATTTATGCATACAAGAACTGGGGTACAGACCAAAGGTGTGGGGGTGAGAGAGTTCACCAGAGACAGAGTAGGGAGCAGAACAGGCAGATTGACTGAGATACACTACTGAGGGGAGGAGTGGAGGGATCAGGAGTGTTCTGCTCCAGGGACCAAACCCATGCTGCAGGGGCTGCAGACAGTTTCTCAGTGCTGTGCTTTAACCAGCTGCACCACCAGGGACGGCCTGAATGTCATTTCTAAGGGAGGTCCCTGAGAAGGTGAGAGGGAACGTAATCCTAACCCGTCTTTCTTAAGAAACCCTAAACATATGAGAATTTGCCAGGAATGTAGTCAGCACATATGCAGCTGTGTTTGCATAGCCACATATTTGGGGGATCGAGGAGGCAAGTTTACTGACAAAAGTTTGAAAATCAGTTTTAGTTTTATCAGATCACTGGAGGATTTGTAGTATCAAGGTGCTGTGGAATCTTAAGTTGTGTCTTTGTAGTTACTAAATTTCTCTATTTAGGACATTCGTATTTCAGAGCTCTAGGGCCATCTTGGTTTAAGCCTAATTGATAGCTTAATATTCTGGAGTGCTCAGAAAAATGCATACCTTGTTATTATTGGAGATGCCTTAAGAAACTCTTCCTCCTTTACCTTATTCACCCCTTTATCCTGTTGGTTCTAGATTTTCCAAGAGGTATTTAAAAGTCTTTCCCCGCCCCCTGTTAATGCACCTCATCTCATTCAACAATAGGCTTTCATTTGTCGCCTAAGGATCACCCACTTTTTAGGTGAAATATGAATTTCTATCTCCCAGTCTAGTAGAGATGCTGGTGACCTTCCTGAAACAAGCTAGAAGTTAGTAGCCTTTGGGATGACTTAAAAATGAACAATGGCATCATATTCTCTAATTTGTTGCTGTTGATTCTGTGCTTTGGAACATCTTGGCGATGCAATGATCTATCAGCTAACTTACCCTGCCCACTGGGCTAGTAGTGAGGGGAAGGGACAGGAAGGTTTGGTGAACACAGGCCCCTGAATGGGGACAAAGGGCTTAAAGTATTTACTCTGAAATTTGTTGCTCATTTCCAGTGTGGGTGGGAAAAATATATCTCATATAGTGGAATGCAAGTGCTCACCCTGCAGAGAGTAAGACAGCATCTACAGATAGTTCAGAGGGGAATGCAACACCTACCTAGCAATTAAGAGGTGGTTCAACCTAATATCATTAAGTGTTCCTGACAGTTGGGCTTATTAAACCATGAACTGGCCCTCAGGAACAGCCTCACTTGGCACGTACTTCACCTGGACATAGCATTTATTTGTGATATGAGCCTAAGACTTAGGTCAGCTAGACAAGGGCAAGACAGACCCTATAGTGCTTTTACAGGTTTTGACATTGATTTGGGGCCAGAGACATACACATCTCTGTTATTCTCCTCCCGACAGGTTTTGACATTGATTTGGGGCCAGAGACATACACATCTCTGACTGTTATTCTCCTCCCGCCTGCACTTAACCAAAGACACTTGTTCCCTTTATTCAGCACACCCGCTCCCACCCCTGGGAGCGTGCCAACTCCTAAACGTGTGCTATTGCACTTTCCAGTCCCGAGTCACTGCTGGCAGTTGCTGATTTACCTTCCTCTAGAGGTGACCTTTCTTGGTTTTTATTTTTCTCCACATATATAGAATATATTTTCTCTAAACATTACACAAATGCTAGCTTGACAAAAGGAAATTGACAGAAGTATACTGTGCTAGCCCTGGTGAAAAGAGCTAATCAAAGCAGCTTTTTAATTGCTGGAGTATGATTTAGATGTGCAAAAAATCCTAAAGTTAAATTTGCATGACTAATTAATTAAGCAAAGCTCACAATTGACAAACATAATTAGCGCATACAAAATTGAAACCACATCCCAGTTCTTAACTTAGAGCCAAAAAAAAAAAAAAAAAAAACAATGTGAAGGAACTCAAATCCTCAATTCTCAGATAGATTTTGGTTTGTTAGATTTGCAGAACATAGTTAGTTACAGAACATTCCTGAGGATTTTTTTTTGAAGATTTATTTATTTATGTATATGGGGTCCAGGCCAGAGGTGCAGGGGCAGTGAGAGGATTCACCAGGGACAGAGTGGGGAGCAGAACAGGAAAATTGACAAAGTACACTGCTGAGGGGAGCAGCAGGCAGGTCAGCAGAGGTCTGCCGTGCCATGTGGGTCACCTCTGGAGCCTGGGATCAAACCCACACTGAGGCAGCTGCAGCTCACTTGCAGTGCTGGGCTTTAACCTGTTGCATCACCAGGGAGGGCCCAGGATCTTATGTTTTTTAGACATAAGAGTTTTGGCACATTTGCTCATTCCTCTAGTGGATACATATTACATAGTAGAATGGAAATATTCTCCAAGGGGGAAATGATATCTCTATATCTGTTATGTCTCCTGTGCATCTATTTAGCAATCACCTGTATATCTAACATCTATCTTTTATGTATTCATCTACTTTTCCATAAAGATATTTGCGATACATAAATATTTTATGTGGGAAGGTGGTTTGATCTGGAGACTAAAAATTGGCAATGGCTGTTACTGTGGAGGTCTGTCAGTGGAGATACGTGCAGGGCCCTATGGAACATCCTCATGATACCAAACTAAGGATGAGCCTCCTGGAGCCCCTTTGAGCAAAGCCATTCTGGAGCTTGGGAGTAGGGAAAGTATCCTGTCATGCTTATCCAGAGTGGTGTGTGCTGTCATTGATGACAAGAGTAGAATTGTGCTTAGAGTTTTCTGGGGGGAAGTCATTTCCCTGGTAATCTAGACACCTTTTTCCTTAAAACAGAGACATCTCGGGCCCTCTCTGGTGTCACAGGTGGTTGAAGTATAGCACTATGCTGCTATCACAGCCACTGCAGCACCAGTTTGATCCTTGGCCAGAGTGACACACCGGGTGCAGCAGACCTCTCCTATCTTGCCTACTGCTCCCCTCAGCAGTGGATTTCAGTCAGTCTGCCTGTTCTGCTCCCCACTCTGTCTCTGGTGAATCCTCTCATCCCACGCACCTCTGTCCTGTACCCCAGTTCTGTATGCATAAATAAATAAATCTTTTTTAAAAATGCAAAAAAAAAAAACCCCACAAAGACATCTCTAGTTGAACTGGAGACCAATATCTAGGGCATCACATTTTGTCCCCCACAGAGAAGCCTGAAAGCATCTGCAAAACCGAGTCCTTATTCTTAAGTAATTCTAGCATGACAGTGGCAAACCTTGCTTAGGTTGTTTGTTTTTACTAGCTGTAGAATATACTGAAAATATAAGTATTATTGATTTTAGACATTTTATAAATTTCAACAAATGTGCTCACACTCACATATTTTCTTCTGTTTTTGAGTTTCACCTGTTTTATTGCATATACATCTAGTTCATTTCAACAGTGGTAGATACTTATCTGCAAACGTGCAGGGAAATTTTCTTAAAATATATCTCAAAATGGAATTATTGGACTACATTTTATGTACATTGTCAGATTTGTTAGATATTGTTATCCAAATGTTAGGGTGCTTCTACCAGTGATATGTGAGTCTTCTATATTCTTGCCAATGCTTTTGATTCTCGTCTTTTACTTTTTGTCTATTTCATGAGAGTCTGATTCCATGGGAAGTTGAGCACCTTTTCACATGCAGTTAATGAGTACTTGAAATATGGCAAGTCTAAGTTGTATTGTAAATATAAAACACACACTAGATTTTGAAGACTATGAAAAAAGAATATAAACTATTTCATTACTAATTTTTATATTAATTACATTTAAATGTTAATTAGTTGGAGATATTATTGAGACATTAAGTATATTCTTGAAATTATTTTCTTTATTTCACCTTTTTTAATGTGAATACTGAAAAAAAAAAGCATATGTATATGTTCCTCTCAATGCATTTCTGTTGGACATCATTGGTCTACAAGCTCCATTATAATGTTGAATAACTATGGTGGAATAATGTCTATATCATTATTTTATTTCTGAATAAATATTGTGAGTAATCATTGTTTTATTGTGTCTTCAGTGGAAATCCTAAAGATTCATCTTTATTTCTGCTGTTTGCACTTTGTGTTTTGTAGCTACTCCTGCTTTGCTTGGAGTGATTATTATGAGTCAAGATTAAATGGTATTGTTTTGACTGCATCTTAGTTTGCTCAACCATATTGGTTGTTTTTGTGTGTGAGTGATCACCTTGGCATCCTGAGATAAACCTACTTGGCCATTTTTGTTTTTTTATCTCTTGCTGAACTTAATTTTCTTATTTTTTTTTCCATTACTTAGGAATTTTACATGTCTATTCATAAATGACATGGTTCTATAAGACTAATTTTTTGGGTGTTTTCTATATTACAATTATGACTGCTTATGTAGTCAGCTTTTATGAGCTCCTTCTAATTCCAAGAACTCTCTTGCACTCCTTCACTGATTCCTTTCCCAAACCTCAGAAGGTAAATTCTGTTACTATCCCCATTATACAGAAGAAGGAACTAGACAGATGGGAAAGGTGCCTTGTCTAATGGTGATGCTCCATTTTGGCTAAAATAGTGGACCAGGTATCTCATGAAACTTTCTCAATTCAGATATCTAAAATGCTGAATAAAACATTAAAAATATTTTAAGATGAATCCTTAGAGTCCCTTGTTTTAATTCTTTAGGCTTCAATTTTAATAGACCCTAATGAGGAGCAAACAAGGTGGGGTAGTTGGATTAAACACCCCCAGAGTAAGTCCAGGACCCTGAAAGTTGGCTCATAAAGTGATTAAACTGGAAAACATCCATCCTTCATGTATTCTCAAGGCAAGCAAAAAGGAAATTTACCTGACAACAGAAGGGAGGAGGTCCAGAATTAATACTGCTACATTCTACAGGCTTAGAAAGAACACTTGCAGAGAACTAATATTTTACCCTCAATTGTTCTAAATCTCTTTATAATCCCATTGTAGTCTCCTCCTTAACCTTGGATTATTTAAAAGTACAATGTTTATTTCCAAATATAAGGGTGTTTTCATTTCATTCTGTAGTTGAACTTAGTTGCAATGAGTTTAGGGTATACAAACTATATGCTATTGATTTTTTGAATTTTGCTAAATTATCCTTCAAACTTTAACAATTGATTAAAAAAAAGATTTATTTATTTATGCATACAGAACTGGGGTGCAGACCAGAGGTGCAGGGGCCGTGAGAGGATTCATCAGAAACAGAGTGGGGAGCAGAACAGGCAGACAGATGAAGTGCATTGATGAGGGGAGCAGCGGGTGAAACAGGAGAGGTCTGCCTCGCCATGTGAGACACCTCTGGGGCGGGAGATCGAACTCGCATTGAAGCGGCTGCGGCTTGATTGCAGTGCTGCGCTTTAACTTTGTGTCACCAGGGAGGGCCAGATTATTATTATTATTATTTTGGTAAATATGCCACATATTTCCTCCATTTTGGGTGTTATAGTGTTCTTTTATGTTTCCGTCTAATATATCATGTTTGCTAATTGTGTTGCCCAATTCTTTGTTCTATGAATATCAGAGAGTTAGAATCTCCCACTGTAAAGGTAGATTTATTCAATTTTGTGTAATTCTAACAGTTTTTTATTTCCCGATACCTAAGCTATAGTAGTAGATACAATAAAAGTTCATGGTAGTAACTACTTTCTTGTAGATGTGAAAAAAAAAATCACTTTAAATTGAAGCTCTTATCTCTGTTCATACTTTTAGTCTTAAAATATACTTTATTTGCTATCAATTGCTTACTGGAATTTTTTTGGTTAACATTTCGCTGAGCTATCATTTTCACCTCTTTATTTTCATTATTTCTGTGTTTGTTTCAGCTGTCTCTTAAAAGTAGCCCATTACTGATATTTGTTTCTTTATCCAGAGTTATAGTAACTTTCTTAAAGAGTCCGGTTTAATTTGTTTTCATTGATTGTGATTAATGGCATAATTGGACCTATTTGTTGCTGTTTTGTGTTTTTTTTTTAAGATTTATTTATTCATGTATACAGATTTATTTATTCATGTAGACAGAACTGCAGGCCAGAGGTGCAGGGGTGGTGAGTGGATTCACCAGAGACAGAGTGGGGAGCAGAACAGGATGAAGTGCACTGCTGAGGGGAGCAGCGGGCGGGTCAGGAGAGGTCTGCTGCGCCCTGTGGGTCACCTCTGGGGCAGGCCGGGATTGAACTCATGCAGAAGTGGCTTTAGCTTCTCAGTGCTGTGCTTTAACCTGCTGCACCACCCAGGAAGGTCCTGTTTTTTTTTTCTTTTTTTTCTATTTACCAAGATCATTAACAACTCTTTCTTTGTTTTGTATTTCCATGTTCTTTTTATTCTTTCCTCTGCTTCCACTCCAACAGTTAGAAAATTTCATAATTTATTATTTAATAATTTCCTTATATTTTAAACATGTACAATAAGCTTTCCTCCTAAACTCTATAACCCTTTTTTTTACTCTATCTCCTTCTGAACAAGATAAAGCATTCAAGAGACTTTAATAACCCATAGAATTCCTTCTTCAATCTGCCACTTCATTGATATAAGTAATTTTAGTTTGATCCGTTTTTAGTTTTACAAAATTAGTTGTTATGGTTATTATCATTAGCAACCAGTAGTTAAATAGATTCACCAGCACACTTTGTATATATTTGCTGGCGATGCCCTAATCCTCCACTCCTTCCTTCTGCGCTCATTGTTCTTCCTGTTGAAGTATATCCTCTCACTACCTGCTGCAATAAGAACAACACTGGTTTTGCTCCACATACAACTCTTGCTGTTTTTACTTATCTGTTGAAAGCTATTTCTTTACTGTTTGCTGGTGTCGGTTCACCCACGAGATGCCTGCTTTCAGTTTAGTGACTACTTTTTTGTAGGTAGTCTGTCTTCTCTCTTGGTAGCATTTAGGATTTTCTCTTTATCCTTACTGTTCTGAATTTTCACTATTGCATCCTTAGATGTGGGTTTACTTTTGTTTTTCTGTCCCAGCAATTGATGAAAACATTCACCCTGAGGATTTATGTCTTTCTTCACTCCTCAGCCTGGAAAGTTCTTAGCCATGCTTAGCTATTATTTCTCCTAGTGGTGCCTCTGTGCCCTTTCCTCTATTCTCTGCATCCGGAATTATATGAAGTAAGTCTTGACATTATCTCACTCTTTCATCTTTCTGGCCCTTTGTCTTTTTAGAATTATCCATTTATTTATTTTTTTTTACATTTTAAAAGAGCAGCTTTATTAAGAAAGGGAGAAAGAAAAAGAGAGGTCCCTACACAGTTAAAAGCAGGCAGGAGAGCTGCCCATTTTTTATTTTTTATTTTTAAAAGATCTTAAATTTATGTGTGCCACTTAAGCACAAGTAACTTCCTTTCCCCCAAACAACTTCAGAATACATTCATGACCATATTCTCTCAGCCCCAGTGCACACCTCCTACACAGAAGGATACTCTTCTCCACCCCTGCTATGCAGCCACAGAAGTCAGAAGGTTGACCCTCATACATTCCTACCATCCGCCCCTCAGGCCCCATTTCACTTTCTCTGATTGTCCAGCTGTGGTGCCAGTTCAGAAGCTTCTTGCCCTTCAGCTGTCAAGGCTCTTTTCTGCCTTCATCCTTGAGCTGTTCCTCCATTTTCCCTTAACTTTGAGATCTTGAGTCTCCTGAAGTTTTAGAGATGAGTAGTTTGAGTTTGTCTTATATTTCCTCATGGTTGAACTTAGGCAATGCATTTTGGCAGAAAAATTGCCAAATTGATGCCATGTTGCTCTTATGACTGTAGCTAGTTAGTAGCGCTTTTACCTTGAATCATGACTAGGATAGTTTCTGCCAAATTTCTCCACTTTCTGATCGCCCTTTCTTAATGATTAAGTATTTTGGAAAGATACTCTGCGGAAATATTCTGTATCTCCTCATACTTCTGCCCAATAACAATGGTTAGTGCCTGATGGAGATTTTCTTACCTTACTGCTTCTGCACTTATTCATTAAAATTCTGGGCCCTCCCTGGTGGCGCAGCGGGTTAAAGCACTGTACTAAGAAGCTTAAGCCACTTCCCCATGAGTTTGATTCCCGCCTGTCTGGGAGGTGACCACATGCTGTGGCAGACCTCTCCTGACCCCCGCCCACTGCTCCCCTCAGCAGTGTACTTCGTCGATCTGCCTGTTCTGCTCCCCACTCTGTCCCTCGTGATTTCTCTCACCCTCTGCATCTCTGGCCTGTACCCCAGTTCTGTATGAATAAACTGAAAAAAAAATTCTATTCTAAGGAAGGGCTGAACCTTCTCTTCTGTTTATTGCTTACTCATTTTTGTTTATCAAACTCATTTAGAAATTTTATAGTGATAAAATTTTATAGTGACGAAATGTATATAACATAAAAGGTGCCATTCTAACCATGTCTAAGTCTGTGGCATTAATCATCATAGTTGTGTGACCATCATCACTTCCCATCTCCAGAAATGTTTTCATTTCTCCCAGTTATAACTTTGTACCCCTCAAACACTAATTCCCATCGCCATCCCCAGCCCCACCTTACCATTTTATTTTCTGTCCCTATGATTCTGACTACCATATGGATGTCATATAAGGGAAATATTACAATGTTTGTCATTGTGTCACCAACCCATCCCTTTGCTTATTTTTGCTCAGTCATTTATACTAACATGGATCCAAGGAGATCTATTATTTATCCTATGGCATACCATCTCTTAGTTTATATTTTTGTTGCTCAGATTGTTCCAGCTTTGGCCATCAGGAGCTCCTTCAGGTTGATGTCTGTATTCCATGAGCAGATCCATTGGGTTTTTGAACACTTTGTACTGTTAGATACCACAGAGTGTTTCAGACACATCTCATTTTCCTGTTCCTGCTCTAGAATCCACTTCTCCATGGAGCTCCGATTCCTTTCATTGGAGAATGTTATCTTGAAACAGCATCTGGGCACTGGGTTCTTACTGGTACTGGATATCGGTCTTTCTAGGCTCCTCCAGGCAAAAAGAACTAGTAAACCTACGTACACACATATGCATATCTATGTGCTTATATACATATGCATATAAGTGTGCATGCATGTCTGCGTGTCCATCTGTAGACTATTCCCCAATACCCTTCCCCATGCCCCAGCCCCTTCCTGTCCCCACCAAGAACCAGAAAGTAACCATGAGCACTGGTTAGTGTTTTGCACAAAGAAACAGATGTATATTTTCTCATGACCCTTTCCTTTCTTGCATGAAGGCTAGCATTGTAGGTCCACTGACTGTGCTTTGCTTTTTTCTTTCTTAGTCGATCCTGCATATCATGCCACATGAGAGAGAGCCCGTTCGTTCTTGCAGCTACACGTAATACAGTACTCCTTTGTGGAGACGCACCATAGTTCTTATAACTACGCTTCTATATATAAGTATTTAGATTGCCTTCAACATTTTGCAGTCACGTTGGCACAACAAATAACCCCACGATTCTGTATTTTTGTTTTGTTAGAGACGTATCTATGTTTAGGCTAGATTTCTAAAGGTGAAGTTGCTGTGTCAAATGACACACACTTATGTAGTTCTGTCAGGTACAGCCAAATCCCATTCCAGAAGGGTTCTTTCAGTTTGTCTTCCCACAGAAGTGGGCCAGAGAGCTTGTTTCCCCACATCCTTGCCAGATAATAATAATTTTCACAAATCCAGTACGTGAGAAATGGTACCTCAGTGTGTTTATTTGCATCACCCATTATGGGTGAGTTTGATCACCTTGTGTAGGCTTAAGGGCCACCTGAGTGGGTATGTGTCTGTGCCACTGCTCCATTTTTCTATTCACCTTTTAGTCCTTTACCTCAATTTAAAAAATTCTTTTCTAAGGAAATGAAGCCTTGTGTGTGGTATCTGCTGCAAATATTTTCTCCTTGTTTGTCAACATCTCTCCTTAATGCTTTCTTTTACTCCCTTTCAGTCCTGAGTCATGGTTAAAAGACTATCTCACCTGTAGATCAAACAGGAACTTGCAGGTTTTATGATATGTTTTAATGCCTGGCTGTTCCTCCCTCCTAGACATTTTCCTGGCTCTTCTTGCCTGTTTGTTTTCCCACATGAACTTTAGTTTCAACTTGTCTATCTTCACAGAGAAAACTGTTGGTATTTTTATTGGGATAAAGTTAAATTTCTAAAGAAGTTTAGGAAGAACTAACATTTATGATGCTGCTTTATCCTACTTAAGAATAAAAGACCTGTGTTCAAATCTCGTATCTTTCAGAATGTGTATAGTATTTTATTTCATTATTTCAATTGCCATATCAACTATTGCTTTTTTTCCTTATTAGTGTCTTGTTATTGGTGTTAACTTTCTGGATATTTTCATTTTATTTCTATTTCTTAGTCACATATGCTCCCTTGTGACATTTATATTTCTGTAGTTAATAACCTCCTGTTTTCTTTCTCCATGCTGTTCATGGTAGATTTTGTGATCATCTGGGATGGTCACCACCTGGAAAAGAATCTTATCAATAGGAACTCTGGCCTATGCTGGAATACTGGACAGGAGCTATAACCTACCTATGTCTTAGGTGGATCTCAAGTGGTCTTAAGTGGAAGAGGCCTGGTCTGTCATGCAGGGATGACTTATTATTAATCTTTTTCATAGTAAGATTTGACTGGTGGCAGCTTGAGATAGGAGAGGAATGGTGGGATAGGATGATATAATAGGCAAATGCCCAGGGCTGAGCTGTAATAATGTAGTAAAATGAGCAGACAATTTGGGTTTAAAACCAGGTCAGACATTTCCTGGCAAGTTGAGTCTCAGCTTTTAATGTTTGACTGACATTAATAGGGTTGCTGTGTTGATTAGAGATGATTCACATACCATACCCACAAAATGTCTGGTAGGTATAGGTACATAGATATGTGATCATATCACCTTACAGAGGTGTCATACTATAGACTATGACACAGAATAGAATAGAATAGACCCAGAATATGAACTTGTGACCCCTAATCCCTGTTCCCTGTTCTTTCCCCATTATCCTGGAACAATGGTGTACTTTTTAAGCTTTAGGGGTGTGTAGGTTTTCATAATCGGGGTTGCATTTGGTTTCTAATGTACACCAAAATATCACAGGCTTTGGTGCCCCCCATGGAGCAAATGGAGGATGAATTCTATGAGTTTGGGGGATCATATTCATAGGAATTATTTTTTCCCTGGGCAGCCTTCCTCCCTGTAGTCTGAGTTTTGACTGAGTCCTTGACAATTTGAGCTATAGGAGACAATAATGGTTTTGTCTGGTGAATAACCAGTGTGGGGAGACAGGACTAAAAGAAGTAATGCTGTCATTTATATTCTGTTGGTAAGGATTTGGTCATTTACAGAGGCATGTAGGGAAGTTGGGATGGAGGAAGAGCTATGTGACTGAATAGTGGGTCATCTTAAATATCTGTATGAATGGCTGAAGTGACGAGGCTTTAGATCAGGGGTGGAAGACGTGATAAAACTGCAGCTGAGAGTTACAGGGCAGCACCCCATTCTCTATTAGTGTGCTATTAAGCATATAGAGTCAAGAGTCTAGTGTAGCAAAGTTTGGAGAGATGAAAGTGTGATGGGAGAGGCCAGGAAATCCTAGGGATTCCCCTTCAAAATCAGAAATGAAAGGGCGTCATTTAGTAAATAAACGTTAACTCCTGCTGATAGTGAGAAAGGAAAAGGAAGGACAAAAGGAGAAGAAACTGATCTCAGGAACAAAATTAATCAATAAAGGGAAACAATAGGAAGGTCAGAAAGTCAAAATCAAGTTTTATCTTACTTAATTTGACATCTGGTCAGATTATCATTAGACAAAGAGAACACTGAATAAATCAAATGCATGGAGAAACTTCATTGTCATGTTAGCTATTCCTTCTTTCCCCCATAATTTTTATTTTTATTTTTTTATTATTTTTTAAAGATTTATTTATTTATTCATACAGACCTGGGGTACAGGGTGGCAGGATTCACCAGAGACAGAGGGGGGAGCAGAACAGGCAGATGGACGAAGTACACTGCTGAGGGGAGCAGCGGGCGGGTCAGGAGAGGTCTGACCTCGCCATGTGTATCTCCTCCAGGTCAGGCGGGGATTGAACTCATGCGGAAGTGGCTTAAGCTTCTTAGTGCAGTGCTTCAACCCACTAAGCCACTAGGGAGGGCCCATCCCCCATAATTTTTAGTAGAGCATGTGAGAAGTTAAAATTTGCTAGTTGGAGTTTTCCTCATCTTTTGTTTCCTGGCGCTGCATGTGAAGAGGCCAGTGAACCTCAAAATAACCAAATAATAGAAAACCAAGGGACTATGGAAAAACTTAAGTGCCTAAACTATCAGTCTTTGCATAATTAAGACTGGGGTGAGGGGGTACATTATGACACAGGCCAAGAAATCAGACTTAGAAACTTCAAGCTGTGAGGTTGTAATTTTTGTGTATAGATGTGAAGTTAGATAGTTTGGGCACAATTTAATTTTTAATTGATCAGTGAAAGAATTGATCCTGGGAGCAAAAGGGCCAGGGTTCCCAATCCACTATGGTGGAGGATTATGATTATTTGGTGGTTGGTGTGGCATAGTAACACACATCTGAAAAGGTATGAGCCTATACCCCGAAATCATATACAGTGTTGTAAATCACTGTTACCTCAATAAAATTAATACAATTAAAGAAAAGAATAACTTAAACAGGGCCCTCCCTGGTGGCGTACCGGGTTAAAGCACAGCATGAAGAAACTAGCTGCAGCCACTTCAGCATCAGTTCGATCCCTGACCAGGGAGTGACTCACATGGTGCAGCAGACCTCTCCTGTGTCACCCACTGCACCCCTCAGCAGTGTACTTCATCGATCTGCCTGAGTGATTCCCCACTCTGTCTCTGGTGAATCCTCTCACCATCCCTGCACCTCTGGCCTGTGCCCCAGTTCTGTATGCATAAATAAATAAATATTTTAGAAAAATAACATAAACAAAGACCCAAGTGGACATAATTTGAGCTGCCACCTAAAATCATTGTGCTCACTGACTTGAAAATCCAAAGACCCCAAACTAATACTATTATTTTATTTAAAGAAAAAAAAATGTAGATCCTGCATTTTCCAGGTATCTTGATCCATAGATCCGGAAACTCTACAAGGATGAAACAAAAACTTAGAAGCACTGCTTCAGTGACTACAGGTGCTGTTGCTGTAGCAAGAAAGTCCCCACATTTATTCTGAGTGCCAGCAGAGTGTCATCCCCAGAGTGGCTTTCAGACTCATTCCATTTTGAGACATGTAATTTGACTAACTCCCAATTATAAAAGTGAAAGCAATTATCTGGATTCTTACCATGCATTTAAGATTATAGTTTTATGTTTATTTGTACGTAAAAAAACACTAACCAGGCAAATGACTTAATTAAAATGCAACATGAGGACGAACTGATTTACGCAATAACAACAGACATAGCCCTTGTGATTCTCCACAATGTTTCATTTTCTTCTTCTGCAGTCCACATGTCCCTCTTGGATTTTGATGTCTCTTCTGAGTTTTGCACCTTTCTGGACATTGCAGGTTAGAGATGAAGGGAGAGAGAGAGAACTAAGGAGCCAAATGTGGCATTGTAAAGCTTGAGTTTTAGAGTTAATTTGGTTAATAACATCTCTGATTTGTGTGAACTAAAGATAAAAGTTCACAGAGTGAGTTTGTGATTCTGTAGTAGAGCCCAAAAGGAAAACGCACCTCAAGTATCATTAAATAGAAGAAACCAGATGAAAGATGCTTTGAACAATGCAAGTGTCCCCAAATTAATTGCAACTCTTTTTTTTTTAAAGAATAATCATCTTTTGGGATTGGCTAGGGAGAATATTTACAATAGTGTAAAATGTTATACTGTATTTAGCATAAACCGAAACAGAACACAAAAACTGAAACTTACTGTAGACCCCAACCCAAAAGACTGAATCCTTTTCCCTCTAGAGAAAGAATTTACCAGAGAGCCTTAGGCATAGTTAAGCCAGGCAAGGCTTTGTTAGGGGCACATGCATGGGGAAACCAATGCCAGAAAAGCAAGTTCAGTGTGGGCTCCCTCAAGGGAGTTAGGAGTTGCGAAGCACAGGTCTGCAGGCAGAGGAGAGCAGCGCCTCGCTCGTTCTGGGTGGGTCAGGCAGGTTGCATTCCACCATTCAGGTGTGTTCTTGGTTTTTCTCCTTCTAGGAAATTGTGAAACCATCCTTATTAAGAATCTGGCACTTTTTGTCTAGAGTGGCACCTGTGGTCAGTGTGGTGGGCAAATTTGTAACAGGATGTTGGGATAGGATTTGCCAGTCTGTGATTTAGTCCACCCGTTCAAAAAGGATTTGGGGTGATCATAGATTATGGGCTTGTAACCTCTTTTATCCGGCTGCCTCATTGCCAGTAGACTATCAGCTCTGCCCTGTCTCACAAAGTGAGTCTTATCTCAGGAAGAAATTCCTAACGCCCTCGTGATTTTCCAATTCCAAGTACTTTTGAAATTAAGTTTAAGATTTACACTCATTCTTTTTCATCCCTTAATCATCCTGGACCTAGCAGGCATGTTGGTATAGTTCTAGTATTTCTTTTATTGATGTTCTAATAAATTTCTTACATTTAATTTGTACATGTTTCTTTTTTATTTATTTCTTCTATATATTTACATCATTATTCATCTTTGTATATTTTGCTTTCTCCTCTCAGATGTAGTATCCATAATTTACATATTTTAAAAAGATTTATTTATTTATGCATACAAGACAGCTGCTGAGGCTTAGGCGAGAGGTGTGTTGGGGTAGGGGAGGAAGGTGGGTGAGAGGACTCACCAAAGACAGAGTGGAGAACAGAACAGGTAGATTAAGTGAAATATACTGTTCTTGGGAGCAACAGGTGAGACAGGAGAGGTCTGCTACACCATGTGGGTCAACTCTCTGGCCAGGAATTCAAACTTGTGCTGCAGTAGCTTCTGATAGTTTCATAGTGCTGAGATTTAACCCCTTGCACCATCAGGGAGGCCCTTCATCTATTTTTAAACTTGTCTTCCCAAATAGATTATAAACTTCTTGAAAAATAGTTGCTATTGGACGCTCACTGGTGATGCAACAGGTTAAAGCCCAGCACTGCAAGTGAGCTGCAGCTGCTTCAGTGTGGGTTTGATCCCCCGCCCCAGAGGTGACCCACAGGGCGCGGCAGACCTCTCCTCACTTGCCCGCTGCTCCCCTCAGCAGTGGACTTCGTGGACCTGCCTGTTCTGCTCCCCACTCTGTCTCTGGTGAAGCCTCTCACCACCCCTGCTTGTACCCCAGTTCTTTATGCATAAATAAATAAATCTTCAAAAAAATAAAGACAAAGAAAAACAGTGGCTATCTGTACTTAATTCTTACATAGCAGCTAGTAATATATCGGAGTGTTTTAGAAACCCAACAGATAAACTATGTCTTCATTGATTTCATTGCTGATATTTTAAATGATTTTATATGCTTGAAAGTCTTCATTTTGAGATATGTGATCTTAAGAGATGTTTTTCCATCCTGAAATGTGATTTTACTACATTTAGGAACTGAGACCCAGTTAAATGCATTCTGTTAACTGAGAGATACAGTTTAAATTTGTTCCCCACTAACATACACACATGCACAAGTAAATGTAATGGTGGAGAGTGGAAACAGAAATAATGGAAAATGCAACAAGTTATCTAATTGTATTAATTAAGGAGGACCATAAAGCAGTGGACATTGGCAACCGCCAAGGTAAGTGAGTTTCCTGTGTCTGTGCACACATACAGAGGAGAGTAAGAGGGCTTTGTACTGAAGTAGCAAAATGAAAACCCTTTTTCTTTAGCAGGTCTCCTTGGAGTATCTTTCTTTGAGTGTACGGAAATTTCATACTCCCCAAGACATTTATCTCTTCAGCCCTCCTCCAGTACTGCTGGTTTCCGCTTGAACTCTGCAGTGAAGGTTGGAGAGAACTGGCAGTTCTGCAAGCAGAATTAATCTCCTAAATCCAGTGTGTAGCTTTTGGAGTGGGGTAGGGCAAGGGAGGACAGAGTTGCTGTTATTAATATAGTAAATGGCTTCTCTAAGCTGAGTCGGTTGGAAACAGGATGCTAGCTGCTTTCCCCTGACGATGAGCCTGGTTTTGATTCCCCTCCGTGTCTCTGGCACTTGGCAGTGGCTGCGAGGTAAACCAAGTGTGCTGGGTGGCAGCAGCTGTAATAAATGTAAATAAATTAAAAAACATAGCGAACATTCCTTCTGCCATCGGAAAAATAAATCCATATTTTTAATATCCACTATTGATATTAGCCCAGAATTCAGTCCCATTCAGAAACTTCCCATCTTCCCATAGCAGCTATGACCTACTGATCAATATAACTGCTGGCTCTGGACATTAATGGAATTTTCAGTAAAAGCATAATCACCATTGCTGTCCAGGTTAAGCCTTAAAATAAATGTGGTTAATAAAAATAGACTCTATATTGATGATTTATTGATACAATAATATCCTCTATGTGTAGGACATTACTCTCACACTTTACCTGCTCCAATATTGTTGCTTAGATTGCTTTGTGTCTTGTGTCCCAGCTCATCTCTCATTTTATCTACTAGACAGTAAGCCACTTGAGGTCGGTGTATGTATCTTGCCCTTGATATTGTCCCCGGCTAGCTCAGTGCCTAGTGTTTAGCCAGTGTGCAGTAAATACTCACTAAATGAATGAACAAATTAGTATTTGTTTCTCATATTCAGTTTACCCTGCTGTCTGCAAAATACAGTCAGGTGGCTGGTCGGCATGTGGCTACAGAAGCAGGTACACCGTCAGAAAGCCCCCCAGTAGCTCAGGTGCAAATGCACTTCCATTTTGGTTGGGAAAGCTAAAGAATGGTGTTTTTCTTCCTCCTCTGCTTTTAGTGCTTTTCATAATGGTACCCCAAGTTTTCTGGCAGACGTAGCCTACAGGAGCCATACCACAATTTCAGGGATTGTTTTGTGGATTCTAGTTGGTAGTTCATCCTTTCATAAGATGCATTTGGATTATTACCTCCCAAATGCACTGTATCACACCCACCACCTCCTTGCCCAACCCCCTGCAAATGATCCGTGGCACCTTGGCATTAAACTGTTCAGAATCACTTAGGTTTGTTTGTATCATTTATAATAAATTTATAATAAATAAGAGTTAACTTATGTCAGTCCTTCTGTCTACCCTTTATGGGCGGTACTCTAATAATCCCTGAAGCTCTGGTTCATTGTTTAATATTAAAGTTCTTAGAGGTCAGGTTTAAAGAGAAGGGATGTGCAGGAGAATTGTGTGTCTTTCATCCCATGTTACAGAAGGCTCTTGCTATGGTTTGTGTTTGGCTTTTTTTTCCTGCTAGAAAAAAAGAGACATGCATCCTACAAAAATTTAGCCAGGGCACAGCTAGTTGTCTGGGATTTTCTGTAATCTAATAGAGCGAGTTTAATGACTCAAGAGAGGCCTGCTGTATATTACAGCTCATGGCCTATGAAAAGATAGACTATGTTAATTTTCTGAACTGGGTCTCTTAGGCTGAATTACATTACTTTGGTAATGCCTTTCCTGAATAAACTGCGGTTATTTGGCCATTCAGCATCTCCACCTTACTAAGCAAAGGATCCCTTGGATTGTAGGGAGCTGTTGAATTCCGAAAGGGCCCCAGCCTCTGTAGAGGAAAATGGCAGCAGCTATTTCTTAAATACTTTGGGGTAAAATAAATGTTAATTTTTGTTTTGTGTTGAAATCTAGTCACACCTCTCCCTTACTGGCAAATGTGGGTAGTGAGTGTCATAGTCCTTCTCATCCCTTCAGGGTGAACTCCAGATTCCTTTCCACAGTTACATGCCTTTGTCCTCTGGTGCCTGCCCTCCAGTGTAGTCTCATCTCGTTGCCTCCCCCACTCCCATCCCGGCTAGACTGGACCACTGTCAGGACTCCAGGCGGCCATATTCTTTGTTCCCTCTGGCTCAGTCTCTGCATAGGCATTCTGTCCAGAATGGTCTGTATCCCCTCCCCATATGCCCCTGAGTATTAACAATAACAGCAGTGCCAGTTAGACCCTTGCTAAGAGCTCTCACACTTAATCCTTACACCAACCCATAGTGCTATTATTATCCCTGCGTTGTAGATAAGGAAACCAAGCCTTAGTGAGTGTGACTGTCCTGCCTGGGACCACACAGCTATTAAGTGGCAGTGCTGGGAGCTGAAACCACGGATCTAGCCCGAGAGCCTGCTTTAGGCAGCATGCCTCCTGGCGTGTGAAGTAGACATGTTTATGCGGCTAATTTCTACTTGTGATTTAGAGGCCACTTGGGCCAGGAAACCTCCCTGGTACGGCCTAGCCCGACCCCTTCTGCTCACAGACCTTCCTGCAAACACCTTCCATTTCTTCCTTTCAGCAATTTTCATACACATCCTCAGGGAATTGTTGTTTACTTGATGCTGTCCCCCAACAAGCTTCTGAGACCCAAATGGAGGATCCTGCCTGTCTCTCTGACCCTTTAACCCCCAACAGTTGCCTGAAAACCTGGCTTTCAGCAGGAGCTCAGTAAGCGTTTACAATGAATGATCCTCTGACTAAACTTAGCTCCACTGAAAACCTGGCATAATTCCTGTGGCAAGAAAAGGTTAATTCTAGTCTTACTGATTTGCAGACCTTCCTTAATGGAGAAAAAACTCAGCAGCTTCTCCTTTCTTTGGACTCCAGAGTTGTGCGACTAGACTGAGGCTTTCTCGTGGTTATCAGAGCCTAGTCATGTGGGTCAAGGCTATCACTCAATCTGGCCTTTGCTCACTTCAGCTGTTCACCCGCTCCACCTCCCATTAAATTTTTGTTTACAGAGAGAGACAGACCAGGAAGCGGCTTGTTGCTTTGCAGAAAGATCCACCAAAGGATTCTCACTGCTCGTTTGGTTTACTCAGCATCATGTGACAGTGGAGCTGGGAGACACTGCGCTGTCTGTCGCTCCTTCCGCCCTTCATAATGGACAACACAGAGAGATCAGAGGCTCTGCCCCGACGCCAGTGACCACGCCACAGCCACGACACATGTCCTCTGTTTACAGAGTCAACCTACTTTCCAGAACCTTTTTGTCTTTGCATGTATAGGATGAATGTGTATCATCTGTAAAGCAACATACAACTGTTGGCACATTTGCCACACAGGCACAGAAAAAGGTTTTGAAAAGCCTTGGTTGGAGTCTAACATAGTCAGAAAATTGTATTGAGCTTGGTGAATTTTTACAAAGTGAACACATCTTGAAACAAGAAATAGCACATTAGCTATGTAAGATTTTACTGTAAATAATGATTACTTTTATATTTTCACCTATGTTCTAGAAAATATATCGCAAATGTATATTAATGAGAGCTCTTTTGAAGTGTGCTGGAGGATGGCCATTGATACAGCTGTGTGAATCTTATAACGATAATATACTAATTCAGGCTAATATCTCTAAACTTGTGTGTTTATTTGCCTATTTGCAAAATTAACATGTATTCAGGTTGATATTGTAAAATAATAATGAGCAGTGTTTGTGTGAATCTGACATACATTCTGTGGTGCTCAAATATCTACTTTCTTGGTTGAGTTGTTGTATTGATTGTTTTCTTTTTAAAAATCTTGACTCCATCAGTAACCATTTGTATACTTTGCACCATGAGGGGTTTGCACAGAATTCATAGTGCACTTTTGCTAACACTTTCTGGCAAGCGTTAATGTATTAAATACATCTGAGTGGACTGGCTGGCATGAGGTACCTAACTGTTGAGTCCGCCTGACTCTGTGCTAAGCCAGCTAACTGCATTTGTTCCCTCTCATCAATACCAGCCGATAAGCTTACTTATTACTTAAGCTCCAGTTACTTAACAGACGTTTTTTTCCCTAGCTGGGCACCACCCAGAACTTGGGACAAATTTTTTTTACCTACAGTATTTTCTGTGATTCAACTTCTAGAGTAATCAGTTCTGACATATAATAATAACAAACATTTGGCGGGGGGGTGAAACTCCTGCCTAAAACTGGACCAGAATGTCACATTTATCTGAAAGGCCATTATATTACATGAACATTTTCATTGTATATTTCAATTACTGAAACAGTGACTGGGCTATTTCTTGAAAAGCTCTTGTGATCTAAAAGTTGCTTAGCCCAACAGATTTTGAATAACATCTAACATTGTAGGAAAGCTACTTTTTTTCCATTCCCTGTCTCCACCCAAGGATAAAATTCATCCAGTTATTCAGAGCAATGGCTCAACTAATCTAAATCCAGAAAAGTTCTTAACTGTTTTAAAGTCAGTCCCTGCTGTCTAGAATAGCCCTTTTAACAAGTGACATATTAATCTACTTAATTAACATGTATTGTGCCTTCCTCGAGGCCAAGCAGAGTCCAATTATGTGCTATTGCTAATTTTACCCTTTTCATTTTTGTATTTTGTTCAGCTTCTCCCCAACTCCCCCTTAGCCTTATCTGCTTATAACAAAAGCTCCATAGGAGGCTAGCAGTGGTGTGATAAAATTAAATAGAATGTCACAAAAAGGCCTGGGAGTTTGAAAGGTGCCTTTTAATTTCAGCTGGAGAGGCTTGGAGAAGTTTATGTGGCAAGTTTATGTTTGGTGATGGTTATCCTGTTTATTTGCTGTTATTGGGCAGAATATTTCTCTACCTGGGAACTATACCTAGGAGGGATCACTACTGAGGGTGCGTACACATTCCCCGTAAAGTGCTGCTGTCCTGTTGACGCCACCAGAGTCTGCCAGGACTGTTAATGTTGTTGCTCATTGAGACATGCATGGTTGCCACAGCAACAGCACCTCATCGTTCCTTCAAGCCCTCTGTGCCGTGAGCATCTGTTGAGAGTCTTACGAAGGTGTCATAGCTTCCATCCTTCCTGTCACAGACTGAACCCCTCGCTTGCTTTCCTTATGAGCTACATATTTATCAAGAGTCCCTAGAGAGAAAAGAAACACTCTGCTGAAGTGAGAAATCTAAATGAAAATGAAGACTTTTGTTTTCCATGGGCTGCTGCAGCAGACCTCAGAGTAGGTGGTTTGGAAGTCAGACGATTATTAAAAATCTTGGTCAGCTGAAATGTGAATAAGACCTTGGCAAAGTTCGCATCCAGCCTTCTATACAGGGTGGCCAGGACACTGAGTCCTGCTTGAAGCCAAAATGATAAATTCCATCCCAAATTCCCAGTGGTATACAGGACAGGGTGCAGTCTCTTGCCAACTATTTTTCACGGTTCTTAACAACTGTGTAGTTTTCAGGTAACACGTGTTCAAAGGGACACATTGCCTCTGTTGTAATTTCCTTTTACCTGTGGGGTGGCAGTGAATGCTTACATGTTTTGGAAAGCTTTTGTTGGAACTGACAGGCAATCATCATCCAAGACTCAACACAACAAGAGTCCTTGTCTTTGGTCCTATCCAAATTTATCTCCTCTGTGGCTACAGTAGGAACCGGAGGAGGGTAACAATTGTGGCTATAGTACATGCTCGCCACGCAGGAGGAGCTGTCAAAGCAACAGAGGTGGTAGCTCAAGTCCTTGAAGAATCCTTGGTGGGAACTTCACTGTAAATGTTAGGGCACCTGACTGAGCAAGTTTATCAAACATCATTACAGGGTTCCTACTCCTTCTGTCATTATTCTGATCAAGATGATCAAGAACAGATTTCTGTATTCATTTCTGCAGAGAAGCTTACTCATTCCTCTTCAAAATTCTCTCACCTAATGATACCTATTGTTCAATCCTAAGTAATATTTAACAGTAAAATATTTTACTTAAAGTGTAGTATCTTTGAGAATTCAACTTGGAATTCTCTAATGATAAAGTAATTGTTAACTCCCACCCCTCAGTTTAGAGAAGAAACTTCTGGGTTGAATACTATTCTTAGGTGAGAAAGCTTAGTTTGGGTTACTCCAAGACAGTATGTTCTGAGGGATTTTTCGCAAATCTTTGCAAGGTTTTTTGGCACCAATTTTTGTAAGACTGTCCCTTTCCACCCACCCTTTATGGATTTTTTTTTTAACCTCTTCTCTCTACCCCGTTTTATCAGCAGTGAATTATTCTCTTTATTTTTTTACTTCTCTAGGATCATAAGGTCATAGTACTTTTGAATAGGAAAACACCTCCCATCCTCTCTTATTCATTTCTGTCCTCACAATTATGATGCCTGACTATGCTCATGATGTATACTTAATTAAACCTTAACATGAACAGGTTGCCAGCTGAACACAGACCATACATTACATTACATACAGTGTGGTTTCAGAGGAAACTGTCCTAAACCACAAATGAGTTTTTCTCCCCTAGTTGTAGCTTGGATTTTTGATTCATGAAAACCCTGGACACATATCTTGCTTTTCCTAGACCTCAGCTTCTTTTTTGATTCATGAAAACCCTGGACACATATCTTGCTTTTCCTAGACCTCAGCTTCTTTTTCTATAAAAAATGAGAATAACATTCTTTCTTAATTTATTATAAAGATAAATAAAATAGTGTTGGAATTGGCTCCTCAGCAAGAGGGAAGTATCAGTTGTAAATGTAGGGTATGGAGATAGCTATCCACATTGCCTGTCTCTGGGTCCACATTAGACTGTTGACGTTAACTGAGCCTTGGCCAAATAAATCACTGAAAAAATGTCCAAATACCTTGACCAAACAGGTTCATTACTAGAAACATATACATGTACATATATATACAACACATGATAACTGAAACACTAATTACAAGACAAGCTTCCCTTGCTATCAGTAGGATTTAAGTTAAATATCCACATAGTGGAACACATGGCTACTGTAGACAAATAGTCGATGACTTCTGCAATTGCATGGAAATAGCTTCAAATATAATTTTTTGGGGGAAATATAATCCACAAAACAGGGCATAATATATGATCTCATTCATAATTAAAAAACACATGTAGAGAAAAAGAAAACCACATTCCCCTATATGGATATATCTGTCAATCTGTCATGCCCTTATGACACTGAGCTAGCCCCTCTTTTTACACCATGTAGAGTGGGGAGCAGAGGTTGAGCCATGGGGTCAGCCATGGTTTGTCATGCCTTCATGTCCTGACACAACACAACACCTCCTACATGTGTGATCATCGGCAGAACTATAAAGTGTCATTGCTTCACGTTCCCATCTCTACAGAGGATTTGACAGTTTTACCAAGTCAAGTAATTTTAAAACCATAGAAAAAAATCTAGAATATACTTGGTGATCCTGAGATGCAGGGAAGTGTTGAGTGCATTGTGAAGTTAGTATAGACTTCAGTCTACTTGTTTCAGATTTTTGTACTTTGTTTCCTGACTGGGATGCTGATAGTCACCCCTCTGGGTCTCTTACAATGCCTGCATAGAGCTGGGGACGTGGAAGGCACTAAGGGTCTGCACTTAAAGGAATAGTGACTTCGTATTATCTAGGGAAAACCAGGATGCTAGCCTTGAATTTTTCTATTGTTATTCATTTGTTAGTTGATTAGTAAATTATTAATTCAACAAATAGTTTCTGGGCATCCATTGTTGGTCAGTTGTAGTCGGTTCCAGAATCATAACGGCAGACATGTCTAACAAACACATAATTAGACTGTGTTCTTTCTCTCTGTAGGTCAAACTAGAATGAAGTTTGTTCCTTGGTCTTGAATAGACTGCTGTCAACTTTGAAGACTGCTTTTCAATAACTCAGATGAAAACTAACAGAGGAGACCAGCGGGGCCTTGGAAAACCTGACAGAGGATTGACATACTCCAGAGATTCTGTCTAGCTGCAGACAGTGAACATCCTTTCCTTTGGTCGAGAGATCTGCAGTTAATGCCCAGTTCCCAGAAAGGCAGAACTTATTCGGTAAGCCTGGAGCCACTCTGCTTGAGTTGGAGGTCACCCTCATGACTTACCAAGTAGGTAATCTTTTGCCTCAGTTTCCTTGTCTGTTGAGTAGAAATAACAGCGTAATGGCTTTGGGTTGTTTTGAGACATGAAAAGATAATACATTTAAAGTATCTAGCACAGTAACGAATATATTAAACATTGAATAAATGATGACCATTATTATTTTTAAATAAAAATTAAAATTAAAGCAGCCAGTCTGTATGCTTATGGGGGTCCCCCAGACCAGATAAATGTGGAGATGTGATAAAATGAAGAGATTTTAGGGGACAATAAATGAAAAGAATCAGAGATAGTGGAGTTTACACAGACTGTAAGATTGGAGAATCCTAGGATTTTAGATTCAGAATTCGCTACCCATCCATCCATCCATCCATCCCTTTAGTCTTTACTGAGTGTTTGCTTTGTGCCAGGAGCTGTCCTCGTGGCTGGATCCATGCAGTGACTATACTACCTCTGCCCTCGTGAGCTTTCTACTTTGGTAACAGGAAGTGGGCCATTTGGCCAGCCCATTATCACACGCAGGAATCCTGCTGTGATGTACCCAGTGAGGACCCTCTTTCCTCTGTTTCTCTATGTTGGGGCGTGCACTAATGAGCAGGAGTGGTGGCCTTCTTGGGCAGTTGGGAATGTGATGTTCTTTTAAAAGTATGTAAGTTTACTATGCTTTGGAATGATGACTGAGCTCTAAATAAAGTTAATCCTTTTCATAAGACAGTATCAGAAAGAGCTTAGAGGCACCACGAATCCAAATTCTGGTACATGCCACCCAGAACTAAAGGGTAGGAGAAACAACTAGGGAGCAGCCAGGCCAACAGCCATGGAGAGTGAACAAAATTTTTTCCCCTGGCCAAGCCAGGGGAAAACCCATAGTAGAACGAGGCAGAATCATGAAGCATGAAGAGAAGACTCCTCTTCTCTTTCCAACCCAGAGTCTTTCCAACCCAGAGTGTCAGCAGTCCCATGCCAGGCTTTCTGTAGCCACATCTGTCTTGTTGCCCACGTACTCGACTATCCACACTGCTGAAACTCTCCCTCAGAAGGAGCAAACCTTCCCTCCAGGGAGGTCACTGAGGATTGCAGCACTTTGCTTCATGCAGACAACCCTCCAGGGAAGGAGCCTTCCCTGCTGTGTGGCTAGATTGAGGAGCCTGAGGCCTGGCAGCAGGTCAGTGCCAAGCCAAGCTTCCAGAACCAGACAGAGGCACAGATTTTTTCTGAATTTAATTCCTCTTTCAGAAGTGTTCATTGCTTCTTATTTGCATTTAGTCCCATAGATTACAATTTTGTTGTGTGAATCCATCTAGTAACACTCACACTTCAAAGGCTTTGGTCCTGGGCTTTCTCTCAGAGCTACAACAGCCTGAGAAGACAGGCCCTCTCCCTCCAGGTGAGGAAGCAGGGCTCAAGAAAGGCAATGACCAGCCAAGGTCAAGTGGCCAGCTGGTGAAAGCACTGAACTGGAGATAAGGTGACCAGTTTCAGGCAAGGTGTTTGCAACCCCACTAACACATTTTCATTAGCAAGAGGAAGCTTTTCTCAAATATCAACTGAAACATATCCTAGAATAGAGACCTTAGAGGTCATGGGTAAGAGTGGATAGCGATTGTGTGGAGCAGGCTTATGATTGAGTTTTTAAAGTTTTTAAGTATCCTCTAAGAATGTCTGGTTTGGCACAGTTGCGAAGCTGTGCTGCGTTCTGCTGAGCTCCATGGACCTGTGTGCCCAGGGTTGATGTCAGTGTGACGTCCTGAAGATTTTGAGAGGATGCCTTCTCTCAGGTTTTATCTTTGTAGTAAAAATAATCTGTGGTGGTTTTGGTTTTCCTTGTTTTATGAGCTGGGGGAGTCAGCCAGGAGGCCACCACCTCCTGATTTTCTGTGTGGTCATTATCCCTACTCCCATTCAGACCACAGTGAAGACCACTGATGGTAAATCACCCCCCAGGGACTGTTCGTGTGGTCATCTGTGGGGAGGAAAAGGGGAGGCATGAAGGCAGGTTACGCTGACCAAAATATTTCTTCTGAAAGCTCTCATGCTTGCAGTGTGAATTCCTCCCTGGAAGACTGCCATGCCTTCTATTTTAAGGTTCCCTATCCCTTCTGTCGCTCTGCTGCTCCTTCCCATTCTGCTGTGCAGTATGGAGCAGAGAAGGGCTGAAGATACTGGGTCTTGGAACTGGACTGTCTGACTTCAAATCCTGGCTTTACATTTACAAATTTTGCGATTATGGGCAAATGACTTAATCATTCTGTGTTTGTTTGCCATCTGTAAAGTTTTTACAACTCAAATGATTGTTCTTGGAGTGAGTCTAAACATGCTGGCATGCTGAAGCCGCTTAGTGAACGTTGCTGTTGCCTTGCTGACTCCTGCCCTTGTAGCCCAGCATAGTGGACAGCAGATTGACGGTGCAGGGGACACAGGATCTGGTCTAGGGTCTTACTTTTACATAACTGCAAGAACTTGGGGGACTCATTTTATCCCAACTCATAGGATACAAAGTATAGAAACAAGAATTTGGTTTAACCTCCTCATATAGCCATGAAGTTGGGGCTCAGGAGAAGCTCGCCCGAAGTCCTCAGGGAGTTAGTGCCCAGGCCAGGATGAGCCAGCCCCCACGCTCTTGACTTCTAGCCCAGTGCCCCTCTATCATTACTTTGGGGACAGAAGGCCTTGCCAAGTGTACCAATTCTATTGGAGACCTGAGGACTGTGGGAGTGGCAGGCAAATGCTTCCTAGAGAGTTATCTTGGAGTCTGGCTCTCCCAGAGTGGCAGCCAGTGCATTTGGGTGGTATACGTGCTGCTTGGTGAGAGATGCTGCACCCCTGCAGGGGCCAGAAAACTACTTCAGGACAAGGTGGCACATGTTCAAAGAGTCCAGTAGCTTCATAGTTTGACCAAGTTTCTTTTCTTTTTCTTCTCCACTGCCAGAGAAATTTACAGGAACTGTATCACTATCTTAAGCTAGGGATGTCTTGTCTCACAAGGAGCCCTTTGCACCTTTCCTTCTCTCCTCTGGCTCCCACTCAGATCCAAGATTACAGGTTGACTAAAATGTCTACTCTTGAGTACATCACTTTGACCTGCAAGATCTTTTCTGTTCTGCACAAGACCACAAGACACACACAGCAAAGCCGTTCTCTGCTCATTACTCTAAGTATATCCAGCTGCTGTCTCTGGGTCTTTGACTAGGTCATGTCTCTCTAAGGATTTTTGCTAAATCCTATTAGATTAACTTTACATTTCTAAGAAGCCCACAATAGTCCCCACTGCTTAAAAGTAGTCGTCTGCTCCATAGGATGTTCAAAGCACATATTGACTGTAACATGTTTTCCACATGTGTACAGAGCTCCTGTCACCCTCAGAATCTTGTACTGACATCTCTTTTATTCCTGAAAATGTTTAGTAGAGTTCCTTGCCACGGTAGGATCTCAGCTAGACCTCCTTGAACATATGTTGACTGGTCTGTGGGCTTGGAGTAAGAAGCGCTGGTCTTCAGAAAGGTTTATTCCTTCATAATTTAAAGTTGTCTCTCCTTAGGTATGGCTTAATGTGGCAAGCCAGTTGCCTCTGTGCAAAGGTTCCTTGAAGCTTAGCAGTGCCCTATTGTTTTTGAATTCTTTTTAGAAATCTGATGTGGTACCTTTTTCAAATGATAGCCAATTAAAATTGACCTTTTTTTTTTTTTGGCTGGTGGAAATTGACAATCCAATAAAATTTAAAAATGCAAGTAAAAGTTTAAGGACATGAAAAGGCAAGAGGATTGCAGAGCCCTGAAGCTGCTCTCGCCCACTGGGTTGCCGGGCAGCAAACATATTCTTGCAGTTTGGTGTCTGACATGTTGGGAGGAAGCACAGTTGTGTATTTTGTTCATACAAAATTGCATGTCGCCCTCTGTTAGAGCTCTATGCTTCTGAGATCTGTTGGCTAAACCAACAGTGAGGAGTAGTTTGTGTTCATGAAGTCAAAGTCAGTGTTTCTCTGAGATTGAATACTTTATCCTCCAAGTCAGGGAAAAATGAAAAGAATGCAAAGAATAATTCTTGGATTCCCCTTAAATGAGCCTTTCCTCTTGCTCTTTTTTTTTTCCTTTTTAAATTTTGCACTCAGAAAATAATAGGTGAGTCCCCCTGTGGGTAATTAAAATACATGTAAGTTGAAATGCTCAGGCCAGTATTTAAACAGAAGCACTCACTGGGTAATGTTTACTTTTTAGCTCCAGATTGTGAGACCAGTTCCTTTCAAACTGCATTTTTCTATTTTTTTCAATCACAGAGATGAAAGCAGCCTAATTTTTACAATAGTATCTTATACAAGAAAAGGGGGGGGGGGACAGAAGCTATAGCGGTTTTAGTATAGCGGGCACATGCGAGGCCTCATGTGCCTAGTAGCACGTAGAATACAATTCTGAGTCCCCCAAACGGCACCGTCTACAGCGAAGACCGGTGCTGACATCCATCTCACCGCTGTTGCATGAGCACCCCCATGCTTTCCCCTGGAGTTCATGGGACGTGCGTGTGACTTACGTACGCAGTCCCCACTCTTGTTTGGCTGCTGCCCACAGTTATAAATAGTGGTTTACCTTGGCTTGAGGATGGGGTTACTCATGACTTTGGGTAAGGAAGAGTAGAGGAATAAGTCTTAATAGAAACACATTGTAGAACCATGGAACCGTTCCAGGCGCCCCTCTTCTGACCCTCAGAAACACCTACGCGTTGTAACTGTGGTTAGAGATTTTATCTCCAGGCTGAAGTGAGTTGCTCCCACTAGTTCGCTTTCCACTGAAGGTGCCCGAGGGCCATTTTTAGAAATCAGTGCGTGGCCCTTTGACCAGGTACAAAAGCTTCTGGGCAGCAAGAAGCTTCAAAATCCAGTACATGTTGTGGTTGTGGTACAAGGACAAATGTCAATATTTTCCTGCTAAAACCCCTCACTGCCACCTGGAGCCTCAGGTCACACAGGGCCTTTGCTCCAGCAGGTCTCAGGAGCTCGTTGTATTCTGCTCTCACACTGTGTTATGATGTCATGGGTGGTTGCCATGGAGGTAGTTGTCATGATGTGGGAGATGTGTGAACTCAGGTGTAGAGAAGCTCAGCAGTCAGAGTGGGTCTTTGAGAAAAAAAGACAAATCCTCTTTCATTCCAACATCCGTAGGAACAAAGGGTGAAGCAGGAAAAAAAGGGGGGAGGTTGTCAATGTAAATATGATAACTGAAAATTAGCTCTTGAACAGCATGCTTTTTATGCTTTGTGTAGCATATTGGAAAGCTACCCGTTTATTTATTTCTCTAAATTATATTTTGATCACATATCTTGTAGCTGTAGTATGGTCTTAAAAATAACTTTGAAGTTCTTCCTTGGAGAAAAAAATACAGCTTGTGATGGGAGAACAATGCATTATGAAATCCAAAGAATTCATGGAAATATTTTGGGTAAACCAAGAAGCTCAAAGGTGATGCGTTTTTTGCCTAGTTGGGGGCAAAGGGGTTGCTGTAATCTGCAAAACACTACAAAATAGGGTACAGCCAAGTGACAGTGCAGCCAGACTGGCTTGCTGCTGGCATCTGACAAGCCAGGGAAATGAGACTGCAAAACCCACGGGAATTATTTCCCCTTCTTGTTAATGAAGTACCATACATTTCTTCCCTGGGATGGAGGGGTGCTGGGGTGAGGGCAAGGGTGCTGCTGAGCAAGTATTTTACGGAAATGATCCAGAAGCCCTTGTCTCAGCTTGGAATAATCAATGTTATTACTGCTTGTTTGGAAGCTTTGTCTTTTCTTGGAAAGGACCCAGGGCTGGCAGACATAAGTAGGCGGAGTGGTGGCTGGTGAGGGAGGGAGGCGCTGAGGGCAAGGGTGGGGGTGCGGGGATCTGAGGGCCCCGGAGCCCTGGACTCGGAGTGAGAGACCTGGGTGTCGGTCCCAGCTTTGCTGCGGTGCATTTTCTTTTGACCTTTGCCAAGATCCTTTCCTGTTCTGTTTTCTCATCCTTTTAATTCAGTGAGACTATTGTAAAAGCAAATATGTTGGGCATAAAATGAAAGTTGTAGGTCAGTTATAAATGCAAGGGGTTGGAACTTATTATTTGAGGTTTCAAGTCAGCACAAAGATACTTAGTTGTGTAATTGCTCAGTGAACTTTCAGGTTCAAGCGGGCACTTTGGTGAGTGTTGGTGCTTCTAGCCAACCGTGCAGGGAAGCCATTGCTTTGGGGCAAGGAGGTTGTCACAGGATTCTCCAGAGAAACAGAACTAAGAGGCTATCTGTGTACATAGATAGATCTTTAGCTGTTTATAGCTCTGTCTGTCTACCCGTTTACCCATTCATCTGTCTAAATTTCTGTCTATCTAGCTATCTGTCTAAGATTTATTGTGAGTAATTGGTGCCATGGTCTGTTGTCTGCAAACTGGAGACCTAAAACGAGTGTTGTAAGTATGAAGGCTTGCAAACTAGGGGCCCTGGTGAGGTAAACCCCGGTCTGAGAGCAGCTGAGATATCATGGGCTAGCTTAAGCCTTGAAGCAGATAAAGGGACAAATTCCTCCTTCCTCTACTCTTTGTTCTGTTCCGGTGCTCAAAGCCCACCCGCCTTCATTGGGGAAGCCAATCTACTTTACTGAGCTCACTGATTCAAGCTTTAATCTCAGCTGGAAACAGCCTCCGAGACACACACCCAGGAATGATGAGTGTTAAATCTGGGCACCCTGTGACCCACACAGTTGACACCTACATTGAACCACCGCAGAGGATTCAGTCCATCGCCAGCGCCTATAGGTCAAGCAAACAAACTTTCCTAGCCTGGCATTTTTGGGCCTTCTGTCACCCTCCCCACACCCCCAATCTCATTTCCTTTCTCCACCAGGTGCACTCTTCACCTTGGTCAAACTGATTTGCCTTTCCTTTAGGGGTTTTGTCTTTCCTTCCCTGTCACTCTACCCAGCCCCTGACTTGACCAATCTGTATCGGTCTCTCCCTGGGATCTGCTGGATGTGCGCTTCATAAGGGTGCCTGCCCCGGCGGGGTGATAGGGCTGAACTCCAGCCAAGTCACGTGATCCGCTGAGGGCCGTGTCTGGAAGATCCTTTTCCTAATTTGGGAAAAGCCACTGGTGAGGGTAGGGTAGCTCTATGTGTGTGTTAATGAAATTAATTTTTCATCTCTGTTTGTGCTGTATTTTCTTGAGATTATGAATTCCTTGAAGGCTAGGGCTTTGTTTTTCTTGTAAATACCTCACATGGAATAATGCATAACTTGGTTTTGAATTATGATCAGAATACTGAGTTCTGAGTGAGAGCTTGCTGAGAAGCCACTGAGGCCAGAGCTTCCTCATTTTCTCTACTTGTCCCCTGCACATAAGTAGCCTTTAATACACATGTACACCCTTAATGAATATCTGACTCTGGCTAATCTAGCAGCAGCAGGAAGACATTGGTGCTCTTCTCTCTTTACAGTTCTTCAGTACCTATCTTGGCTTCTTGGAAGTAGAGGTAAGGAATGGGAGCCCAGTTGCCCTCTGAGGACACTGGATTTTAGATGAGCCTGGGCCTCTAGGCTCTCCCACTTCCAGAGCAACATTGTTGGGCCAGAAAGTAGGGCTGTATCCTACTGCTCGCCTCAGAGCAAGGTCAGCACCATGTGCTGAAACTCCAGGAGTGCCGTTGTCTCTGTCCCCACGGCTCTGGCTAGTGGAGAGAAATGAAGGGAGTGGACACACTGTGCTACGAGGGCCCTGCAGCATCAGGAGCAGGTGCAGAGGCTTGCAGGGTCGCCACATGGCAGCAGGGGTCGCCCTTCTTGCATGAGGATGGGCACAGGTGTGGCGCTGGAGGGAGGTGGTGGCCGTGAGGGCGGGCAGCAGCCTCATCCCTGTGGCTGCAGATGGCTCTGGCAGTAGCCGTCCCCAGCCCAGGCCCATCTATCACTGACCTTTCTGCTGGGTAGCCTCCAAGTCTCCCTAAACCCATTATGTCCCAAGCTGATCTCAGGATCTTTTCACTCAAATCTGATCATTTTCCAGATGGCACCGCCCCTCCATCTGGTTTGGTAAACTAGTTTGGTAAATTATTTGTTTGACCCTGTCCACTCTCAGCTCTCCACCCAGTTGTACATCCCCACGTCTACCCTGAGATGGATGCAATTTCCTTCTCATGGGGCCCCATGAGCCCGTGGCCCCTTCTCCTCTCCCAGCTGCCACAGAGAGCATTTCAAAATGCAAATGTGATTGTGTCCTTCATGCTCCAAACTACCCTCTTTCCTGTGTAAAACCTCTTACTGCCCTCTCATATCTCTTTGGATAAAGACCTGAGTCCTCAGCAAGATCTGAAGACCCCTCATGGCCTGCTCTGGCAACCTCCCCAACTTCATCCCAGACCAGCACCCCAATTCCATCCTCAGAGGCACTGGCCGCCTTCTTTCTGCTTCTGCAGACCCCCAGATCAAGGAGGGCATCCTTTGCGGGGGACCCCTCTCTTGAGCTGTTGCAGCCCCATGTGCCTACTTCATCCTCCCCTTGTTCAGATGTCAGCTCAGACAGTTCTAATCCAGGCCTCCAGGGGATCTCAGTTCCCTTGTCACCCCCTGAGAGCTGTGCGAGGCGGCGAGTCTTGCCCATGCAGGGCCCAGGCAGGCACTGGTCTCATTCTGCTGGCCGGCGATGGCGGCCCACCTCGTTCAGTGTCACATCACAGGTAAATGCTGGTTCCTCAGCCAGGGCCCAGCTCCTGAGTCTAAATCCAGTCTGAATTTTGCTGCACCTCACGGCCTCTGGGCAGATCAGTGTTTGAGTGACTGGGGACGGACGAAGCTTCATTCGGGAGCAGCGCTGCCGTGTGTCTGACAGCCCTGACGCCACTAGTGGAGCCGGTGGCCTAGACTGCAGTCCACCTGGCTGGACCTGGTCTGTCCTCAGTGTGGACTCTGCCCACAGGTGGGGCCCACAGGATGTGGTCTTGGCTGTTTCTCTGGCTTGGTTCCGGAACCATTTACATCTTTCTGGTACCCAAGAACACACTTCCCCGACCGCCCTGTTCCCTCAGCACCATGACTGCAGCTACACCCAAATCACGCTCCTCTGATAGGGGCTCATGAATAAAGTAGAAGATGATTGTTTCAATAGGGAGCTGTAAAAGATGAGCCCGTGTCTAAAACACTAAGAAATTACTCTGTAGGGTGGGATTTCTGGCTGGGTGGGAGAATCCTGAACTTCTGGGTCTTTTACCTGGGAGACTGGAAAAGGACCTTTGCAATCACACACCCCAGGTGGGGAAACTGAGCAGTCACCTAGTGCATTTGGAGAAACCAAAGCCTCAAGGCGTAGCTTGGGCTAGAACCCAGAGGTCTGTTCATCGCATCATGTCTCCTCAAGTCACTTTCAGGTGGAGTCTTTCCCACACCACTTCACCAAATGCCCTGTGTCTGGCCCACCCATGTCCCATAGTGTTTGGGGAGCAGGGGGTCAGTGTCCTGGACACAGGGGGCGTGGTCAGCAGAGCCCTAGACGCTGCATGACCCTAGGATCCGTGCTTTTAAATGCCATTATGAAATGCTGTCTGTCCAGAGCTCAGTGCCTTTCCCCATCAGGCTAATGCAGCCCTGGTGGAGGGTGGGTGGCGGCTGGCTGTCCAGCAATCTCTCGGAGCCCGGAAGAAGGATTATGCTCCCTCAGGCAGCCTCATCACCATAATAAAAATGGGAGTTGTGTTTATCGACTCATCAGGACTGCCCATTTAGACGATTACCCCATTTCCAATCCCATTTCTACAGAAAAGAGGATTGCTGGACTCTTCCTCCAACTGTCCCACCCCTGGCAGTGCTGTTTGTCAGGGTTTCGTGGGGGAGGAGCTGGAAGCAGGCGCACAGCAGGCTGAGAGCTTTGCCCGCTTTGTCTTCCCAAGCTGGCAAGCCACAGCGGGATGGCTGTCCCCTGAGAGGTGGGAGAGCAGGAGGAACAGCCCTACAGGGGCCTGGAGCAGCTGGCTGGCGTCCGTGGCTTCCTGCAGGGGCCTTGCTGGCTGAGTCCATGTCACCCTCCTGTTGCCCCTCTGCCTCCTCCCAGGTGCTGCTAAAATCAACTAGAGCAAACCGTGTCCGCAGCCCCTAAATGCAGGCCCAGCCTCCTCTCTGTGGAAACCAGGTAGGCAGCAGCAGGTCTATCTGGAACACGATGGGGAGGAGGTAAGACAGGAAGGTCCCCGAGCAGCTGGAATACACATTACAGAGTTTCTCTTTACACACAGAAGAGCCTTTTGGGCCCTGGCTCAGAGACCATTAACTCTTACTTAACACAGAGCTCTAATTAGCTTGATAAACTGCTTTCTGACATCTATGCAGGTTGGAAGTGGGAATCGAAAGTGGGGAACGACTGTCGCAAGCTGGAGCCAACAGTTAAGAGGTGACATCTGTGGGGACAGGGTGGATGGGGATCCCGCTCCAAGGGGAGCGTTGGATGAATGACTGAAGATTCCCGCCACCTTCTCAGTCCGTGGCTCTGAGTGTGTCTGCCTCGACCGTGACAGTGAGGAGTGGGGCACGGAAGGGACTCAGTGGCGGCCAGCACGAAACGCGGCCTTGTGTTTGGGGGAGAGCCCGAGTCTTGGTGCTCAGAAGGACTTGCCAGCTGTTGCTGGACGCCTGCAGGCAGAGCGTCTGCTCTCTACTCTCCTCCGTTCTTTCCCGTGAGAGCAAGCTCTTAGGGTTGTGTCTGGAAGGAACTCTGAGACAGCAGAGTGCAGTGGGTAGGCATGGGGGAGACAGGCCTGTGGTCAGATCCTGGCTCCCCCAAGCACGGGCGTCGTGCGCAATATCTACCACATACAATTTGTGTTGTGTCCTGTCACTTTTGGCCCCTCGGTAACTCTCCCCTCTCCGCGAATGCCCTTCCATGTAGAAATTTTCAGGATGTCCAGTGACTCGAATTTCAGATAAGTAACAAATAATTTTGTAGTGTATCTATGCTCCAGATGCTCAAAAACAGCACCAAAAAGTTAGTTGTTTATCTGAAATTGAGATTTAACTGAGAATCCTGTAATTTTAAAATAACTTTCAATTTTAGAATCTTTGTAGCTTGTAGAAATTACCAAGATGTGGCAGTTACTCCACACGTGGACGTCTTACATCAGTCCGACACACTTGTCACAACCAGTGAATGAGCTCTGACGTAGAATCAGCAATTAAAACCCACGCTCTTTTAGATTCCTTTCGTCTTTACCTAGTAAGTACCCTTCTCCGTTCCAGGGTCCCGTCCAGGGAGCATGACTCATTTTGTTGCTTGGTCCTCTCACTGGCCGGGGCAGTTTGTCAGGCATCCAGTGTTTTTTATGACTTTGACAGCTTCCAGGAGTACTGGTCAGGTGTTTTGGGTCTGCCTGGCATTATCTCATGATGAGACTGGGGTAACATGTTTTGCGGAGGCAGCTGAAAGAGGTCAAGTGCCATTGCCATGCCGTTGTGTTAAGGGTAGTGCTTCCCACGTGGGGTTGCCTTGAGGGGCTGGCTGAGGTGGATTTCCCATGTCAGTATCCTGCGCTTTTATTTGTAAACCAGTACCTCTGTCCCAGGCACATGGATCTTTCTTCACGAGCTCACTGCTGGGGACTTCTCTGCTCCAACCTTAGGAAGTGCCAGCAGTCTCCCTACTGAGCCACTATGTCGCCCACTCCAGGCCTTTGCCTGTGTTCTTGCCTCTGCCTGGGCTGTTGAACTCACACAAGCACCGCTTCCCCCTGCTACGGCCTGTGAGGTGCTGGCCTCAGCACTGGACCACTCCATGGTCAGGATCTGTTTGCTCATCTGTCTCCCTGGCTTCATCCTTAGCATCTTGTACAGAGTTTGTTGGGAAATCAGTAAGTAATTGTTGAATAAGCGAATACTGACTCCAAACAGACAGGTAGAGCCAGTGTCTGCCTTATAAACAGTAGATATTCAGAGTCCTGCCTGGTGGTGCAAAGGGTTAAAATGCAGCACTGTGACACTATCTGCAGCCACTGCACCCGGAGTTCGATTCCTGACTCCAGAGCTGACCCCACATGGCACAGGAGGCCATTCCTGTCTCGTCTGCTGCTCTGTTCAGCAGTGTGTTTCAGTCCATCTGCCTGTTCTGCTCCCCATACTGTCTCTAGTGGATCCTCTCACCCCTCCCACACCTCTGGCCTATGCCCCCCAGTTCTTCTATGCATAAGTAAATAAAATCTTTTAAAAAAAAAGATGTTCAGTACATGCCTGTTTCTTCATTATGGAGAAAATAATCTTCCTTAGATCTGAGTGACTATATTAAGTTTGTGCTTGCCCAACACCCCAAATCATGCCCCTACCTGGAGACACGATTCTGGAGCAGTGGTCTCTCAGGATTCCCTCAGAGCCACAGTTACCTGCGTCAATGTGTCAGAGGGACACTTAGTGACAGAGATGTTGTGCTAAGTAGGCTACTCTCGGTCAATTTGCAAATTAAAAAGGCATCCTTCTCCCAGTGGAGAAACTTCAAATTATGAACCCCTTGGCCCACATTTCCATAGCCAGCCCCCCTGACCCTTTGCTGACTAGTCGTGAAAGGAACCCATCTCATTCTCTTTCGGTGTCCCACATGCAGCTCGTATGTGAACCATTTTTTGCCAGGTGTGCGTGACAACTAGCATGCCTGTGAGTTTGTGTATGTGACCGTTTTATGCTTTTCATTCATTCAGTGTGGTGTGACTTCACCCTGGAGACCCAAGGGAGGAGACTCTCCCAGGACTCTCTGATGAACCACAGGCTAATAGTACCTCACATTTGTTACCAGGCTCGTGCCAAACACTTCACCCTCTTCCCTTCTAATCCTCTCAGTAACCCACCAAGCTAAGAATTATTGTGCCCATAATACAAGGAGGAAACAAAGGCTTGGGGGGGGTACTTTAGAAGTTTGTCCTATTTTGTGGTAGAGTCAGCTCAGATCTGAGGCTGGGGACCTCCAGACTGTGCTCTGTGTCCTGGGGTTGGCCCCATTTTGTGATAGAGTCTGCTCAGAGCCACAGATGGGGACCTCCAGTCTGTGCTCCATGCCCTGGGGTGGCTGCCTCTCCAGGGTTCAGATTGTAAGAGTCAGTGTCTCAGTAACTTGTGCTCGCCACTGTGTTTCTAGGGTCTTCTCTTCCCATGCTATGTCAAGTGCCTTCCTAGAGCAGGCCCTACCACTCCACATCTAAACAACTGCAAGAACCTCTTCCCAGGACTTCCAGCCTGGGATGCCCCTCCTCCAGCCCCCTCTCATGCTGCCATCACCCCACTTGGAGCTCATAAGAGTCTCATTTGCAGCCTCGTACTACCTGGGCCTTACAGCATAGACACTGTCGACCTCCTGTAGACAGTGTAGACTATACTGTCCCCACTCCCAGATCTGATTTCATCTGAATTGGTCACAGTTTCTGCATGGCCCTCATATAGGTCACCCACGTTTCCACTGGCATGCTGAATCCATCCTTGGGAACCCCAAGTCTTCTCTCCAGTCCTCAACTCTTGCCTTTCAGAGCCTTGCAAGTTTCCATGGACACATACTCACCAGTCCTACACCCACCACCTTCTGTAGGATTTGCCTGGCACTTCAGTGTACCAGACTTAAAAGTTAGTGCAGAGTGCCCATCTAGCTTGTGTGTAATCTTCAGGATTCCCCTGTGTTTCTTTTTTTTTTTTTTTAAAGATTTTATTTATTCCTACAGAACTGGGGTACAGGCCAGAGATGCGGAGGGTGAGAGGATTCACCAGAGACAGAGCAGGGAGCAGAGCAGGCAGATCTCCGAAGTATACTGCTGAGGGGAGCAGCGGGCGGGTCAGGAGGGGTCTGCCGCACCATGTGGATCTCCTCCGGGGCAGGCGGGAATCGAACTCATGCGGAAGTGGCTTAAGTGCTTTAACCCGCTGCACCACCAGGGAGGGGCCCTCCCCTGTGTTTCTAATCCTGTTTCTTCATCTGAAATGTTCTTCATCTGAAATGCAGCCTCCTGAAGGACAAAGACCTCTTCTAAAAATTCAACTTTAGGGACCTCCCGGTGCTGCAGTGGGTTAAAGCTCAGCACTGTGAGGCTGTCTGCAGCCACTGCAGTATGAGTTCCATTCCTGGCCAGGGAAGCGAACTACAGGGCACAGCAGACCTCTCCTGTCTCCCCGCTGCTCCCCTCAGCAGACTATTTCTGTCAATCTGCCTGTTCTGCTCCCCACTCTGTCTCTGGTGAATCCTCTTACCCCCCACAAGTCTGGACTGTACCCTAGTTCTTATATGTATAAATAAATAAATGTTGTTAAAAATCAACTTTACATACAATAAATATACAATAAAATGCTTCTGGTTTAGTTTTCAGTTTGTTAAGTTTCGACAGTGTATGGACCCCTATAACTACCACCACAATCAAGACAGAGACCACGTCACCAACCAGAAGTCCTTCTGTGTCCCTTTGCAGTCAATTCCTCTGCTCCTGACACAAGCAGCCAATCACTGTAATTATAGATTAATTAATTTTTGTAACTGTTTATCAGCTTTGCCTGTTCTTGACCTTTACATAAATGTGATCACAAAGAGTGCACTTTTTTATGCGTGGCTCCTTTTGATTCAACACTATGTCTTAGATATTCCTTCCTGGCGTGTGTGTGTGAATAGTTCACTGTTTTTGTTGTATACCCATCTGACGCACAGAACTCCTCTTGTTTTTCCACTCAGCTGTGGTTGTTTCCCGTTTTAGCTGTTGTGAATAAAGTGGCTCTGAATGTTCATGAATGTGCATGTAGACATGTTTTCATTTCCCTTGACTGTATATGTAGGAAAGAAACTTCTGCATCATATAATAACTGTGTGTTTGAGTTTATTTGAAGCAGATACATTCTTTTCCAAAGCAGTTATTCCGTTTCACATTCATCAGCAATGTATGAAGATTCTAGTACCTCCACATTCTCACCAACATTTGTCATTGTCAGTCTTTTCCTAAAATGGAAATGGGTATGTACTCATATTCATTATGGTTTGAATTTTAATTTCCCTGATACTTAAGGTGCTGATCTTCTTTTTATGCAATTATTGCCCATTCATGCATTTTCCTTTGTGAAGTGTCTGTTGCATATTTTTCCTGTTGATTTTTTTTTAATTTGGTCTTTAGTTACTGAGTTATCAGAGTTCACTTTATAATTTTATGTAAATTATTTTCTTCTGGACTGTAGCTTACCTTTTTACTTTCTTAACGAGGTGGTTACAGGGAAAGGGGCATCCCAGAACCTCCAAACCTGCCTGCTCTAAATAGGTTCTGCCATCTGCCACATCAAGACAAAACATATAAGATCGTCAATGGAAAGGAACTTTACTATAATTAATGTGCAATACAAAAAAAAGTTAAAATATAGTTTCCATATCAAACACCCAAAGTCACCCATCCCCTCTGGGTAAAAGTCCACCTAAAAGGGACTGGCCCAGAGCAAGGCCTGAAAGCCCGACACAAGTGTAAAGCACCTTCCCGCGGGGACCCATAGAAAAGGGTCAGCAGTGGCCAGACAAGTCTGGGAGGAAAAGAACAAAAGCAAAATCAAGATAAACACTGCCATAGTTACCTCCCCACAGTTCTCACCCACGTCTGTGTCACCCAGTCCAGGGCCAAGAAGCCAGAGCCACTTCTCCACGTGACTCTGCTCCCTGTGGCCCCCTCGGGTCCCCTTCTGGCTCCATCCTGCTTCCTTCCCCCTCAGACTCCTCTCCAGATTCTTCTCTTCCCTGCTTAGCTCCACCCTCCCTTGGGTGGGGCAGGGAACCCAGAACTTCTCTTTTCTCTCTTTTTTCCCCCCCAGTTACAAGAGGAGGTTTTTCTTTTTATTAAAATTAAATTTTATCAATTTCCATCATTGTTTTCTTTATGCTTAGTGTTTCTGTCCTATGAAACCTTTATCTTTATGAATATTTTTTCCCTGAATTTTCCTCCAGAAGATTTTATGTTTTGCTTTTTACATTTAGTCTAGCATGTGGTCTCTCTTACTGAATGGTCTGTGTACACTTGAATGCATATTTTGTATTTGGTGAGTCAGTGTCATTTAGGTCAGGTTGATAGCGATATTTAAGGCATCTTTATTTTTTACTGATTTTCTCTCTCCTTAGCCTGTGAGTTATTGAGAGTTTTGAAAAGTCCAAGTATAATTTCATAACTTTCCCTTTTCATTTCTGTCAAATTTTGTTTCCTATGTGTTAAAGCTCTTATTAGATGAATACCCGTATGGTTGGTTATATTTTCCATCTTACTGAGCTGACCAGTTGACCCTTCTGTGAGCATGTCTCTTTTTATCCTTACGCTGAAATATATTGTCTTGCAACACCACACTAATAAAGAAATGGGCATCGTGGAGCGGACTACATAATGCAAGATGCTGCTCAAGTGCAAGGTCCTGGCCTTTTTATTGACAGTTATCATACAGGAGAAGGAGAAGGAGAAGGAGAAGGGGGAGGGTGGAACTGTCATCTACTGTTATCAGGAATTATGAGTCTGCTTTTCTCATGTGCTGATGGCTCGGTGTGGTGATTGAGATCCAGTCCTAGTTCCCCAGCCAGCGTTTCACACTTGTTAACAAGGTGTTTTACTGACCAGTGTGTGCGGTCCCTCATCGCACATCTGTCCTCAGGACCTGGTAGTTCCCAGTCATTCCTCGTGATGTGTAATTTGGGAGTAAGTTTATGCGTCTGTCATCAGCTCCTGGGTGTTCCAGGTCAGACCTCTTGATGCAGACCCATCCCAGAGTGATCCAGCTTTGTGCTCGTAACTGATGTGAAAGCCACCTCGGAAGGCTGGGCTCCTATGGGCGGGCTATTCTGACCTTGTTTGTAGGCAACAAGATGATAGTCCAACAGGCCATTTAGGATTAGCAGACCCACACCTCTGAGATGACTATAACCCCTCCAGGTACAAGGGTTTGCACGGTGTGTCATTACCCCATACTTTACTTCTAGACTATGTATATTTTCATCTACAAAGTAAATATCCTGAAGGATATAGTTGAGCCTTATTTTTTTAATCCAGTCTGACAATTTCTGCTTTATAATTGCTATGTTCAGTCTATTTATATGTAATGCGATTATTAAAATGGGTTGGTTTAAGTATGTCATCTAGTTATTTGTCTCATGTTTTTGTTCTTTTCCCTGCCTCCTCTAAGTGAATTTTTGAATTTCATTTCATTATTTACTCATTTTTAATATTAACTGTATCTTATTATTATTCCATGTTTTTCCTTCTCTTTGGATATGTATGGTTGTGCTAGCTAATGCAATGAGTCTTGATCTACTAAAATCTTCTTTTTAAAAAATACTACTTATCCTATAATGTATGACCCCTTAAAACAGTGTACTTCTATCCTCCCTCTAATTCTCATGCAATTTTTATCATACACTTCATTTTTGCATGTGTTTTGAACCTCAAAATACACTGATATTATTTTTGCTTTTGATAACTATTTTTTAGAGAAATGTTTTAATTGAGAAAAAGAAGTTGATGTTTACCCACATATTTGTCATTTCTTATTTTCTTCCTTGACTTTCACAGCCCTGTGTTTTCATTTGGCACCATTTAGCTTCATCCAGGAATCATTCATTTAACCCTTATAAATGCAGTGTTTGCTGGAAGTGGAATTTCCCAGCATTTTGGTTTTAATTTTTGAAGAATTTTCACTAATCATCATAGAGGTCTGTGTTGACACTTTTTTCTTTCAGAATTTGAGAAACATAATCCCATTCTCTTCTGCCCTGCATTGTCTATGATATCAGTGCTAATTATTCTTTTTCCCCTTGTATGTAATATATGTTCTTTCCCTTTCTGCTTTGAAGGTTTTCCTTGATGATTGGCTTCAGCAATTGAGTTATGATGTATGTTGGCTTAGTTCTCCTTCTATTTATCCTGCTTGAGGTCCATTGAGCTTCAAGGAACTATGAACATACAGTTTTTATTAACTATATAAATTTTTTATCTGTTATTTCTATTTATCTGCCCTTCTCCTTCTCTTGAATGCCAATTAGACATATGTTAGTCCGTGTGGCTTTCTCCCATAGGTTACTTAGACTTCCTTCATTTTTCAGCCCTTTCTCTGTGTCAACTTGTGTACTTTTAGTGCCTGTTCCTAAATTCACTAATTTTTATGTTCTGTTTAACTTTATCTTCATTCCACCCAGATAATTTTTTTATTTGTAGATCTTGTATTTTGCATTCTAGATCTTCTAACTGGATTTTTTAAAAAGATTTATTTATTCATACAGAACTGGGGTACAGGCCAAAGATACGGAGGGTGAGAGGATTCACCAGGGAAAGAGTCAGGAGCAGAACAGGCAGATCGATGAAGTACATTGCTGATGGGAGCAGCGGGCGGGTCAGGAGAGGTCTGCTGTGCCATGTGGGTCACCTCTGAGGCAGGGATTGAACTCATGCTGAAGTGGCTTTAGCTTCTTAGTGCTGCGCCACCAGGGAGGGCCCTCTAATTGGATTTTAAATAATAGTTTCCATTCCTGTTCTCATTTGCTTCATGTTTTCCTTTAATTTTTTGAAAATATTATGGCTGTTTTCAAGTGCTTATATGTTAATTCCATCATCTCTATCATTTATGATCTCTTTACATAGACTGCTGGTCTTTTACATGTCTCTTACTTCTCTAATGGAACGTAGAACACTGTGAGTGTTAAGTTGTTCACTGAATTTTATGTTCTCCATTTGGTCCAAAAGGCAGTTAATTTATTATCGCTAGGTGAATAGTCAAGTTCGTCAGCAGTGATAATTTAGCACTACTTCTAAGAATTGTCTTTTGTAGGACCTCTGCTGAATCACTGGATATTCAACAAGTATCTTCATTCTGGTTGGTAGGAACTGAATGTTTCCTAATCATGTGAAGTCTGATATCTAGCTTATAGCTCTCTAGCATTTGTTCTTCTCTGTAGTTCTTGTAGTCTTGTTGTTCTCTCTAGTCTTGTGCTTCACACAAGTTTATTTATACAAACAAGAGCTCTTACTCAAGATATGTGGAGTTCTTTCTCCTTGTAGCAACTTTATTTGGTTCTTGTTCTCAAATTCTACCCATGTTTACCTCCCTTAATGTTGACCCTTATCTCTTAAAAACAGGAAGGGTATCATCTTCTTCTTACATCCTTTCTCCTTATCCTGAGGTCTAGGGAGTACCTCTAGTCAGAAAGCCAGGATAATCAGTTTGTCAGTTGATAATCACATCCATTACTTCTCTTCTGCTTGGCATCTTCTGACTGATGTCTGAAAAATTGTTTTATGCATTTGGTTCAGTATTATGTAAAAACATAATGACAGGACAAGTTGGTACCAATTATTCTATTATGGCCAAAAGCAGAGTTCTAAGAAATACTTTATAAATTTCTTTTTATTATCACAGAATAAACTGACTGATAAAACAGTTGGAGAAATCCCACAGGTCTTTCCATCTGAGATGTTTTACTCACCTTCTGTGATAAAACATGACATTGGAACAATAGTTTCTTAAAGGATCAAAATCATGAAGAGGTCCAAAGCCTTGAATCTGTTCCTTTAAGAACAGAATGTCATAGCTGTAGGTTTGGGAGATTATTATCCTTTTCTCTGTGAGTGTCTAGGCCACAGATTCTGTCTATGTTTCTAAGAAGCATTATAAAAGATTCACATAGGCCAAGTTAATGGGAAATCCAGTCACTGTCACATGGCTTACTCACTCCAGGAGTGAGTATAGCTCATGCAGCTTCTGAATTTATTCTATCTCCAGGTCACAGATGGCTCAGCAGTGCAGTGGAAAGGTTGGCCAGAGGTTGGTGCTTTATAGATTTAGCTGAGCCAATGTCCTCATGAAGTTAAAGATAGATAGATAGATTTAGAAAGATGAGAGCAAAGGCAGTCCAGGAGATGGGAGATGACTGCCAAACCCAGGAAGACTTCAGAGCTGAAAAGACAATGGGACCAGTTGCACCATCAGAATTTTCTTGTGTGTGGCAGAATAGGGACAATCGGGTCTAAAGGGCATGAGAGGAGGAATGAAAGGGAAGGGGCAAGCATCTTGATCCTTTCATGAAATATTTGAAGTATCTGTCAGGCACTGAATATTTAAGATGTTCATTGAAATATCTGTTGAGACACATACATTGTAATTAATAAAAGAACATAGGGAGGTGAAAGCAAAGTAAATAAGGAAAATGAAAATGCAGAAATACAGAGAAAGGGTAGGGTGCAGTAGTGGAAACTACAAAGGGGAATATGGCCTGTTTGGTTCCTTTGCTAATTACAGATAAAGAAACTGACCCTCAGTGGGTTGTCCATGATGCCCAGGTTACTGTAGAGCTCTCTCTAACCTTTAGTGCCCCATTAACTCTCTGCCTGGCTTTTGGAGGCTGGTTCCCTGTGGCCAGCTTTGAGGGTTCTATGGTCATGATCCAAGCAGATACCCCAAGAACTGAAGTGTTTGCTATCTGAGATTGTGGGGTCAGATCTTTGGGAGTCCATTTAACTCTCTTAAATAGGTTTTACCCGCCAGTGCTCCTGCATTTTGCCTGCTGTGTGGTTGACCATGGACCCAATGAACTATATGGGAGCAAAACTCTACAGGGAACAACCGTCAACCAACTGTTGGGCGTGAACATGGCTCCCAAACACCCAGCTAAGGGCTGAGGGTAAGGATATTTTTCTACCTGTTGCATCTCTCAGTAGTTGAGAGTTGCTCCTTCCTGAGGGTGTTGACTCCCCACCATTGCTGGCCTGCCTCATGCATAGGCTGCTCTGGTCCTGGCACCAGAGAATTCCATCCTGCAGCAAGACACAGGTGCTGCTGTGAAGGTGTATGGGGACTGCGGTGATGTCCAGGTTGGGCTGCGGCATTGGCTGCTGGCCCCAGTGCAGTTGTCAAGTCATAGTGCATCTCTCTCTCCTTTATTCTGCTTACTGACTGATAAATATTTATTGAGCATCTACTGCTAGGTAGCAGTAATAGAAGTATCAGAGATCCAGTAGTTCACAAGATCCTGATAATAATAGCTCATGTTCATCAGAATATAAAGAGATAGTCACACAGTAGCAAATAACCGAGTCAGACGGACCAGCCTGTCCCATACTCACCTCGGCCATAGCAGTGCAGCAGCAGTCAGAGGTGAACCCTGAGTGCACACTTGTGGCCCGGTTCTAATAAGGTTGGGGACACAGAAAGCAGAACCTCACGTGTTTTTAACATGTCAGCAAATACTCTCCTTTTGATTTTTCAAACCTTTAAAAACGTAAAACCATTCTGGGTTAGCATAGAAAAGCAGGGCCAGGCCAGGGGAGGGGCTGGGTTTGATGGCTGCAGGTGATCAGCACAGCCCAGGACCCCCACTTCCAGGTATCCTACAGATTCTCTCTCCCTGTGCCTGCCTGAATAAGCACCTCCCTCCCCAGTGAACATCTCCCTTAATCAAACTCATCACCCCAGTGAAACAACTCCTTCTCCTGATGTCTGTTAATGACCAGCGCTTTTTGACCCAAGGTGTCTGAGGAAGAAAAAACAGCACAAAACCCACATTCTGGTCGTGTTAGGCTGTGGCGGCTTCTCAGACCTGCGCAGCACATTCTTGCCTTTGTGCGGCTTCTGCCCTACCTCTCTCCTCCTTTCTACCGCCAAACTTCTCCTAAGACTCGTGTATACATCCTGTCACTGCTTCCTCACCTCCCACGCCTCACTCCTCACCCCCTCCAATCCGGTTTCCATCCCATCACTCCACAAAAACAGATCCCACAAAGGTCGCCGATGCCCTCAGTGTTGCTAAATCCAAAGGGCAGTCTTAGTTTTCATCTTACTTGCAATCAACACCGCTGACCACTCTTTTTTGAAATCCCCCTTCTGACTTTGGCCGCCCTTTCTCTTTCTGTTCTGTTCCCCTACCTGGCCCTGACATGTTGGAATTCCTGAGGACTGAATTCAGGTCTGAGCCCATTAGACACACGCTCACTCCTCTGACCTCCCACCACTCCTCGCTCTCCGCCAAATGACCCTCTTCCATCGTCCTAGCCAGAGGCATTCTTGACACCTCCCTCTTCTTACCAGAGCCTCACAATCTACCTTCCAGTCCTGCTTAAGCCAGTATGTCTTGGCTTAATTTTTTTAAAAGATTTACTTATTTATTCATACAGAACTGGGATACAGGCCAGAGGTGCAGGGGCAGTGAGAGGAGACAGAGACAGAGTGGGGAGCAGAACAGGCAGATGGATGGAGCACACTGCTGAGGGGAGCAGTGGGCGGGTCAGGAGAGGTCTGCTGCGCCATGTGGTCACCTCCTGGTCTGGGGATCGAACTTGTGCTTAAATGGTGCTGAAGTGGCTTTAGCTTCTTGGTGCTGTGCTTTAACCCACTGTGCCACCGAGGAGGGCCCTGTCTTGGCTTAATTTTCCCCATCTCTACTGCTGTTCTACTAGTCCTGGCCACCATATCCTTGCTGGACTACTGGCTCACCCACCGTAATCTGATCTCCACACTGCAGTGAAATGGTCTTTCTAACATGAAACTCACCTGTCTCCTCTTATTACTGCCCTTCAATGTAATGACGCAATATGTATTTAAGACTTTCTGTTGTTCTTAGAATAAATGGTGGGGCTTCTCAACAAGACTGCTGGACTCCACGTGGCCCTGCTGACCCTCTGGCCTCATCCCCACACACTGTTTCCCCAAAACACACGCCAGCCTCCCTGGGTTGTTTTAGTACCTGTTCTCATCACACTTCCTTCCTTCCTTGAATCATGGAGCTCACTTGTGTTGGAATGCTGCAGTCCCCTCTCTGTCTGGATGTTTCCAATTTCCCTTTTGGATCTTAATTCTGTGATCATTTCCTTAGCAAGGCCTTTCCTGATGTCCCTGCCAGAGCCTTGGGTGGGGCACTGACCACCCTCAGGGCATTGCTGCCCTTCATTTCACATCTGAGGATCTGATGCTTTGGCTAATATTTGCTTCTCCAAGAACTCCCTAAGAGTTGGAGTCTTATCTCTCTTTACTTAAAATCTGTGACCAATGACTAGCACAGTGTCTGACAGAAAATAAGTTCCCAGCAAGCATTTGTTAATTGAGAGGATAGTTGAATGAATGAATGAATGCATTCAAGCAGTTTTCCTGCCTGAAACACTTTCCCATCCACTCTTTAAGATCAGCTCAAATGCTACTTCTGACAAGATGTCTTCCCTAAGACTTTTGCTGGACATTCACCTCTCTGGTGTCCTTTGCTCTGAGTATGACTCTGCGGCAACATCAGTCCCCTTTGACCTGTGTCTCTGTGGTCCAGGTGTGCCTGTGGTCCAGGTGTTCCCAGAGATCCAGGACTAGCTTTGCTCTTTGTAGCTCTCATTTGGCACAGTGCCTGGGACATGGGTGGTGCCCAATGAATACTTGAGGAGTTGATTTCTTCATATAGTTCAGGTCATTCTAAGCCTGACAATGATCCAGCCTCGAATGATGATGTGACCACAGAGGGGTCTGAGCGAGGGAGCCTGCACTCTCCCTTGCCGTCCCACAGGTCTCCTCTCCTGAGAGGTTACTAGTCATCCTACAGTCTCCTCTTACCCAAGCTCATGCTAACATGTAACACAAACTTTCCTGTCTTCATTTGCTATGACTTTTCTGAACTGTTAGTCGTTCAGCAAGTTTATTTACACTTTTTTTCCACTGCCCAGGGAACTATTTCCTTCTACTTACTGATTTGTTACACTTAATTTTTCTAAGAATTCCCTTACCTGTGTTTTCCTCAACAGCTGTATTTACATGGCCTTAATTACTTCATGAGTATATATATCCATTCCTTTTCTTTTTCTTGCTCAAGGCAAATAACTAAGATGGGAAACACTTTCTTTCTTTCTCATTGTGGTGAAAGTGTTTTTTAAAAATTGCAGTAGTTTATACAGCATACTTGTTCCTGAAGCGTTAACTTTGAAAACCTTTATGACAATGTTTTTATTTGAGCACCCCCGGTGTTTTAAGATCCCAATTAGGTTCCTACTTTGCTTCTGTTTCTTTCATCACTTTTGTATGTACTTGGAGCTCCAATCTCTGCCATATTGGGAGGGAAAGGTGTTCCATCTGACTGAATATTCTGGTTAGCTGAGATACCAAAGTTGTATATATTATATATGGACCCCCAAATTTTATCAGATTAAAAGAACAACAAAATGTCCTTTGCTGTATGGCTGAGCTAATTATTTAAAATGCTAGTGATGCTTTCTCTGTGCCAGATACTTTCTCTTAATCCTGACTGTAATCAAATGAACTGGCTTGAATAAGGAACCACCACACAGAAGCGCAGCCCTGCCTGAGGCCACAAGCTCAGAGTGGCGAATCGGGATCCTCGACTCCAAAGCCCTCAGTCCAAGATGGACTCCTTGGCTTTTCTCTGATGATCCAGAAGCTACCTCTCACTCTCGTAGTGCCTCCTGGCCATTGCAAGGACACCACTCATTACTGTGTCCATGGTGGCCGTTGGTGTGGAGGCTTCTTCCGGACTGCCCTGCCTGCCTTCTTGCCCTCTAGCCACCATAGGAGTTTTAAATATCATTCATTATAAATGCCTCCAAAAGTCAGGGTCCGAAGGACTCTGGGAATTGAGAGGTTAGTACACTAAGAATTGGTTTTAAATCTTAATGCAAATCCCTTTTAAGAAAACCAAGACACCTGATATAGGAGACCAAGCTCAAGCAGTCCATCAACAAATCTTTATTAAATGCCACAAAATGCAAGGGCCATGCTCGGGGCTGTGGGCAGCTATTCGAGTAGTTCTGGTTTTTACAGTAGAATTGTGATTTGCAGCTTCTGATGAAAAGGACTATTTGTGGCATGCCAGAGCTTATGGGGCTTATGGCTGTTAAGTCTGTTTAAGCCTGCAACTGAGATTGAGGCTTTTTCTTAAGGGAAGAAAAAAACAAAACCAAGCACCCATCCCTCTGTTTAAAAGTGTGTAAGTTGAGCTCCCGTGTTATGAAACATTGGGAACAGAACTGAAATTGGCTTCCCTGGGAAAAACAATGAACAAGAGGCCACTTGGGCTTACTGCTTCTGGAGGGAGTGGACGGTTGAGAGTTAAAAAAAAAAAAAAGCAAATGAAAAGGAATATCATTTTCATGATATGTCTCAAGTGTGTATATTTTTTTCCTTTAAATGGCTCTGAACTTATCATGCCATTTGGAAATGTTAACTCTGGAAAGGGCAATTAGTGTAGGGACATGTGGACTGGTAGAGAGTGTGAGGACTGTGGAGTGGGGATGAGACGGAGGTGTTGGACTGTCAAAATGCACAGCGGCCCGAAACAGTGTCAGATGCACAAAGATGAATAAGCGGGAGACAGAGCGGGGGGATTGCACATGCAGAGAGAACCCCAGCAGGCCAAGGCACACTGGGGAGCCCTGTGAAGGGTGCGGAGCTGCTGTGTGCTAGTAGCAGGGTGCCTCTGTGGAGGAAGAACCCAGTCAGTCGGGACTCTCTTCTCCGAGACCATGCATCTCGCAAGTATATCCTGTGGGCAAAGCGTGAGGAACTCTGCACCGCTTGGCCCCAGCTTCGCTGGGCTGTGGTCTCATGGTGCCATGAGCCAGCCTGTGTATGCTCTGGAGCAGGGTTGCTGCAGTCCAGATCCTTCGCAGCATGTGGCCTGGGACAGATGGCTCAATCTCGGGCCCTCCCTGGTGGCACAGCAGGTCAAAGCACAGCATTGTGGCGCTGTCCACAGCCACAGCAGTGAAGGTTTGGTCCCCGGCCGGGGAGGTGACCCACACGGCATGGCAGGCCTCTCCTGACCCGCCTGCTGCTCCCTTCAGCAGTGTATTTAGTGGATCTGGCTGCTCTGCTCCCCACTGTCTCTGGTGGGTCCTCTCGCCCTCCACACCTCCGGCCTGTACCCCAGTTCTTGTATGCATAAATAAATAAATAAATAATGACTCAATCTCATGTGCTCCAATTTCTTCACCTGTACAATGGTAATATCGATAATACCTACCACAGAGGAATTTCAGGAGGATTAATGAGATATGATGTGGAAACTATTGAGAACATAACAAACGGTTAAAGAAATTAATTGTTTTATTGTTATTATCATTTTGTCAGTTTTATATTATTATCACTGATAATGATATCGATGGTGTGTTGTTGTGAGGCATAGACTTAGGGGACCACGCCCAGGCAGGTTTCAGGACTTCTGGCTATGAGACTCTAAGAAAGACTTACTAAAATGGTTCAAAAGCCCTCTGTGATCACAGGGAGATGCTGACGCTGATGACGATTATGATAATGATTTCCATTCTCGCTTGTCTTTTGGGGAAGTACCACCATTATCTTTGATCATGAAAGACAACTACGTACATATAACATTGTATTTATAAACAAAAAATCAAGAAGAAAAAAAACAAAGAAATTCCACCTTCCAACAGAGTGGACTAAAGGCAGGTAATTTCAACTACTCATTTGAAACTGCTTTTATCTTCACAAAGACAAAGATGGAGGAGAGAAAATGGAACACCTAGGTAGCATTGCTAGAGAGTGATTGTGACCAAAAAAAGATAGAGACTGGAATCTGGAAGACTTTTTTTTTTTTTTAAGATTTATTTATTTATGCGTATAGACCTGGGGTACAGGCCAGAGGAGCAGGGGCAGTTTGAGGATTCACCAGAGACAGAGCGGGGAGCAGAACAGGCAGAGCAAAGAAGTACACTATTGAGGGGAGCAGCGGGTGGTCAGGAGAGGTCTGCCATGCCCTGTGGGTCACCTCCAGAGTGGGGATTGAACTCATGCGTAAGTGGCTTTAACTTCTTAGTGCTGTGCTGTAACCTGCTGCACCACCAGGGAGGGCCCAGAATCTGGAAGACTTTTATTAGTTTGCTCCAAACTCACATTCCTAGGTGTCTCTAAAGTTTGGATACGTGGCTGCTGTGTGATTCACTATCCATATAAAGATAACCCATCCACACGAAATATGCTGGGTTTGTGAGTGCTTAGTGCTCAGGAGAGGTATGAGTGCTCTGTTATTGTATGGACAGTGGAGTTGGCTGCTTTGAAGACAAATTTCCTATGACCTTGCTGATGGGTTTGAGTGGATACCAGCCAGGATCAGCTTAATTGTATATTTGACTTGTGGAGCCCTAAGTGGTGGCTGACCTCAGCTGATAGATAGGGAGGAGATCTGAGGAGACTCCGGCTTTTTCCAGGGTCCTCGGGGCTCAAGTGCGATTGACTTCACTCTTGCTGAGTTGACACTAGGGATGGAGCCAGCTCTGAAAAGGCAGCAGGTTGTATTGACTTAGAGGAGAAAACTGTACCCTCCATGAGTTTTAAAACTTGTTATAGCAGAATCAGAAAGGAAGCATCTAGCTGTGTCCAGGATGTCTCTACAGAGGCCAGGAGAAGCTGCAGCCAAAGAAGAAGTGGAGGCTCAAGAAAACAGGACTCCAGGAGAGACCCCACAGCATCCAGGTCCCCACTTCCAGAGCAAGTGCTATTCAGAGATCCAGAGCGTAAAGCCTCAAATTCAGTGCTGAAACTGACAGGCGTGGTCTGTCTGTTCCTTGGGCTCTGTGACAACATCTGGAAATGGGAAGGCCCTGGGAAGTTTCTTTATGGCCGCTGTCTACGACGTGAGGTTGCCGGAGCTGTTCAGAGCACAGCTGCTACATCTTTCTGTGGTGGCCCTGGTCTATTCCTGTCATTTTGGTGGAGGTTTATTAAGCTAAACCTAAATATAGAAAAGAGAAATGTAACATCATTTTCCCAGCCTCTTCAGAAAGACTGTGAAATTTACTAAAAACAACCAGCTCTGCCTTCGAGTGAATTTCTTGGGCAGGGGAATTTTAGCATCACCTAGCCTGTACCCCATCTCTCAGGTGAGCCTCTTGACCCCTGTAGGCATTTCCACCTCTGGCCGCTGGCCTGTCTTCAGTGTGCACTGACTCTCCCCACAGGCTGGAGCTCCAGGAGTCTGCCCATTTTGGACCTTTCTGTTGGTTGCCACAGCAGGCCCAGGAGGCCCTGATGTGGCTGTGTGTGGTCAGGTAACCCACTCTGGCTTTTCCCCGTGGCAGGCAGCCAGGGCAACTTTATTCTGTTCCAGCTATGCAGGAGGCATCTGGCTAGTGCTGGACTTTCTCATCAGTGGAGTAGGAAACTATGGCCAAGACATTTTCCTTTTTTTCATCTCCGACCTCAGGCATTGGGCTATGATTTATAAAAATGTTCTCAAACAAAAAACTCACCCCAGACTTTTTTCTTTAATCAAATCTCCCTTGCTTTAAGTCCGATTACGGAAACCCATCCAGTTAGAGTTCTGGCAAGGTGGGAATACTGATATGGGAACCACGCCTGGCTCAGCTCCTCTTCCCTTGCTTCCCTCTGTCTGTCTTTCATCTCATAAGCCCCAGCGTCAGGGGAGGCCGCTGGGGTCGTGGCAGTGCCAGTGGGCAGCGACGTGAGGCAGTGCAGCTGCACAGAGGGCCCCGGGGATCTGGGAGGAATCCTCGGCCCTCTGTGAAGTCAGTCCTGGAGTGAGCTCAGCTCTGATCTGCCCAGGGACCTGGATTTTCATGTCTTCAAATAATAGCTCAGCTACATAGGCCTGATCAACAGCCGCTGAAATGCTTTCTTTTGTGTAATTTTTAAAAAATCTTTAATGCCCTCCAAAGAAAAGTGCTAGAGAAATGCTAGTTTCCCTCTCACTTTTAGGAAACACATACAAGATTTAAGACTCGCATTATTTCCTATGCTGGCTTTTTTTTTTTTTTTTTTTAAATAAGGAAATCTGTCAGGTTTCTTCTCTCAACTTAATGCCATCTTCTCATCTAAAGACAATCTTTTCTTTTAAATTGTGCTGCAGGAGTTTGTGCTTGAATAGACAACCTAGGTATCTAGCAAAAAAAAAAAAAAAAATATATATATATATATCAGCTGCCCCAAGAAGACACAAATCAACAGAACCAATATACAAAAAGAAAAAGAAGGGCGCTTTCTGGCACATGGAAGTTCAGGGAGTCCCTTTTGGAAGCAAAGAGGAGGGGCTTCTTAGATGGAATCGCAGGTGTGCATACTGTTGGCATGGAGGGCAGAGTCATATCTTTATTCCCTCAGCCTGGGCAGTCTGTAGAGGTGAGAGCTCAGGAGAAACATTTTGCAGCCAAGAATTGCAACAGGGCTCATGAATGGAGGCACCAGCCTGCTGTCCGAGCTGGGAGGAGGTGGGGTGGAACATAGGGTGGTGGGCTGAAGATCAGTCTCAGGGGGTCTCTTTTCCCCATCTAGAGAGACATTCTTCCTCTCTGGCAGGAAATGGGAGAATTAGTCCCTGGCTAGTTGCACTAGAGAGAATGTAGCTTGAGGGAATCGTAAAAGAAATAACCCTGAGTTGGATAGGGCACCACGGAGAAGGTCTAAGTCTCCTTATTGGGTGGTCCCAAGATGCTGACCTGAACATGCCCACTGCTTCTAAGAGGGGGTGAGTCTGGGGTGTCCTGTGGATACAAAGGCCTCTCAAAAGGAAAGTCACAAATTATGACCTATGGGGATCCCATGAGGAAATGGCTGGTCCCTGCACTGGGACACAGAAATCTGATCTCTTGGTGGCACCTTTTCCATGTGTGAACAGAGAACCAAAGATCAGTCGGAATAATCACTCCCTAGAATGGAAAGCTTAAGAGCAATGAACACATAAAGCGGCTAAAGAATGAGACCAGGATGCTATTAAAGGGAACCCAGTGGAAATAAGGTAGCCAGAAAATGGGGGCAGAAGGTCAAATGGAGGAAATTGCATAGAAAGCAGAACAAAAATACAGAAAATAGAATAAATGATGTGGAAATTAGAGGATTAAACCAGGAGGGCCATCACCCGAGGGTCAACTAAAATCAGGTTCTTAGCCTTTTTATGCCATAAACCCTCTGGAAATATTGTAAGACCTCTGTGCCCCTCTCCAGGATGATGTTTTAAGTATATAAAATACATAAGCATACACAGAAACCAAATTACATCGAAATACAACTGTTAAAATGTTAGAAAACAGTGACATGCTAATAGGTGGGCTTTTATAAGCACATGAAATAACAAGACCAAGAGGTGGCTCAACTAATTTTGAAGCAGCAAAGTGACACTCAAGATAGCTGTGTCTATGTGATGTGAGCCGTGGGGCTGAGACCATTTTAAACAGGGAATACCTTGGACACAAAGCCCAGGACATTTCAGAGGGTCTCTCATTTGCTGCCTAGAGCTGTGTCCTTAGCTTTGATGTTACTCTCCGAAGTCATTGCCAACTCCCCCGCTCTGTCCCTCCTGAGAGCACATTCCCAGGGGCCTGTCTTTGCTGGCCTCCCATGCAGCTACTTTTCTTGTTTCTGTCTCCATGTGGCTCAGATGCAGTATCACTCTTGGTACCAGGCCTCCCTCATCAGACATTTGAGGCCAAAATGGTGTCATACCTCTGGACACAGTGACTCATCTGAGTTGCGGACAAACAGAGCCCAAGCTGACTGGGGTCTCTCACAGAATCTTCCAGTGGGAGAGGGAGGGCTAGTCTTTCTTAGTTTTAAATCATTAAGGATTTATGTCTGGAGTTGCTAGGAGTTATTTTCTCTGATATGTGGAAAGAAATTCTCTGATGTAAGAGAATGAAATTAAAATAGAGGTGAAGTGAGATGGAGATGGAAAAGAGAGAGGAGAAAGATGTAATGTCAGATGAACATATCTAGGATTAAGAGTAGGGAGGAGGGGGAAGGAGAAGGGAGGCCAGGAGAGAAGAGAGAGGCACTTTCTGAGTCTTTGGTGGGTTCTGGAAATCCACTTTCCTTTCTGAGGCACTCCAGCAACTTTCTCACCCACAAAAGTCAGTAATTCCCTCCTTGTTTAAACCAGTTTGAGTTGCCTATCTGTGACTTGCCAATCAAAGGTTCCTGACTATGCATTAGGGGCCTGCAGATGTGCTCGGGAGTCAGAATTTGCTGCTGGAGCCTCTTCCATCCGTGCGGGGCCTGTGCTACCTTAGAACACATAGCACCCTCAGACACCTTCTGAGCTCACCAGTCCCTTCCTGGGGCCCTCCTTAGGCATACTGTCTGAGGGACTATTCCTGGACCTCTCTAGCTCCAAACTGTGATTTGTCCATTAACTCAGCAAGTGTTTGTTGAGCATAAGTATGTAATGGGTCCAACAAGGAATTAATATAAAGAGTGGTTCATTTTTTCTTTTTTAATTTTTTTTAAAAGATTTATTTATTTGTGCATACAGAACTGGGGCACAGGCCAGAGGCTCAGGGGCGGCGAGATGCTTCACCAGAGACAGAGTGGGGAGCAGAACAGGCAGATGGATGAAGTACACTGCTGAGGGGAGCAGCGGGCGAGTCAGGAGAGGTCTGCTGCGCCATGTGGTCACCTCTGGGGCAGGTGGGGATCGAACTCATGCGGAAGTGGCTTTGGCTTCTTAGTGCTGTGCTTTAACCCGCTGTACCACCAGAGAGGGCCTTCTTTTCTTTTCTTTTTTTTAAATTTGTATATTTATGTATACAGAACTGGTGGGTAGACCAGAGACGCAGGGGCAGTAAGAGGCTTCACCAGAGACAGAGCGGGGAGCAGAACAGGCAGATCGACCAAGTGCACTGCTGAGGGGAGCAGCGGGGGGTCAGGAGAGGTCTGCGGGCCCTGTGGGTCAGCTCTGGGGCGGAATCGAACAGCTGCAGGTGGCTTGCAGTGCTGCACTTTAACCCATTGCACCACCAGGGAGGACCAAAAAGTGATTCATTTCTTAAAATAAATTAAAAGCCATGAGAGGTCAGAGGGAGGAGTGACTATTATGGGTGGCATCTGGAAGGGCTCCCTGGGTGTCGTACATGGACTCAGAAGTGGGGTTGGGACAAAATGTGTTGAAGGAAAAAATGTGAACTCAGTGGAGGGTGTAGATGCTTCAAGAAGAAGGGACCCCAATAGTCCCAGTAGAAAGCTGGGCTTCCAGCACTGGTTCTGGAGAGGGAAGATTCAATCTGTTCTGTGTGTGTGTGTGTGTGTGTGCACCTGCACATAGATCATTGTGCATAGATCAGATCGCTTTACCGACTCTTGCAGAAACTAGTGCATCCTGAACAACAGAGTGTTGAGGTTTGTTGTGGTGGAGGCGCTTTTTGTTTTTAACCTGTTACTCTTTCTGTTTCAACAAGACAATCAAGTCAGTTTTAACATATCTTGACTAATCAAACCTTCTTCCTTCAGTCTTGACTGAAACTGTGACAAATCTCGATTTCTAAGTCCTGGTGATTGTTTGTTTTAGATACTAGACTAGAAAAGACTAGAGATACTTGCAGGTACTGAAAGTCAAAGGGGTGCCCTCAGACCCAGCAGACGGCTCCTGTCCTGTGGAAGCTCCCCGATTGCGATGGGGGCAGAGCACCCCTACCTCTTCTTGAGAATCAAGTGCAGCAGAGATGATGATGACCTCATCAGTGATAAATGCAACTGACTGACAGGCTGATGTGTTCCCAGAGTCCTATAAGCATTATCTCTTCGTAAGCTCCATTAAGGCCCCATGAGGCTGGAGTAGCATTGATGATGATGAAATCAATGATGAAAATTAGAGGTGAATTTATCATAAAACTAAGAAATCTTTAAGTTGTTCACTTGCGTGGTCCCCAAAGACCTGAAAGAGTTCTTAACACTGTTTCCATGGTCATATATTTTTTAAGTTCTGTAAGTGTAAAATCTTTATCTGTACTTAGATGAGATTGTTCTCTCGTTTCATGCCAAGATCTCCTCTGTCACTGTCCCCTTATTTTAAATGGTTTTGTAGTGTCTGTGGGAATTTTTAGGATGCACCTAGGGGTGTATTCATTTGAGTTTAGTGGGTGTACTTCAGAGGTGTTCAGTTAATTCATGGTTTGCTAGGTGTTGGCATTCAGGAATTCCTCACTGCCCTCTAGGCCATGCCTCCCAGTGTAAAGAAATGAGGAAATGGAGGGCAAGTTATTAGTGAGTGCTGACCTTTCAAAGAATAGCTAAGATTAGTTACCTCATAAGAAAATCTGAAATGTAAATGTCCCAAAATATTAACTTATACAAAATAAACTTACTTGGAGATTTTTTATATTTGACATAATCCTAAAAATTGATATGTCACCACAAATAATGTTATAAAGCTCAGTGAGACTTTTCTGATATATGAAAAAGCAAAAAGAAAATTTCTTCAACAATACTAGAGAAAAGGCTTTCTAGTCTCGTGATTGAAAATATCACAAAATTTGTCATAGGAAGAGGAGACTGAAAAATATGAGAAGGGGGTTATGCTCAGTGAGATGAGGCAGGAGAAAAGAAAACTGATGATTTCACTCATATGAGGGAAAACAAGCAACAATGACAAGAATCACACAGGAACTGACAAATGTAAACTAGAATAATCCCTAGAAATATGACACAGAATTGAGGATACTCAAGGGGGAGGGAAAAGTACAGATGGGAACGAAGAGGAAGCTGGCACAGTAGTCTGGGATAAAGGACTGTGGTGTGGTGTGATGGGTACGGGGTGGTGTGATGACATACACCTGGCAGGCTGTGAGCCTGTTCCCTACATCATGTACAAGGTTGTAAGCCGGGTTACCTCAGTAAGGAAGATAAATAAATTCACGAAAAAAGTGTGAGAATGTAGGAAATGTAGGGATAAATGTTATAAGGGTATGTCAGGTAGTTCTTAAAATATATACTAGAATTTGTGAAGCTTTGGTCTTTTCAACTTTTCGCAACTTTGTAACTTCTGTTATTTTATCATTCTAAATGCATGGTCATTTTCTTGAGTTTGTGTTCATCATTCTGCATTCTTTTTAAGAAGAAACCCTACAAGTATGCAGCAGGCTCCATAAGCCTGGACCTAGTCCTGGCACACTGAGAATAAATTTATAGGAAATACCAGAAAGATCTAAGCAAAAATGTTCTCTTCTATTACTAGTTACTAAAAACCCTTAAATTTGAAGTTCTCTTAGTTTCGAAGTCAATGTCTCTTAAAATGTGATTCCTTAGCTATTACATGAAGCAGTTCTAAGATTGTCTACAGTGTTCTTCAGTAAAATAACTCCTTCCCCCAGCTCAGGGAAAAGATGAGGTTGACAGATGGAAATCTTAGCCTTTCCCTGATAAATGTCTCTTACAAGTTCAGTAGTAGCAAATGGGTCAAGCATTAAGGGAGCAAATAAAAATGGGGAGTTTTCGCCTGTTGCCCTGTTGCCACATTGAGACACTCCAGTCAGTTGGCATCATGGTCCTGTTCTCTAGCAAATATGAGAATGGTGAGGTTTCTCCTCCATCTTATCTTCCCCTGACTCCCAGGTCCATGTCACAGTGAGTGAGTGGCTCTTTTCATGACTAAAAGGGTGGATGACTAGATGTGGCCTGTGTGAATCATCTGGAATAAGCACTTAGTCAATAAATATCCAGAGTCTCTCCCCCCTTCCCCAGGCAAATTTCAAATAGATAGACCCTTACAACTAAAGATTTTTATAACTCACTGGACCTGCTTAGGCAAAAGGCATGCAACATAGGGATGAACTTTTTCCTCTCTGCAGGATGTAACATAAGGTGGTGAAGAACGTGGACACTTAACTAGATGACCAGTCATTGCTTGCGCCTGTCTTAAGAAAATTGCTCTGTCTTTCTTGGACTCAGTTTCCTCTTCTGTAAAACAGGTACAGTCACACTCTGCTGGTTTTTTCTCAGAGCCATTGCAGTACTTCCTCTACTCTCCTGTTTCATGCGGGAACTGAGTTCCCACGATCCTTTGTCATATGACTTACAATCAGATGCAGTCACTAGGAGGCTTTAACAGATAATGCTTAGAAATGAGGCAGGAGGGATGGAGGCCAAGCAGTCACCACCAGCAGCAACAGTGCTACCCCCAGCTACTGCAGAGTGCTGGCAGAAGTAGTGTCTCCTCTGGGGTGCCTGTGCCTGTACGTAGTCTCTTCCTCATGGTCCCAGCTCCTGTGCACAGGCCTCATGATCATTCTGATCCTCCCAGTTGGCCCCAAGTTTTGGGTACTGGACACTCTCCCTTCTTCTATTGTCTCTCTAGCCCAGATTTCCCAGCAGCTTCTTATTTTTGTTCCCCTGTGAGTTACCTCACTGACCCCTTTTGGGCCTCTCAGCAGTTCTATCACATGCATAACTAATTCCTGTATTCAGTTCTTTCCTTTTGAAAGACCTAGAGTGGTTTCCATTTTCCTGAGTGGACCCTGACAGTTACAGATAGCAAACCCACAGGGCGATTGGAAGGATTACGTGAGTTAAGGTTTATCATTGTTTAATAATCATCCTGGAATATGGCAAGTCCTCAATAAATGGGAGCTAGCAATACCAGTCTTCTCAGCAGTGATTCTGAGAGTACAGTGCTTGAATTGGTACTTTTTTTTTTTAACTTTAGTGGTTACAACATGATATCACTTAAAGCAGAGAACTCTGAAATGGACACGCCTGCCAGAGAAGACTATTGAGTATTTCTGGCTCATGTGTAGTTTCCAGTTTCCATAGAAACCGAGCAAAGAAAATTTGCTCAAGGAAGCCTAGAAAATAAGTGGATTCAGGTCTGCACGATTATGTCTCAAACCCTTTACACAGAAGCAGATTATTATTACTGTTGCCTTATTGTCTCTTTAATATTTTTTTTCTTACAAAATGCAGTCGACTCCAACTCTCTCTATGTAGAGGATGACTCAAAGTATAGGATGTCTTTGCCACAATAGATTCTCATACACATTCCCAGTAGCAGTGATTCCTAGGCCTCTGTTATTGTGTTTATCTGCCAAATTGTTGGCAAAACTCAACTCTTGCCATCCTCTGAATATTCAGAGGGTGATTGTTGTCAGCTGTTAAAATACAGAGGCAAGGAACCAAAAATACTAGCACAAGCAAAACACTGGAATGAAGACAGACAAACTGAAATCCCAGTGAGACCTCAGCCAGAGTGGAAATACTAAATTCCCCTGCACAGGGAAAAGGTAGGGGTTCTGGTGACATTTGATTACAACTCATTAGGATCCCTGTTTAGCCATCAGAATTGGTGCCAGGAGTGAGAGAGATAGCTCTGAGTCAGACCTGACAGAATTTGAATCAATAACCGGCAATCTTGCTTCCATTTCCAAGCAATTTTCAATCTTTTCTTGAAAATGCCTTTGAGAAGGAAGGAATTGAAGGAGTGGACTGGAATGCAAGCCACCTAGGTTATCAAGGTTAACTTCAACACTTTTCTATGCAAAAGGAAGCTTGCAGATGTCCACTAGAAAAATCCTCAGAGTGCCGGGGAGACAAGGCTTAGTTATGGCTGCTCCTAGCTTGGCATCTTCCTTTCACTGAGTGGTGAAATACCACTGCTAAGTGAATCCTTAGCTCAACTATGTAGAACACAGACAAAATAAAGGCAATTCATATAGAAATGTATGCATGCATGCATACATATATACATACCATCTGCCACCTGTCCCTTCTAAGTGGGAGTGCCAGGAGAATCTTTTGTTCTTAGGCTTTGACTCCAGTTCCTGACCCAGAACTCCTAAAACCTTTGTCATTTCCTGAGTGATAGAGGCGTCTGACACAGAGCTCCTAATCCCTTGGGATTTCCTGTGTGATAAGAATGTCTTTTGCTCTAATGAGGCAACTCTTGGTGGGCTCCTGCAGGGGGCTGGTCACCAGAAAGATCAAGTCATAATTAGAAGCTTGGACTCTCAGGCCCACCTCCAATCTCTGGAAAGGGGAGAAGAGAAAGGGACTGGAAATAGAGTTAATAACCCACTGTGCCTATGTGATGAAGCCTACATAAAAATCCAGTAGTACAGTGTTTGCAGAGATTCAGGACCGGTGAATATTGGAAGACTGTATATCCCCTATTAGGGAGTGGTACACCCCAACTCCAAGGGATGGAAGTTCCTGTTCTCAGGAGCTTATAAACCTCACCCTAGTGGACCGCAGCTGGTTGTTCCTCTTATCCTTTATCATATCCTTTGTTATATAATCTGGTAAACAAAGGTGTTTCCCTGAATTCTATGAACTCTTCTAACAAAACAAATCCAAGGTGGAAGGGTGGTGGAGGGGGGCTGTCAGAGGAAATTTTGATTTGATTTGTAGCCAAGTGAGACAGAGGTTATGGGCAACCCAGAGACCTACTACATGCAGTGGGCAGAGTGCAGGTTGGTGGGTCTGAGCCCTTAACCGTGGGCTCAGCACTACCTCTGCTTAATGTTAGAACTGAACTGAATTATAGAACACCTGGCTGGTGATCTATGGGATTAAAATCCCCACACAGCTATATGGAAGTGCTGTGAGTGTGGTCTAAGTGTGAAGGTGAAGGACACGCCTACAGGAGTGTGATTCTCCCACTACAGCCCCCTTGAAGTCCTGTGATTGGATTGCAGCCTGGCTTGGAGGACAGGCTGCAGATTGGACGGAATTCTTGGCCTGGTGTCGGAAGCTCTGTGGCCATCTTGTTTGTCCCACTTTTGAGCTAGTCGGTCCTTGGCAAATCCCTGTATTCACTCATTTATTTCTCACAAGGGGCTTGGGACAGAGAGTGCACGGTTTAATGCAAAGCACTGCCAGAATTGAAAACACATGATGCCCAAACAATTGACAGCATCAGTCAGTAGTCCCTGAACTCCTGCTCTAAAACCAGTATTACTATAGTAATGGCACTATGAAAACCACCCATAATTACTTTTCCACATGGGCTGGCTATGAAAGAGGGTGAGAAAGAGCTGAACAGGACTCTAGCTCAGAACCATAAACTCGGTGCCCCTTGATAGCCTCTCTTGAGCCCCCACATGGCAGAACCCCTGATTGCCCACAGTTACTTTTTCACCTATTGCTTCTATGGCTGCAGACAAGAATGTTCCATCTAGTCATAATTCTTGAAAACTTCTGGCATTTACCCCATGTTCCTGTTTCCCACCAGGAGCCCCCAAATCATGTGCTTTCAAATGTACTTGTGTTTTAAAAAGTGTAAATCTTCACCTTCTGCTTTAGGTAGACTATGGTGTTGCACCAGGAATGCAGGGGTGAAAATGTCCATCCGGCAGGATTCGGTTGCCATGGTATTCAGATGACCACTTAATTCACTCCAGGAAGAGTTATCCCAAAGGATCAAGGGAGTCTCTAACATGCCATCAGTTATGGTCTATCATTGCAGAGTCCTTTGCAATTGCCCGTGAGCTAATCCTCCCAGCAGGCCTGATGAGGCAGATCAATACTATTGTTCCTTTTAGCGCTCAATATTATTATCCACTTTAGGGCTTATTATCCTATCAGCCCAGTTACTCCATCTTTACAGCCTCATCAATGTCCCCTCAAAGCAATCCCCCATTTGTGATTTTGAGTCGGAGTTACCAATGAAATGCTGGATCTGCTCCCTCCAGAGAGCTGGGGCCAGGATAGATGGTGCAAGAGACACATGGAGCTGCATATCACTAGCACCCAGCATTCCTGGAGTGTGAGGGCCTGGAGTAACAGGAGCTGGGCAGCAACTAAGAGACCGGTATACCTGTCCACTCACCAGCAACCTTCACTTCTTTTCTGGGATTCTGCTTGTGCATCTGTAGAATGGGAGTGGAATAATTCTTGTTTCTCCTTGACTTCCCCTTTATTTTTCACAGAGTTGGTAGGATAAAATGAAACAATGGTTGCAAGTAAGTTTTAGAAGTAAATGCAATGGAGAAATGTAAGAGGTAGTAATAATAGTGTGTATCAAAGCAATGATATCAACCAGCTTTGTTTTTGGTAAATATTTGGACCCCAGACTACCAACAGATGGGCTCAATAGTATGTTTAACTAGCTGGCTTCAACAGAATAAAAGTCTGCCCATGTCAAACACTAAAATATAAAGCTTCTTGAAGCACTCAAAGGGTCCACTGGCAAGGACTAGAGGCAGAATTGAAGGTCTCTTGTAAGGTGATCAGCATGTCCCAGTTTCCCCCCTGCTTTCACTGAGGGGAAGCCCCATGTCTGCACTCTCCCTGGACTGAGCAGGTCCAGGCAAGAATGTGATCAGCTCTCTCAGATCTGGTTCACCCAAAGAGTGGGACAGAAGATTGTTGGTCATGGCTGATGCCTGAATGTCACAGCTCTTGATGGTCATGAAGCCCATCTCCCAATCACCAGGGCCATTCTGGGAGCCTTTCCTTTGCATAAAGACACTGAGGAAGAGAATTCCTTATCCTCTCTGAATTCACAGCATATAGTCCTAAGGATGTGACACAGGCAGCTGTTGCCCACATGTTCCCAGAAGCACTGGTGATTCCGTCAGTTGACAACCTGGGTCAAGTGGGCAACACAAACTTGCTTTGCAGGTAGCTGAGATGCAAGGAGGCAATTTTCAGTCTGCACAAAAGAACTGGCCAGGGCCGAGTGAGAAATCAGGACCCTAGCCAATGGGTTCTCTTTGTCTCATAGCGGGCATTTTAGCCATTCTGTGCCCCCGGCTTTCTGGAAGTTTGGTGTGGCCTTTGGGCCCCTCCTTAGCATGGTGTTCTAAAATGCCTAGCCCAAAATACATAGGACCATAATTATCAATATATTGAAATATGGTTGTCAATTTTTCTCCTTTCTTTTTTTACATCACTCTTCCCTGTGTGCATTTTTCATCTCAGTTGTAATCCCCATGGGTTTCCCATCCCCAATTCGCTTGTGTGCCATCACCACAGTCCAGTGCACTCTTCCCACCCCAGTTCCCATCCCTTTCTCCTTCCCACCCTCATAAAATTCTCTGGTTTATAGGTGTTCATTGTTTTCATTTTTGTTCTACTACCTTTATAAAAATATTTTTTAAAATCCACAGATGTATTATGAACATGGTAATGTATGTGAATCCCCTTGATGTTTTTATAATGATAAGATAAAATGGTTGCTCTAATTTTGAAATAATGATAACTATAAATGGTATTTCAAGATATATAACAACTATAAAATATGATAAAAGTTTCTGTGATTTCTACCAGTGAAGATCTCAGGAGCTATGTAAAAGCCACCCTCGTCTCACTGTCTTACCTCATAGTTGAAGAAAATGCAAACTTTCCAGTTAGAGTAGAAGTCAACATAGTTTTTTTTGTAAAGGGCCAGAGAGTAAATATTTGCAGGCCATATGTCTCACTGCAACTATTCAACTCTATTGCTGTGGTGTGAAAGTAGCTGCCAACATGCTGAGGAATGAATGTGGCTGGTTTCCAGTAAAACTTTATTTATGGACAGTGAGAGTTGAAGTTCATATAAATTTTACAAGTCATGACATATTATTATGATTATGTTTTCTAGCCATTTGAAAATGTAAAAGGTAGGCTGCTCAACAGCGGGTCTGCGGCTGCCACGTGCCCCGCTCCCCTGAGTTAGCGGGAGTGAGAATGTACATGCAAGCTTTGTATATCCAGTCTGTGGCCCCTGTGTTAAGAATTACCACCTTATAAGAGAGTGGAGAAGTGGCAGATCAGTGCACGATCTGAATGTTTGTGTCCTCCCAAATTCATATATTGGAAATCTAATACCCAAGATGATGAGTTGGAGCCTTGTGAATGGAGTTTAGTACCCCCTCCTTTTTTTTAAAGATGTATTTATTAATGTGTACAAAAACTGGGATACAGGCCAGAGGTACAGGGGTGAGAGGATTCACCAGAGACAGAGTGGGGAGCAGAACAGGCAAACTGACTGAAATTCACTGCTGAGGGGAGCAGCAGGGAGACAGGAGAGGTCAGCTGCACCCTGTGGGTCACTGCCCCAGCTGGGGATCGAACTCGTGCTGTGACTGCAGACAGTTCCATAGTGCTGCGCTTTAACCCCTTGCACCACCAGGGAGGACCCGTAAGCGCCCTTTTACCAGAGGTCTCAGGAAGCTGACTCTGCCTTTCCTTTCCCTGTGGAGGACAACGAGAAGTCTTGGACCTGGAAGAGGGCCCTCAGCCGACCCTGCAGCACTCTGCTCCTAGACTGCCAATCTCCAGAACTATAAGAAGTGAATTTCTGCAGTGTCTGCAGTGTCTTGTCATAGGCGCCTGCATGGACAGAGGCAAATACAGAGTGAGAAGCCTGGCAGAAATTCAGGCCAGTGGGCCCTCCCTGGTGGCACAATGGGTTGGAGCGCAGCACTGCAGGCTGGCCACAGCCGCTTCAGTGAGAGTTTGAACCCCAACCCCAGAGGTGACCCCCATGGCACGGCAGACCTCTCCTGACCCACCCACTGCTCCCCTCAGCAGTGTACTTCATCGATCTGCCTGCTCTACTCCCCGCCTCTGTCTCCAGTGAATCCTCTCACTGCCCTTGCACCTCTGGTCTGCATCCCAGTTCTATATGCACAAATAAATAAATCTTAAAAAAGAAAGAAAGAAAGAAAGAAATTCAGGCCAGTTTTTAGTGATGAGTACAGTTCAGGGAATTGGTGGGGGGCAAGGTAAGGTGTGGTGCTGGAGGGTTCTGGTTTGCAGACTGGCTCCCAGGGAAGCTGGTTGGAAAACCAATGGACGTTTCCACTGAACGTGTACTTCATTGATCTGCCAAAGCTTGTCCATTGGTGTGCTCAGAGTCAATGCTATGGAACGGGCTAGTATTCAGTGCCCAGGAAAATGTCTGGTGCATAGCAGCTCTCAAACATTGTGCTGAATGAGTGCGTGAAGCCACCCAAAGTCTGCAGGTGGGGCCACAGGAGATTCACCTTCAGGAACCTGGAAAGACAGGCCAAAGAGGGGCTAATTGACCTTCACTGGCCAATACCAAAGGACTGATGCTTTTCCCTAACCACGACTCTGACCCACAAGTCAGGATCCTGTAATTCTAAGTCCCGGTTGCATAACTTCTGGTGTGCCATAATTTTCTAATTAAACTTTTGAGATAGGAAGTGAATGGAAGGATGAACAGAACTCACAAACATCACTGTTTTAATTCCTCTTCCTTGAATCTGGCCAAAGCCTGTGCCCTGTTGTGTAACAGGAGGCCTCTCCGAAGAGACTGTTGCAGGCATCGTTGTATGAAGGGGTGTTGGTGCAGTCCACAGTTGCTTTCTGGAGCACCTCCCTCCATCCCCACCACTCATCAGGAGGGCCCCGAACAGCTTTGTGTGATCTTGAGCCCTGACCACTATTGACTGGACCAAGCTGGATCAACCAGATAGTTTCTCCCTCAGCTGCTGATCTGAAATTGAGAAACAGGTGGTGTCTAACTGGAAGCCATAGGATGCATGTGTCTGTCCAAGGTGCTCAGAGAAGCAATGAAAAACAATCCATGGGTCCTCCCTGGTGGCGCAGTGGGTTAAAGCACTGCACTAAGAAGCTTAAGCCAATTCCGTATGAGTTCGATCCCCGCCTGCCGCGGAAGAGATCCACATGGCACGGCAGACCTCTCCTGACCCGCTGCTCCCCTCAGTGGTATGCTTCCTCGATCTGCCTATTCTGCTCCCCACTCTGTCTCTGGTGAGTCCTCTCACCCTCCGCATCTCTGGCCTGTACCCCAGTTCTGTATGAATAAATAAATAAATCTTAAAAAAAAATCTGTAGAGAGCAAATAAGCTAACTTCACTCAGGGACATTGGTGAGCTAACTTCACTCAGGGACATTGGTGAGTGGGTCCTGGGGAGAAGCAGAAAGGAACTCAAACCCCTGCTGGCCTTCTTCACTCACCACAGTGCTTTGTGAATGTGTCCGGCATTCTGCATGGACGTGCACTCGATGCAATAGATTCTTTTCACATGTCCAACACACTCTTTTCTTCATCTCAGTTGAATGGGTTACTCCTCTGTGCAGACAAAGAGCTCTGACTAAGAAAGAAAAGCTGGAGTGTTAGGACTAATGAAGACTTAAAGAGGGACATTCAATGGGGACTTGGGGACTTCATACTAGACAATGAAACAGCACCTCTCCTCAGGGGGGATGCATCATTTCTGTTTTTCTTATTTTCACTCAGAAGCTGATTGCCAAGTTATTACTAGTTTATGCATTGTTTTTCTCTTTTTATTTTTAATTCCCACTCCCATTTTTTTTCTGTTCTCTTCTCATACCAAGAAACTGCTCCAGTGTGGTTCCTATGTGACCGTGGCTGGGCTGGGGTCCTAGAAAGCAGTGCTGTTTTATGTGTGTGCCTTTATTTTCACAAGTGATCTTATGTGACAATCTCAGTGTGTTGACAAACTATCCTTATGAGTTTCCCCTCTAATCCTAGTCGATGGGGAGGTTTTTATTATGAATGAGATGCCTTATGTGCATCTTTTAATATGATCATGATATTTGTTTTCAGCCTGTTGACATGATGGATTACATTAAGTAATTTTTAAATGCTGAAGCAGTTTTGCATACCTGTAATAAATCCCACCCGGTCATGGGGATTTCCATACATTGTTGGATTCAATTTGCTGACATTTTGTTGAAGATTTTTTGTATTGGTGGTCATGAGAGATATTGGTCCCTAGTTTTCTTGTGATGTCTGTCTGGTAATATTGGTCTCATAGGGTGAGTTAAAAAGTATGTCCTCAGCTTTTTTCTCTGAGAGAAAATATAAAGAATTGGTGAACACACTTGGTCATGTTACTTCTATTTTGGAAGTTTGCTCATTACTACTTCAGTGTCCTTAATGGGAATATCCTCATTCATATTATCTGCTTCTTCTTGTGTGAGTTTTGGCCGATTGTATCTTTCAAGGACTTGGAGCATTTCATCTGTGTCCACTTCAGATGTGTGAGCATAGAGTTGTTCATGGTTTTCCCTTATTACATTTCTAATGTAGCATCTGTGGTGATGTCTTCTCCTCCATATCTGATGTTGCAAATTTGTGTGCTCTTTTTTTCTTAGCCTTGCTGGACACTTACTGATTTACTAAATATCCTGTCCTTTCCTCATTGGTTTCTATGTTTTCCTATTTTACACCGCTTTTCAGAGTTCTTTATTGTATTCCATTGATCTCTCTGTGTGCCACTACCATTACTCTTTATTAAAAGAATTGATTTGCCATATATATTCATATCTGATAAAAAAATTACTAAGCTTTACTCTCAAAATTGATTTGCTATTCATGTACTATTATTCTTCTCTGTAAATTTTATAGTCAAGTTGCCAAGTCCCTAGAAATTTCCTGCTAGAATCTGTTACTGGAATCACATTGAATTATGAATTAATGAGAATTGACAATTTTACATTAAGTTATGTAATTAATAATATGCCCTTTCTTTTAGTTTTTCATATTATTATTACCCTTCAATTATTTTGATCTTTTCAACACATGGAAATTATATGTATTCTTTGTATGGTTAATTTAGACATACTTACAGTTTTGTTGCTATTTTGGCTCATCTCTTATTTTCCACTGGAGTTTACAGTCAGCTGTTGCTGGTATGAATTATATTCCCCATAGTATGAACATTAAGACAGTGTGTCAATACTCTCCCTTTCCCCTTGGTGATCAATGCATGTGCCTGTAACTTAAGGGGACAGGACTCAAGGTGTGGTGTGAACACAACCGAAACAGAACTGTCAGCTTATGTGGGACCTGCAAACAGATGTTTTATGAAAGTTTCCAATGTCGGAACCATCTGGCTATGGGTGTCAAGTTTATAGCTATCAGAGGACCATAGAACTACAGAGTTGGAATGACCTGTAGAGTCTGTACCTGCCAGGTGCTTTCCTCCTCTCTGCGGCACGTTAGCTCTTGCTGGTCAGATGCTGCTGGAATATTCTGGGAGCAGGAAACTTCCTGCTTTGTGCAATCACCCAGTCCAGTCTTTTGGGCCTCTAGGCTGACTTTGCCCTTCTGTTTGAGCACTAGTGTTCTCCCCGTCACCTCTGTTATTGTTCCACGGAATGTGTGTGTGTGTGTGTCTGCATAGTGTGCATTTCTTTTACATTGTGGTGATATGTGCTTATATTTCTAACATTGACAAGGTTTTGAGTGCCCTTGGGGAAATGGCCATAACTTAGTGTTTTTGTTTTGCTTTTGTGTTCTCAAGGTCCAGCGTGAGCCTGGTATCTAGTAGACAGCAAAGATAGTGAAAAAAGGATGCTATGGAACACCTGGTGTATTCACCTCTTTTGCACCTCTTCTGGTTGTTTTAGTGCTCTGCTCTCCTAACTGTCCACCTCAAACTCTGAGAGCCACTCATGGCAGTGCCACGATAGCCACGGACTTAGTTTTGGTCTGTGTTGTTTTATTTCCTGGAATCCACCAATCTTTTACCCTATGAACTCTCTACCCACTTTCTTGCCTGTTACTATGCAACCTGATCAACTGATTCTACATTGATGGTTTTGGTTTCTTTTGCCATTTCTAGGCTTCAGAGAGATGACACACCCCTGGAGATGTAAGGGAGTTTCCTCCTTGGGGGTTCAAATTTGAGCAGTGGAAAACAGGCAATATCCTCTCCTTTCTTTCTTCTGTGGACTGTTCCAAGGCACAGTTTTTCCATCATCTCTGTTTGGGGACAACCTGGGTGACCAAGCAGTTGTACCTAACAAATAACCATCTTTCTTCAAGCATACGATGATGCATCACTCTGCATGTTGACCTACACGTGACGTTTTTTCCCTACCTCAACTCCCCATTTCCTTCACTCTCGTTGCACTTCTCAAAGAGTCTTAGTATTTAATACCTCAAGTTCTCTGACTTCCTGGACATCTGAAGTAGGACAATGGCCTATACCAAAGCTCCACACCTTCAAACTCCTAGCAGTCTTTTAAGAATCTGGCCTTAGTTATCATTGTATTTCCACTGCCAAGGTGGTGGTCTTTTTCTGTATGTTTTCTCTTGTTTCAAAGTGTTGATCTGGGTATCCTCTTGACTCTTTTTTCTTAACTGACTCTAGTTCATCAGTATCTTTCTCAAATATGATGTTGAGAATGGAATGTCACATAGATAATACAACTTTTGCTCTTAAAGAAGCAAAACCGGAAATCACTTCCCCCTTACACTGGAAAGGAAATGAAATACAAATAAACTGAAATGAGACTAGGTTGGAGTACATACACTGAGAAGGCCTCTTTGATAATAATCATTATAATTGGGATTTAAGGGATGAAGAATTGGGATGTGAGAGGAAATCACAGACTTCCTGGAAACTTTTCATTATATCCTTATGTATGGTACATTCCTATTTCTAAAACATTTTTGTCTTACTTGTCTTATTTAATCCTAGCTTCCACTGGGTAATGCAAATGTTATCAGTATCCCCATTTTATACACAGACAATTGGTTCAATAAAATTAAGTGGCTTTCTCATTATTCATAAGTGGCACAGGAAGGACTTGAACCTGTCTCCAAACCTTCTGCTTTTTCTGTGGTGCCAGATTTATCTCAACACATTTAGAAAGGTTAACGACAGCTACAATGAGTGGAGCTGTCAGTTTCAGGTCTTTTCCCTATCGCCAAGCTGAAGAGTAGTTAATGAATGCAACACCTAGGCTTGGAAGGACTAAGGCATGTTGATTGACCTGGTGGTTCCAGGAAGAATGACCTCAGCGAAGACACTGCACTGGCTGATGAATCTAATTCCATGCAGGTGCCACATAGAGGGGAGAAATGTTATTCAACAACACCGGACCTCGCGATGTGGGCAGGGTAACTGGAACAAAAGCGAACGCGAGCAAGAAATCTTCATTGTACTTAGACTGTGTCTCCAAGCAGAGAAGATGGAATCTCTGTAACTGAAACACCGGCGAGATTTCATGAAACCAGATCCACACACAGAGCAGAGAGAGCACAGCACAAGAGAGTGTAGTCAGAGTCCTAAGGAGTGGCTGAGAGCGTGAGTGCTGCAGGGGCTGTGACTCCCGCGTGCCGGGCCATCAAGGAAGGGGAAAGAATTGAGTGGGGCCCTTTGGCCCCGGCAGTGGCCTATCATGCTTCTTGCTGCGTGGCCACCTGCGGGCTCCCATTTATCTCTTAGACTTTTCCTTTCTAGCAAAGAATCATCCTGTCTAGGATCGAAGACAAAAGATAAATAGCTATGTCTTGTAACCCGAGGAAGAAATGTTAAGAATTGATAGCCCAACATGACTCAATCAATAGCAGCGAGCAGTGGCCAATGATGGGTTTTCATCTAGTTATTTCTCAGAGTCAGAGTTCTCGCAGTGGAGAGGCCGTCAGGACATCCTCAGTCCGCACCTCTCCTCCACGCCATTGCTGCTGCTCTAGTTCCTGCTCTTGTCATTTGTGAATGAGCTATAGCCACAACATAGTGGTTTCCCCACCCGCATTTTCTCCTCCCTTCCGCCCTCTCTTTAGTTATGGATGGAGTTAACTTTCAAGGCACATAATCTTTTACTGTGGAAGGTTGCATTAATGTCCCCTCTTCCCCTCCCCCACGCATCTTCACCCTTTGCCTCTGACTTTGCAGTTGTTCCCACAAAAAGGCTGTTTCCCACCACCTTGATTCGGATTGGACCATATGATTGTTTCAGCCAATAGAGTATGGGACAAGGGGTGATGTGTTAGTTTCCAGCTTGGGCTTTGAAAAGCCTGGGGCGATTCCTCTTGTTTACCAGTGCTTCAGTCCTTACTATGAGAGGGATGTGCCCTGTCTAGCCTACTGGGTCCAGGAAAAAGACGCAAGGCACATGGAACAAAATGTCCTAAGATACTTCAGCTAAGCGTGGCCTAGAGCAGAGATCCTGGCCAAGATCAGATCAGCAGATCTAGCTTGGAGTAGAGCCCCAGCTGATTTGCAGACTTGACTTGAGTGTGTATGTGTGTGTATACATCCACATATAGTTAAGCTACTGAGATTTGAGAGTGGCTTGTTATGCAGCGATAGCTAACCGATGGATCCATTTACCATCTTGTCACTATCCTTAAAAATCCTTATAGCAGCTCTCCTGCCCACATACGACTATAACTCTGCCTCCCTCTTCCTCCTATCCCGAATAAACCTATCCTTTTAAAACGCCAAAAAAAAAAAAATCTCGAGAACCTTCTGTCACTTGCTGGATAAAGTTAAGCTCCTCAGTGTACCGTTACATACCTGCAGATTTCTCTCCTGCCTTATCTACCATTGCCTCTACCTTCTCTTCTCATCCTGTGTTTGCCATTTGCCAAATCTGTCAAATACTTCCTTACCTCAATGTCCACTCAGTCTCCAGTCCCTGGACCATCCTCTGTGTGTGGTGAACACACAGTCATTCTTTTAGCCCAGGTCAATTGTTATTTCAATTGTGAAAAAAAAAAAAGTCTTCCACTATATAAGATCCTCTTCCATAATTAATCCCTCCTTTTTGCTTTCACATTATTTGATTCTTATTTGTAATATACCCCTTGGAGCTGGTTACATAGTTACTCACCCAAATCTGTGCTCCCCTTCTTTGGTGCATCAAATCCTGATTTTTGTTTAGAGTGTCGTGTTCTCAACTAGCCCTGAATGCCTCTCTCTGATTTTCAAGGTCCTATTGTATGAAGATGAATGCCATTCTGACTGATGTCTTTGTCTTCATTTCTGACTCATCCCAAAGGCATGATCTCCATACCATCCAGGAGCCAAACCCAGTCATTTCCATGTCTTTCATATTCCATGGAGTGGTAGACACAGTTGGTCCTGATAAGTACTTGTTGACCATGGGTTGAAATGTTCATTGACCTGACAGTTAAAGATTTTGGGGTTCTGGTTCTGCCTTTTATCTTTTAGCAGCAATGGTAGGACACCTACCCATTTGTCTGTCCCCAACCTGACTTCCTTTTCCAACTGCCACTGAGACAATACCTTCATTGTCCTCGGAGAGAACTGAAAAGGGTGGACATTTCTAACAAATGAGCCAGAACCACGAAGAACAGTTTTACTATCTATAAAATCTCAGCTGCCATGGCTAATAGGCTCCTACGAGTGGTCATGAGCTTGATGCCTCATTAGAACTGGAATAAGCTGAGGTGCTGAAGGAACAGCTCTACCTTTTCTCTCTTGCCAAATGAAGAGTTTCTACACAAATCGTGTTAACTTTACAGCAAAGTCCAAGTGACCCCAAGCTCGTGCTTACTTACGAAGGACACGTGGTGGGGGGAGCCTCAGGACTGGCCCTGGAGCATACTTTCTGCCGCCAACCTAGTCCTGAGTACAGTACTCCAAGCCAAACATGTTTTCCTAAGTTAAGTTCATAACATCACCTTGTTCAGCATTTCTAATTTTGCCCTTTCCTCTGGTCTTTTTTTCACTTTCACATATGATCAGATTTCTCATCTCTTAAAACATAGCAACTCCCTCCTCCCACTCTGTTTCTCTGATCTTCCTTCTGGCTGTCCCTTTAAAATCATCGCCTCTTCTTTCTCACTGTGCTTCCAATTCTGATCCGCCCATTCTCTTCTCAGCTTGCTGAAACCTGGCTCCAGTGCCATGGCCTTCCTGTACTTGCTCTGTAAGATTCCCAGAGTTCCCAGAGCTCTCTCTCACTCTGTCTGCCAGACCTTTCTTAGTCTTCATCTTCAGCCCCTCCCCCCAGTCCTACTTGGCCGTTTAAAACAGTGGATGGATGACCTACTCAAAACCCACACCTCCCAGTTAGAGTGCCCTGAGCTCTGCTTTCCCAGCAGAAGATACTGAGCTGTGTATTTATTGCCTGATGGAAATGCCTGTTTCTTCTTCTGATACATTATAGACTTCTTGAGACAGAGAACAAGTGTGGGGGAGCTTGGTTTCCTTAGCGATGGAAAAATATAAGCTCGTAAATGATGCCTAATATAAATCTAATTGATTATTTCATTCATATTGATCAACTTAATGCTCTTCTTTCTTCTTAATCACATTCTACCCATGTTTATATTTATCCTCAGTATGTTGTCCTCAAGTTCTTTCCTGAGCAGAGCTGACTGATGCTCCTGTTGATGCATTGATGCAATTGAGGACTATTGGTGCCTGAAAATGTGTACGTCCTAATGCCCCAAATCTGCAGATATTAACTCACATGGCAAAAGCAACAATGCGAATGATGTTGAGGTCATAATAGATTATTCAGGTGGGCCCTGAAGGTCCTCTTAGGAGGAAAGTAGGAGGAGATTTGCCTATGAACGAGGAGAAGGCAAATGTGACTAGGGAAGCAGAAATCAAGGTCCTCTGGCCACAAGCGAAGGGGACGCAATGAAAGCTGGAGGAGGTGGAGGAACAGATTCTCTCCTAAGACCTGTAGGGAAACAGCCCTTCCGTAGCCTTGACTTTAGTCTTTTGAAACTTTGGCACTTCTGGTGCCCAAAATTAAGAGAATGAGTCTGTGTTCTTTTAAGGCACAATTTTAGGTAATTTGTGACAACAGCCATAGAAAACCAGTACAAAGACTTTTTAAATCTTCTGGCGTTTGGCTGAAGTACTGCCTTGAGTTCCCTTTAGAGTGATTCCAATATGAGCATTTCACTTCTCAAACCATAATGGAAGTCCAAAAGGAGAGGATACCTCCTCCGGTTTCCAATCCAAACTTGACCACAAAAGATTTCTTGGATTGAATTTACTTGACTCTCTCAGATGGACACTGCTCCTCAGTAGGAGGAGCTTAATTTCTTCAAAACACCAAGTCAGTGGATTGATTCAAATGGCAGTAATGTCTTCTATTCACCAGATGTTTTCTAAGTTCCCCTGGACTAGGCTGTGGCTTGTCTGTGCATGGATGGGCATTCCCCACCTTCAATGACACAGATGCCCTGATACTGAAAGTTAATGCCCAACAACCAGTGCTACTATTATTTCAAGATGGAGATGCGTTCCAAGCCTTCTCATGTGAAAGCATTTTATAGTTTCAGAGCACTTCCCATTCACCATCTCAGAATAAGCTTGCATGGTGGTGTTGCAGCAACGCTTTCCCTGCTGGAACTTGAGCTCCACCAAAGCAAAGCAGCCTGCCCAAAGCCTGCAGGCAGGGCGCAGGAGCACCAGCAGCACAGCCAGCGGTGCCATCGGACAGCGATCCTGCCGAGGAGTCAGGGAGCCACAATGCAGACAGAAACGTCTGTGTTTCCAGTGCCTGCCGTTGCTGTGAGGTAAACTGGACACTTTGGGGAAGTGTGAATAGGAGAATCCTGAAGTTCTAAGACTTTCACTCCACCTCCTGCTAGGCAAATGTCTAACAACGCAGGATAGAATATTGCTTCCTGTTTTCTAATGTCCTTCGGGTTGAAACTTCTACAGCCAATTTATATTTCTAGTTTATCATACGTTAACAAAAGGAAATCCTTAATATATCCAGTTTCTATTATTCTTCTTTTGGGGGATCCAGTGCCCTGTTCTTGGAGCCTTTAGAGCCACAAAATTCTGATTTATATCTCTTTGAATTTTCTTTAAATTTGTGAATACAAGAACTGGGGTGTAGACCAGAGGTACGGGGTCGGGGGTTCACCATAGACAGAGCAGGGAGCAGAACAGGTGGATCTACTGAACTATACTGCTGAGGGGAGCAGCGGGGAGCCTGAGAGATCTGCTGCGCCCGGTAATTTTGCTCCCTGTCTGGGGATGGAGGTCATGAGGCAGTGGCTGGTGGTAGCTTGATGGTGCCACCAGGGAGCCCCTCTGCTTGAAATTTGATGTGGAAGATGTTAGGTAATTATTTTCCACATAAGAAAGGAAATAAAGTGGGATTAGAAACTTTTCACTCCCATCATCTTTAAGACTGTATAAGAACATAATCCACCGAAGTTGAGTGTAAGCTTTATGATATAGCATTATAAGGTATACTTAAATAATACATTCATTTTTAAACAGTTTTTTTTTTTGAGGCATGATTCATAGGCATACAATTTACCCATTTAAAGTATATGGCTCACTTTTTCTTTACTGTATTCACAGGGTTGTACAACTACTACCACAGCCTAATTTTAGAATATTTTTATCTTCTTTGAAATAAATTCCATACTCATCAGCAGTCAGACCTCTAGCCCCTCACCCCAACCCTAGGCAACACTAATCTTCGGTGGATTTCCTTATTCTGGACATTTCATTTAATTGGACTCATATAATATGTGGCTTATTTCACTTAGCATAATGTTTTCAAGGTTCATCAACACACACAAGTAAGTACATCATTCCTGTTTACAACCAAGTAATATTCCACCATATTAAATATTACCACATTTTGTTTGTCCATCCAATTCACTAGTGACCATTTGGATTGCTTCTACTTTTTAACTATTATGGATATCACTGCTGTGGATGCTGTGTAAAAGTTTAATTCTCTTGGGCAAGCATCTGGGAGAAGAATTGCTGCCACAAAGATGAACACTCTGTGGACCTTTAGAAGTGTATTTTAATATGTGTTCATTTAAGGGATTTTATGGTGGAGAGAGAGAATGAATGTGGAGAGAAGAGAGGGAAAGACAGGAGTGAAGGGGGAGAGAGGAGAAGCAGAGGGAAAGGTAGATTATTCCCAGTCAAGAGCATCAGGCCCCAAGCTAATTGCTGTCAGAGGAACAGGTCCAAGTCAATCTAGAGAAGTACAGCTCATCTCAAAGGGCGTTGGTTGTGCTTTGCCAAGGCTAAAAAAATGGCCTAGAATTAGATCTTTTGATTGGGATAAAGATGGAACGGAAGGTTCATTTTTGACCTTGGAGCAAGATGGGGAGACCAACACGTTTTGTTTGTTAGCTGAGGAGATTGCTGTAAACAAGAGGCTCACTGCCAACGCTCTCCTTGTACCAGCCCGCCCCGCTCAGTGGCAGGCTTGGCTGGGGTAATGTTTTCTGGCCACCTTTGTCCTTTCATCTGCTTAAGCTAGTTACATTGTCACTTTGAGCTCTGGCTCTGTTCTCGCTGGCTCTGATGCCTCTGGAAAGCCTACTGTCCAGATGTTTAGGTGTTTAGTGAATGCACTTTCCTGATGTCCTGGCACGGTTACTTTCAGATGGGGATGAATATGTGCTTCTTTGGCAGTTGGGGACTTGTGTTCTGAAACAACCAGCAAGGTGCCTGCTTGAACTCCTTGCATCTCTCATTCCTTTTATAGTGACAACTGAGACATCAATTGAGCAGAGGGAAGGTCATTCCTGTCTTTTCCCTTTTGCCCTCTCTGATGGGTGCTGCACAAGCTTCCAGATTATAAAGGAGAGTGCCTTCAGTGAGCTCCCCAGATTGTAGAATGTTCCATATGTCTATAGTTAGCTCCTCCTCTTTAGACCACTCCTTCCCTATATATATATATATATATTATTCCAATGCCTAATCCACTACTTTATGCTTTTGATCTTTTTTTGAAATTTAAAGACCTGGGGGGGACACTTAGACCATCTCACTTTATACAAATAGGTAAACTGAGCCTACAAAGGCGAGATTTTCTCAAGGCCAGTGGTGGAACAGCAAGTATTTGCTACTCATCACCCCTCCCGTTGCTATTGCTCAACCCTAGCCAGCCCCTCACCATCCTGGCACTCTGTGGTCTTATCTACCATCACATCCCCAAACTGCCTAGGTCAGTGCTTGGCATGTGTTTCTGGAGCCAGGCTGTCTGGGTTTGAATCCTGGTTCCAAAACGTACTATCTGGCTATTCTTGTTGAACTGATTTAGCTATCTATGTATCAGCTTCCTTTTTTATAAAATGAAGCTCATGACGACAACTACCCTGTGAGAAGTGAGTGAGTCAATGCATTGAAGTGGTTAGAATAGAGCCTCTTGCAGCGCAGGGGCGCAGTAAACATTGACCCTCGCCGTTGTGCTTATTGGATGCCTGTTTGCAGGAGCCCTGTGCCTGTTCTCGCAGGCAGCATATTGACCTCCAGTCTGTCACTCCCTTTTCTCAATGGCCAAGTCTTAACCCTGGGCTGGGAGGCCAGGCTAGGAAAGATAGAACATGGGGAGAGTTTTTAAAATATTTCTGCAGACTTCTGAGTGTTCAAAACTCCTTCTTGCATGTTAGTCCAACCTTGGGTACTTATATGAAAATTTCATGGGGATCTAAACATGAAAGCGTAAGCTTTGAGCTCTGATTGTAGTTCCTGCTTTCATTTATCACCAGTCTATTTTATAGTAGATCTTATCTCAACCACTTCATTCATGCAAAAACCTTTGGACACTTACTGTAATTCTGAGAAGGTTTCCAATTCCTGTGGGCTTTTGCCTAGGAACATAGCAAACAAAGTTCTCCATATCACAAAGGGAGGCTAACGCTGCTAGAAATATGAACTGTAGACAACTAGCACTTTGCTGAACATCTTCCTTCTGGGTGCGCAGAGCAACTGGTCTGACGAGAATGCTGTCACTGGGGCCTGGCTGGTTTTGCTCGGGAGCTTGGCGGGCTTGTGCGGGAGGGTGTGGGGATGGTCTGCGTCAAAGCCACTGCTCCTGAAAAGCAGCTCAAATATGTGACACATATGGGCCAGGCAAGTCAAAGGAATGGGCAGAGAAATCTCTGCTTCTGGCACTTCCCATCTCTCTCTGTATCATTTGCCCATCTCTCTGTATCATTTGCCCATCTCCCTTTCTGACCTGGTGAATTCAGAGGCATCTGGGGTGAAAGGGATTAGACTAAGCCATCGATTTCCTGCATGGAGACCTCCCAAGAAGATGGCGTGGGGGCAGTGAATGGATCAAAAATGTTGACATATATGATCTGTTTCAAACTAACCTCTCTGTAAGAACCACACATTAAAGAGCAGGAAGCCTTCTGGAGGCCCCTCAGCTTCTAATATGTGACAGGAGCCTATGATTCCTAACTATCATTCTGGAGCCTGGCTACAATGAACTTACCTGGAAAGCTTCTGAAAATAAAAGATTCCTTGGGCCCTAGAGTATCTGGTTTAGAGCAGAGCCTAGGAAACGGAATCTTGATGAACAAGCCACTCTATTACAGTCAGGTCTGTGAATACTCCAATCTGAGCTTCTCATTCCTGGCTGCACATTCAGCAGCACTGCCTGGGGAGTTTTTAACAAAGTTCCCTTGCCTGGGCCATACTCCTGGAGTCTCTAATTCAATTGATTTAGGGGGAGGGGAACCTTGGGGATTCAGTACTGTTTTAAAGGCTGCCTCGTGAATATTTTTTTTAAGTGCAGCTGTAGTTGGGAGCCATGAAAAAACAATCAACTGCTCCTTTTCTTGGTAAGGGGAGGGAGCTTCTGAGCTTCCCACCAGCAGCTGTAGCAAGCAGACACAGCAAAAATCCCACCACCGTGGAGCTTACAGATCATCCAAGCAGTGGATCTTAGGCTTCCTAATTTGGTGGCCCAGGACAATTCAGAAGCTACTTTGAGCACTGACAAAGAGATGCAGGTTTTGTTTTGTTTTGTTTTAGTTTTGAACAAGACAGTAAAAACCAAATAAAACTAAACAGAATTCAGCCATCATTCATTTGCGCTGCCATTTAATTTTTTTAATAAAATTTTAACATTGCACGTAGGAACAACCTAAGGTCAAGATCGAGGACAGTTCTTCGGAGAGAATACATTTGGCCTTGAGAAGGACCGTCTGCACAGACCTCATTTTCCTGATTTCAGTGAGAACTTGGCTATGGATCAGGACTGACGCAGTAGCAGCCCACTTGCAAGCACTAGTTGTAACTTCACTGATGAGGAAGTTGATCCTGTAGTAGGAGAGTTACTTGGCTGAGGCGGCAGCAGGGCTGAGACACGGCCCACTTCTGAGCCTTGGTTTTACCTTCCCCAAAGGCTTCTGAGGAAAAACTTGATGTTCGAGGCACTTGGCGCTTAAATATGCATAGGACAGAACCACAGTGTCACATGCGCACTCACACCAGCATACTAAGAACGGTTACCGTGGTAACACTCAGCAACACTTGCTCTGTTCTGAGGGCACCATCCTGGAACCTTCAGCAATGATGGACAGTGATTACTGGTTCTTCTGAGCAGCGGTGGAGAAACTTCTGTTGTTTCACTGCCCAAATGTGGGTACATGTTTCTGTTTTGCCGCATGAGTACACTGTGCTTTGAAGTTAAAAAAATCTGTGAAGAATTAATTTCTGATTGTCCCCTGCAGAGTCCAAGCCATCTCTTCCCTTATTATGCTGTTATTTTTAAGAAGTCAACAAATTAACTCATTATCTTGGAAATGCTTTGATGTGAGGAAATGGACATTTTACGCAATTCCCTTGGAGGAGGAAGAAAACAGATTGCCATATATATCATCAATAAACAGGACATTTGGATCCTGAGATGGGAAATGAAAAAGACACAGTGAGCTCTTGAGTTCAGATGCTCAATTCAATATGCGAAAGACATGGTGGACAAGGGACTTTGGCAGAACGCTGGCTTCTTCTGGACGACTGCAGGACCGTGGGAGGGCAGGCCCAAAGCCAGCTTGAATCTGAAGTCCCCGCAGAGGTCACCGCTACCACCTACAGCTGTCAGAAAACAGGCAGGACTCAGAGCTGCCCTGAGCAGGACCGTGGCCACATGTTACTATGTCTCCTGGTCTAGGTCTGACCCCTCATTGGTAGGAATACATATTTGCTGCAGTGAAATGACTTTTAGGGACCCAAAGGCATTTCCCTACATTGGAATCAGGTGACAGCTAGAGAACTAGACTTAACCAGGGCAGTTTTGTGGGGATGGGAAGAGGGAGCCTGGGAGTAGTCAGGAGGGAGCAGTCTGCCACAAAGCCATTGGATGGCTGTCCCAAACTGGGTCATGAAGGTGCCCTCAGTGGGAGGGAGGGACACAGAATAGAAATGTCACTGGCCTCAAATTTTGCTGAAACCTGGCCCTGCTTCATTCAGCCTGTCCATCTCAAACCTATTTCCTAGAGCAAAAGGAAAAAAAAAAATCCTGCAGGTTTAATACCCCAACTCCAAACCCCTCTAGAAACCCAGCCTCCTATGGGATCCCACCTCACAGAGATAAAAGACAGTTTCCTTTAAAATCATCATCTAACTTTATTTTGACCTCTTTCCTGATTTCTAATTTAGTAAAATAAACCCACATACCTGAAAACCATGCCCTGCAGGCTGTGGTGTCTAAACTCATTTTAAGTACCTTTGGAAGGAAGGAGCTCCCGCAGCCCAGTGGCATCCTGCACTCGGTGCCTCTGTGTCTGGGGACCGGAGAGGGCGCCCCTCTCTCCCGTCTGCCATCGGAAGGCAAAGCAAGGGGAAACCCAGAGCCACAGGAGTTAACGTGAACCTGGGGTGTGAGGCCAACACCCCCCCATTCCACTTTAGAGGCCCTGGAAGCACTGGGGGAGAAGCAGGGGTCTCAGCTCCCGTCAGCCAGGGGCAGAGTTAGACGCACATGGGGCTTTTGGCCCCCAGGCCGCAGAAGGGGCCACTTGGTCATACCAGCTCCAGCTTCCTGGTGGAATATGTTCGTCTGTTTCCTAAGTTAAGGAAAAAACTACAGTTAAGGAGTAATCCTTCTTCTGTTAAGTGGCTTAAGCTACAGTAGTTTGTAGGCGTTAAAAAATTCCTGCTGTGTGTATTTGTACGTGTGTTTGTGTGTATAGGTATGTGCACGTGTGTGCATGCGTATGCGTGTGTGAGTGTGTGTCTGTGGGAGGTTGGGGTAGGTTCACTGGGCTGTGGAGCAGGACTTTGGCAGTGCTGGCGCCTGCTCCTAAGCTGCTGCCCTGCACACAGGCCCTGAGGCCCTGCCCTGCCGCTTCAGATGGTCCCGGTGTGGCTGGAGCTGGGTGCCCCTGCCCTCTGCTGCACCGAGAGGTGACTGCGCTGACATGCTCGTCACCTTGTCCCAGGTGGGGCAGACCCAGAGATGGAGTAAGAAGCTGCAAGCCTGTGCTCTGTCGTGAGGCTCAGCCGCCCACCTCTCTTGCAGCAGTCCCTCTCTGCCTTTAAGGTTTTTTTTAGCTGCAAGTGGGGAAGCAAAAGTACCTGGTGCTTGGCTTCCCAGGTGGGGTCTGAGGTGGGGGGTAGTTGCAGCAAAGCTTGCATTACACTTCTTATCTTCTGGGCTGGTGGGGTGTCAACATTTAGAATTCAGATTGAATTCTCTTTAAAGGTAAAGCTCCTGTTGGCCCTGGGCCAATCTCCTCACTTCTGCAAATGGCTTGGCTTCCATAGGGAGCACCCCTGCAGGCGAGCACCCCAAGGGTGCACAGTGTGCTATCATTATCGACCTCACACCTGCTGGTTGTCTCAGTCGGTCTTCACAGACCTGTGAGTTAAGCAGAACAGTAGTTATTCTCATTTAACAGGGAAACTGAGGTCCAGAAGCTTTGTCATTCTTTGACTGACTTGGAGGTGATTCCAGTTGGAATGCAATTTACCAGGTCTTAGATTAGGGTTAAACTGCAAGATAGTTAATGCCAAGCAAAATATTCCATATCAGATATTCCAAGGGGAAAATTCACTGTCTAGCCACTTTCTAATCACACAAGGGTCTCAACTTATTGGCCTTGTGTTCTGGAATGTATCTATTTTTAACAGGGTTACAGAGTCAGCTAAGAGTTTTCCCCTCAAGACTTTAAAGGTTTATAGACATTTCCCCCTGAATCTCACAATAATCTCTATACCTTATCTATATCTCTATACCTTATCCTCCTAATATGTTTCTAATGTAGGGACACGAATTATGCTGTCCGCCCCCCCCACCCCCCAGCTGATGCAGAAACCACAATCTGAAGAGCTTTAATACCTTTATGCAATCAGTGTTTGCCGATGTGTTTACAGGGCACCCGGCACCCAGCAGCTCAGAGAATACAGCAGTGAGAAAGACAGCATGGCCCTGTCTCATGGAACTCATTGCCAAGTGCGAGAGAGACACATAGGCACTTCGGGAAGCTTCCCTGAGGTCAGTTGGTGCAGTGGAGTTGACCCTGTATGTGGGGATGAAACTTGGGAGGCAGAGAGTGGTCCAGATCCAAGCAGAACGGTGTGAAGGTCCTGGAAAAAGCAGTTACCTGGGACAGCCGAGGACCTGCAAGAAAGCCCATTTAGCTGGAAAAGTAAATGGGAGAGTGGCCCCAGTTGAGGCTGCTGAGACCTGTAGGGGTTAATCTTCGAGCCCACAGCTAGTTAGTGCAGAGGGAGGATATCACTGTATCTTGGTCTGCCAGGGCTCTAATCTCTAATTCTTTTTCGCTTCCAATTCTTCTCGTTCTCTCTATCCAAACCTGATGCTTTGGTTTCCCAGGCCCACAATTCTCCTCTGTACCATTGCTTCTGCTGGGCTCGCCCTATACAACTACCTCTATAGCTACACCAGTCGAAAATCCTTTACTCAAGGATCATAAACAATACATGAGGTGAATGAATTCCTTAGCCTAATCTGCTACTGAGTGGGAGGAGCTGACAGACTGGGCCAGGCATGCTCCCCTCATGGACAAACCTTGTGCTAAACAATAGAACTTTTTCCAGGGTTGGAAATGTTCTATATCTGCACTGCCCAGTATGGTAACCACTAGTCATATGTGGCTAGTGTGACTAAGATGTGGAATTTTTGATGCGTCTAATTTTAGTTGTGTAAATGTAAAGCTTTATGGCCATATGTGGCTAGTGGGCTATCATATTAGACAGTGTAGCTCTGGCTGCTTGTTTCTGCTTCTGGAGTGGGGTCCAATATTGTCAGCTACTCCCATTTTTTTATTAGATGCCAGTTTGCTTATTTGAAATCTTTGGCAATGAGCTTAAAATTTCAAGCTACATTGTGGGTGACTTCCATTTTGGGGAAGATGGAGTGGACGCACTTTTCCATATTACTCCTGCTCAGCTCACTATGAACTCGGGCACTGTGTATAATAACATAAGCATCAGTAGACTGAAAAGTGGAGAAAAGAGGACAGCCTGGTTAGAATTTTAAGAGATGTGAAACACAGTGTTGCGTTCCCTGGGTTTGCCTTTTACATCATCTCCCCTATTTGGAATTGAAGAAGTCAACAGTCTAGAAACACCGATGAGAACAAACAAAACCCCACCAAAGGCCTGCTCTCTCTGGCCAAGGTATAGGGACAGCCTATCAGGATAGAAAACTTTTAGGAAGTAACCACTCTACACTCCAGCCAAACACCCCACCCCCATACAGACCAACACAGGCCAAATGAGGAGGCTTGACTACCACCCTTATGAGGCATTTGCAGGGCAGTAACATGCCTGCTAGGATGGTGTCAGAGCAAGCCACGCTGAGAACTAGCACTAGCACTGTGACCTGGTGACCAGCTCTTCCCCCTTCTGCCTTCTGAACCTTGATATCACTGGAGACCACTTGGCCAACTTGGGAACTTGGACTTCCACCTCCATCCGCCAGTAAAAATGGCTCCTCTCCTCTCCCAACTGGAGTGGCACCAGGGAAGTCTAAGAGAGAGCCAGGACTTGGCTCATCCTGCAGAGCAGGAGGCCACCCCACCATGTTGATGGAGACCACATAGGGAGCCAGAGCACCTGCGACTGCCACTAAGTCACAAGCAGCACCTGGCCACCACCATCACCACCACACTGGTGTGGACGAAGGCTCCAGGGAGACCTTGGCAGTAGTGAGTGAGTAGCGTCCCTTCTTCTGGAATGGTTTCAGAGAAAGCCAGTCATAACACAAGTTGCTAGTAAGACCCAAGTGAAAGGTGAACATGTTAGATTTCAGTAGAAAACCACTTGTTAGACCGAAAGCCAGGAAGACCTCGGGCTGATTGAAAACAATCAGTGAAAGCCGATAGTGATAGGTAGGTTCTTAAACAGCCATGAAAGAGTGCTTGAATGAAGATCTTCCCTGGTGGTGCACTATGAAGCTGGCCACAGCTGCCGCTGCAGGTGTTCCATCCTGGCCAGGGAGTGACCCATGGGGTGCAGCAGACGCCTCCTGTCTCCCTGCTGCTCCCCTCAGCAGTGGATTTCAGTTAATCTGCCTGTTGGGCTTCCCACTCTGTCCCTGGTGAACCCTCTCACTGCCCCCGCCCCTGTGGCCTGTACTCCAGTTCTGTTTGCATATAAATAAATATATGTTTAAGTGCTTGAATGAGAAATTAACAACACACTTGATGTGAATGAAGACAAAAGTCTCAGCAAAGAAATAGAATATAGAAGAGCCAATAAGGGAAAGGATGGATGGACTCAGCAGCAGAAGGCAGAATGAGTGGAGGAGGGGGCAACAGTGGAAGTAGCCAAGCCGAGCAGTAGACAAATACGACCTGTGGGGCGATGATAAAGTGCCTCAGAATCTCAGAATCTCAGGAGAGGAGACAGAGATGGGGCTGGCAAGGCACACACAGAAGTAATGGCAGAAAACGGCCCAGCGTTGGCAAGGCACATAAGCCAAAAGGGTCAAGAAGCTGAGAACCACACACAAGATAAATCTGAAGAAATCCATGCCAGAAGGCATAAATAATGGTTAAACTTAGGAAATCTAAAGGCAAAAAAAAAAAAAAAAATCTTGACAGGATCTAGAGGCCTGGAGGATGACCTAGTACTTGAGGAGGAAAACAAATGAGATGACAGCAGAGTTCTCTTCCCACACCATCAAGGCCCCAAACTTAGGAAATCTAAAGGCAAAAAAAAAAAAAAAAAATCTTGACAGGATCTAGAGGCCTGGAGGATGACCTAGTACTTGAGGAGGAAAACAAATGAGATGACAGCAGAGTTCTCTTCCCACACCATCAAGGCCCCAAGTAGAGACACAATTGTCTCTCTTTTTTTTTCTTTCAAGTGCCGAAAGAAAAAGAGTATTAACCTATACCCCAGAGAAAATACCCTTCAGGGCTGAAAGGGAAAATAAAGGAAATTTAAGAGACTTTATTCCCAATGAATTGCATAATGGCAAAATTACCCCCAAAGGCTTTAAGCAGTAAGATTTATTCCCTTAGAAATAATACTATGAAGAGAATGAGAAATAACTTCATCTTGGTGAGAAGACTTAAAACATAGATATATGGGAAAAAACTGAAAAAAGTAGGATTATACCATTTGAAATTAATGTTTTGGTGGGAAGATATGTTTAATACTCATCTTCAAGGATACCCTGAGAAATGCATTTTTTTGATGTAATCATAAAAATTACTTCCCTGTAATAAATGTGATTTTTTGCTTAAACCACTTAAAAAGCAATAATCTTCTGGAGGAAATACTCAAAGGCTAAGATGAACATAAAATGATGACGTGATTTGCCTCAGGTAACCGCTGACAGCAGCGGAGTTAAGACTAGAACTCATCTTCTCACCTTTAATCCACTGTGCTTTTCATTACTATCGGAGTCACCATGTTTCAGCTCCTCGAGTACAGAATCAATGAAAACAAGATTAACATGTAGCAAGATGGACTTAAATTAAAGGAGAAGAATTTTTCCAATAAGTGACAGTTGTGAGAGAATGAACTTGGCTGGACAACTTCTTTAAACCTTTAAGATTGGATTTTAGACTTTAAGGACTGTATGTGATATTTTACTTGGAGGCAGGAAGAAGAATTGGTGTTTGTTTGGGAGAAAGAATCTTTCTCTTCAATATGATTGCAACACAGCTTTTAGAAATGGGTGTTGGGGATGCATTGAAAATCTTCCATTTGCCTCATCAACTCAGGAGCATAACCTGTTTGGACGAAATCGAGGAACTTCCCTGACCTCTGGCCAATGAAGAGGGTCATGGTGGAGGGAGAAAAAAGTCAAGCTCTCCCTGCATCTCTCTTCCTACACCACACACTGGCTGTTGTCTTCAGTGAGAAGCACAGCTACTGCCAGTGGGTCCCTTCTGCGTGATGATTCGCTGCCCCTAGCATCCATGCCTGGTCCCCTCCCTACTCCTGTCGGCCTGGGAGTGGAAACCACCTAGTTATTATCAGTTATTGGAACTGATGTGCTGCTTTCTTGCTCATGTTTTCTCTACACCTCACAACTCTGTAAACAGTCTCTTTTGCCAACTGTCTCCCACTGACGATATGTGTGGGTGGTATTTACTTTCCCCCCAGAACTCTGAGACACCTGTTCAAATAGGTGAGAATGCCCAGTGACCACATTGGAAAGGCTCACACTTTATCAAGGGGACCACCAGCTACAAAATAAACGTATGCTCTCTGCTTATGGAGAACTTCTGGAGAAACCACCTCAAGGAGGCAAAGTGTAATATTCTAAACAAAAATTAGTCAGTGTTTTTGGGAAGAAATAGTCTCAATTTAAAAAAAAAAAACTCTGAAAGCTTCATCATTTGACTTCATTATCAAGAATATGGCAGTCAAACATAAATCAACAATCAAGAACTGCCTTTCTCACTCCAAAACAATAATAGTCATCATTAAAGAGAATGAAAAGGATCTCCTCAATATTTGACACACTGGAGAACTACTTAGAAACTATTAGAACTACTAAGAACCAGCATCCCTAGGCTCTACCTTGATACATATGGGCCTGGGCAAATAGGCTGCTGGGCCTCCATTCACACATATGACAAATATGAAGATTGGGCAAATGGTTCATTAAATCTTATTTATTCCCCCACATTCCCTGTGTTACAGAGCCTGAAGACCAGCTATAATGAGCTCAGGGACAGGGGGTTCTAGAGAGTGTGGTGTGAAGGACTTTGCCCTTGGATCAGTATTAGATCTTGCAGTAAAAAAGGATAGAGGTTGAATAGTGTTGGAAAGATAGAGATGGTTCAGGTGCAATTTGGCGTATTCTTACCAAGGTAACAGTGGTGACATCTCTGTGAGGAGAATGTCACCACTTCTCATTTCCACTAATACAGAGGCCCAAACCATGTCACAGTATTTGGAGACCCGTGTTGGACATACAAAGAGCAGTGTTGTGACTCAAGATTTGGGGACCTGATTCCTGCCCATAGAGTCCTGCAAATTTTGCAAGTCTCTTTCCTCTTCAAATCCTTGGATTGGATTAAATCATACTGGATTAACTTTAAGGCTATGTTCAAATCTAAAATCCTAGAAATCACAGGTGAGCTTGGGATCTATAAGGGAGGGAAGACTCTGTTCCATAGAAAATAAGAAGAGGGATTGGGACAGGAAAGAATATGGGTAGGGGTGTCGCCAGCACCCTATCCTTCAACCTTGTTTTATGGTCAGACACACCTCCTGGTTCTACATCAGTTTGAAAGAACAGAATCGCATAATTAAAGCTTCATTTTCTGTCAGTATAACCCTAATTACTCATTCCAGTGCTTCTTCCTGTACAGGGAAAATTCAGGTTTTGTGGGACCTAAAGTTTTACAAGAAACAAAAATGTGTCTCCCTTGGAGAGTTTCATACATCTCGTGGCCATGTAAGGAATGGCAGGTTCTCTCCCAGGGACTTGCAAGGGCCTGGCCAGCCAGGAGCTGACTTTTTATGGCATACCCATCTTTTCATCATCAGGTTGATGATGGAATTGCTCGTCTTCATCTCTTTGGAAGTTATGAATGGCCAGATAACTTGATTTAGTGACTGGAGTGTAAGTAGAAGTGGTATACCACTACCCGGTGGGAGATTTGAGAGTCTGTGCATGCTTCATCACGTCCTCTTTCCCCTGGGCACAGAGATTGTGGGCACAGCTATCAGCGTAGAACCTTGTATACGTGAGAAGGAGAGGGATCCCCTGTTCAGCTGATGGGAGGTTAATGCAGGATTCTGATCGAAACATCTCAGTAAACAACACACACAGCTGCCCGGATGACCTGGCAGGAGATCAATAGACTTGCGCTGAAAAGAGAACCACCTGAAAGGCTAAGAAATACTGCCTGGAGAATTGCACTAGACAGCAGTATACTGAGTAAAGTTTGTTCTTATCAGTTACTTGCACTGCCTTTGCTTCTGGAAGACTTTCTGGGATGGGAATTTGTGTGACTGGGCAAGGCTATTAGGTATATATGGACTTCTGCTCTGTGAGAACGGTATTGAGTCCCATAAATTCTCAGGGTCATAGAAATGCTTTTGTTCACAGATGGGAACTTGCTGGTATAGAATTTACTAGAAGCAGCACTGCTGCTGGCTCCATTTCTCTCCCCCTGCCCCTTCCTCTCTCCTCTTTTCCATTCTTTTCTTTTATCCCTGGAAGAACCTGTCACTCAGTGAGACTCCCAATGCCTCGCCTGTGAAAGCATTGTCCGTGGCAGCTCACATAATAGGAAACATAAAGCTAGATCAAAACTAGTCAAAACTCAGAGGAAATTGAATTCCTCTCCCCCTACACTCCCTTTCTTCCAAAAAAAAAAAAAAAAGTCAATGGAATCAGTGCTTTAGTAATGAAATAAAAGCCCCGTCACCCAGAATAATTTGAAAGCGATGTGATGTTCTGTTAAGAGAGGATCGTTGTACATACTATACTTAGATGGCCAGCATCGAGATCGTTACAGTCCAGTGAGGTCTGCTGTAGAAGAGGCTACAGACATACTTCTGTTGGCTCAGAATACCCATCGCGGTATGGTGGGGTCTTGTTACATCATTATGAGTAATCCTCATTATTTAGGACCCCAACTGGGAAAATCTAGGAGGCTGAGCTGAATCTTTGCTGACATGTGGGCTCCTGGGGAGAAATTTATATATAATCTGTCTGATGTAGGCTTGGTTTCTTTGACAGTTATATTTTTCATGAAAGTAAAAGGTGGTGAGGGAAAAATGTGTTTATTTTAACTTATGTTTGGGTTCTGAGAAGCAGGAGCCTTATAATCCGCTGAGCTTCTTGCCACCTTCCCAGTGATTTTCTTATCTATGATTTTACTCTGTGATTCTGGCATCTCAATGTGGTCAGAAAGGGACTGGACCATCATGTCCACACCATGGGTGGGAAATCAGAGCCTCTGACACACACTAAGTGTGTTTCCCAAGCTTCCCTGCCCTGCTTCTCCCCTCCCCCCACCTCTTGACCCCCCATCTAAGCCGAGTTTCTAAGCCTGTTGCCTCACATCGCCATCCTTAGCTCAGTGGAACAGAGGCATCCTCCTTCTCCCAGGTTCCTCATCCCATGCCTCTGCTTCTTGGGAAAAAGGTTTGCAATCTTGAGGGCTCTTTCTAAAGAGGTAACATGGTGTGGAAAGAGGAGGTGGTTTAGTGAGCAGGGACTCCGAGAATGTTGCACAAATGGTCAAATGGGGGAGGGGCTCTGTCCTCCAGCAGTAAGTGAGGCTTTTGGGGATCAAAACTCAAGTCCTGGTTCTCCCTGAAACTTCTCAGCCTTGCACCAAGCATGATTTCTCTAATTCCCCTGAACACCAGTTTCCTCATCTGTAAAATGGATTTAGTGATCATGCCTTGTCTTCCTCACCAAGATCTGATGGGAAGGCATGAGTTGGTTGGCAGGGAAACCTGTACTGGGCCTTCTGGATGAGGGCACTTATTCTTATTCTGCCCTGGAGGTGCTGTGGCCTTGTTGTAGTGTCTGGTCCTGGCAAAGAGGTGTTTGGAGCTTGTCTCAAGTTTAGCATTTTGCAGGAACTCAGCTGATGATGCTTCTGTGGAGAACTTTCTCCCAGTAGAGGTTCAGGTTCAACTCTAGATGGGGAGCTGGTGAGGTACGAAGGCCAGTCAGTATGCCTAGGAGACTGACTCCCCACCTGCTGCCGTTCACTGCTGTCACTTCTAGCTCTGCAGGGGGCCAGCTCTCACTTACAGGTGCAGCATCTGGCCAACCCAGAGGTGTGATTGGAGAGTCTTCAGAAGGTGGTTCTGTTTCCGCTTATCACTTAGTCCTATCTGAATTCCATCATCAAGGTCAGCATTGGCCTAAGGAACTTTCTGTGATAATGACAGAAAAGTTCTATAGGCCTCCCTGCTAGCTTAGGGTTAGTTCAGTCTCAGCGCTAACACTGCTCGGGCCCACCAAGAGGAGAGGACCAGAGTTCATCCCCAGCCAGGCATCTGAGCCACAGGGCCTAGCAGACCTCTCCTGTTGCACCTGCTGCTCGCCCAGGCAGTGTAGTTCAGTTCTGCTCCCCACTTTGTCTCTAGTGAACCCTTTCACCTCCCCCCCCACCACCTCTGGCTTGCACCCCAGGACTTAAATGAAAAAATAAATCTTTTTTAAAGAAAAATTAGTAGCCGAACTGTCTAATATAGCAGCCACTTGCCACATCAGCTACCAAATACTCAACATGTGACTAGTATGACCAAAGAACTAAGTTTTTCATTTCTTCTTAATTTAAATAGCCACAGGTGGGTGTGCAGATCAAAGTGTTTCTCCTTTTCATTAAATCATTGTGTTCAGAAGTCCCCTGCTAAATTGCTTATGCATAATTATTATTTTTAAGTGAGGCCATATGGCCAGAGATGAGGTTCTGGCATGTGCATGGGGACAAGGGAGGAGAGAGAAGAGGAAACATGCCAGCAAGGCCAGCTTGCTTGCTCCCAAGAGCCCTCCGGGGAACATCTGGCTCTCAGTCATGTAGGCTAAGAAATTAGAATTTTCAAAACATGGAGGGACAGTTAAATTGATCTGCAGAGGTGTGAGCCTTTTAATCAAGTTCCCCAAATAATGCCATCCATCAAAAAGTTAACATGTAGAAGTGCAAGAAAACAAGTATCCACCCAGACTAGCAATTTTCTGAAGAGGAGGTGGTTTAGGAGTGTTCAGAACATGCAGCATAAAATGATGATGTTTTATCAATCATCAAAACAATGGTTGAGGGGCTCAGCTCTCGTGCTGTGGGTCTCCTCTGTCCTGGGAACAGCCCAGCGCCACTTCTAACTATAGCCCTCGCTTATTGAAAGATTCTTTGGTGGTTATCAGCAGTTTTTGCTTCTGTCTCTATTTTCTGAGCTTGCACAATTGACCAGCTCCACACACGTTGCCACATTCTTTTATGAATCAGGTTCCTGTCCTGTATGCTACAACCAGGAAGCATTTCTCTCTTAAAGACACTTCGGCCTGCCTCTGCTCTGCAAAACTGTGGTTTGACTTCACAGTTTAACTCTCAGAGGGCAGTGTCATTACCCTTGTTTCTGAGGTCTTTACTGGCTGCATAGGTTGCCTGTGAGAGGTAGCATATTGATTAGTTGCCAAAATCCACATGTATTTCCTATTAAAAAAAAATATATATGTGGGAGTGGTCGTGGTGGATTATTGAAGGCTTTGGAGGCCAGACAGTAATTAAATGTGAAGCTGTCACTGTGGGGGCTTGGTTCATATGGACACCTTAGAAACAGACAGCTGAGGCTTAGGCCAGGCCATTCGTGGATGTGCTAGAACATTGCCTCGATAGCTTGATGTTTAAAGAGAAGTTGAACATCTAGATAATATGTAAAGTTGTAAATTAATTCCAGCACTGGGTCAGGTCTAACAAAATGCATCACCGAATTAGATTTAACCCATAAACACCAACTTGGAGTTTCTGGGTGTTACGGGAGGGCCTGGCCAAGGAGTCTGCCATTGGATTTCTCCGAACTCTGTCTCTCAGTCCCCACAAGGACATGGGGAAGGCACAGCCCCTCTTGCTCCTCTGTGGATTGTCAGGTGGGGTTATAGCTAGTCAGCTAGAGTTGCCTCAACAAAGACCCCAGAGTAGGCTTCAAACAACAGACATTTATTTCCTCACAGTTCTGGAGATTAGGAGTCCAAGATCAAAGTATTGGCAGGTTCAGTTTCTCTTGAGGCCTTTGTCCGTGGCTTGGATATGACGCCTGTCTCACTACACTTTGGTGTTTCTCTCTTAGATGGACATCAATCCTGTTGGCCTACTCTGTTGACCTCATTTAGCCTTATTATCTCCTTAAAGGCCTAGTCTCTAATACATTTTCAGTTTGGACTTCAACACATAAATTAGGAGAGGGGGCTCATTGAGGAGGAAAAATAAATCTAACCTACAATATTCTACTCCCCATCCTTCCCACCTCCAAATATATCTTCCTTGCATGTAAAAATAGGTTGACCATATCCCATTTCAGCATCAGCTCTAAGCTCAAAATCTCATCTAAACCTTATTTCAATCAGGCCTGGAAAAGACAGACTGGCTAAGTTCAACGAATGGGAAGGATAAGTAGTAGATGAGAGGAAGACAGGAGAATGAAGTTGGGGTGTGTTTTTCTCACCACCCTTGCTCCACGGTTACTATGAGCTGGCTGTGGACCTTACTGACAATCACTGCCTTTGTCAGGCAGCTTCTTGTCTCCTGGGTTCTCCACTCCTTTCCTGTCATCAGGTCAAGAAGCCATAAGGTCTTCTCATTAGTCACCCTTGTGCAGTACCAACACATGGCTTCCCTACACCCACCACACTCTTGAAAAGAGTCCCTTCACTACACTTTCCTCAGATCACCCAGTTTGTGGGTACTGGGACCCTGACAGATACTATCAGAGGATGAAAGAACCCCATGTGGGTTGTCTGTCCATACCCTTCTTTTGCTCCAGTTTCCCGACAGCTCTGTCTCTACCAGAGGCTTGGCTGACTGCCCTCAGGTCACACGTCCTTTCTCTGAGGTGAACCACATTGTGACTCTTGCTTTCTGAGTGGGTTCGCTGTTATCTAACCCTTTGGACAAGGTCAGAAGAATGGCTGGCTGGAAAATGCCACTCCCTACAGCTGGGTGCTGGAATCTGGTTGGTGAGACATGAGCTCCTTGACCACTGCCCCAAGCAAGTAGACTTCAAGGACTGTAGAATGTCTTTAAAGGCTTTTCTTCTCATGGTCACACACCTCTGGGGATAAAACAGGTTCTCTTCTTCATCCAAAATACATACCTTGACATTGTCAGAAGTTTCAGGCACTGTGCTGGTAATGCATTCCCCATCCAGAATAAAGGGATGGAAGACAAATGCACAGATGATAATGTAGTACCAGATGGGGGTTGCAGAGTAAAATAAGCTCTGCGACAGTTAGTCAAGCACTAGTTAGGTATAGCAGCACACGTAAGGGTCCCTGCCTGGGTTCATACCCTGCTTCATTGCTCAATAATTCTAACACCTTAAGCAGGAAACCCTGTCTCTTAAACTGCAAAATATGGGCTGTAATTGGCTGTTTTCACTAGGAATAGATGATGTATTGTGTCTCTATGTGCTTAAGTGCCTGGCATATCTGAGGTACTTATAAAATGTTAGCTTTTATTGTGATTTAGCTGATTGCACAAAGAAATGGGGTCTGTGGTGACCTTGAAGAATAAGAGGATTTTTTAAATGGGGTATGTAGGGGAGAGCATTCTAGAAAGACAAAGGAACATGGCTAAAGGTACAATGATAAATTTCTTTAGAAATTTTAGTTCATAGCAGGTTATGGAAGGGTATTTATTACTAAAAAGAGCAGGAAAAGCTAGCTGAAGCCATATCAAGAAGGACAGTGAATACTAAGGTGAGAAGTTTGCATGTGACTTTGTAGACAGTGATGAGTCATTAAAAACAAAGACCTAAGCAGAGCTATGTATGCCTAGATAAACTGGGGAAACAGTCTGGCTTCTTTGTATTCACCTTTGTTGAAGGTGAAAGAACAGGCATGAGGCTAGTGTTATTGACAGAGACAGTAAGATCTGCCTTAGGAAACAGTTCATAAATAAAAATCAAATTCTAACACCTAATGGAACTAGTTTTGCGGGAGGCAGAGCAACTGGACACGGCTGTGTAGAGGCACTCACACTAGTGGACAAGGGAAATTGAAAGGGGCACTTAACAATCCTAATGTCATCAGTGGCAAAGTGAGTGGTGCTCACTTTACAAAATTCTGCCTTTAACAGACATCTTTTTTATATATAATTTATTTTTACATTATTTTGTGCCTTTTTTGCATCTCACTTGTAATCCCTGTGGGCTTCCCATCACCAAATCACCCATGTGCCATCACCATAGTGCATTTCCCACCCCCCATTGTTTGTGATCCCTTTCCCCACCCCACCCCCATAAAATGTCTCTGGTATATAGCTGTTCATTATTATTATTATTTTCTCCCCCCGTCCTTTATACTTCTGCTGTGAGTGAAACGATCCAGTATTTTTCCTTTTCTTTCTGGCTTATTTCACTAAGCATGATCTTTTCCAGCTCCATCCATGTTGCTGCAAAAGGCATGTGTTTATTTATTTTGGGGGGGGGGGAGTTGCTGAGTAATATTCCATTGAGTGTATGTACCACACCTTTGTAATCTAGTCATCCACTTTTGGGCATTTGGGCTGTTTCCATGTCTTTCCAATTGTAAATAAAACAGCAGTAAACATGAGGGTGCAGGTGTCTTTTTGAATCAGTGTTTTTGTGTCTTTGGGTAGATACCTCGGAGTGGGATTGCTGGATCCTATAGAAGCTTCATGTTTAGCAGTTCGAGGAACCGCGAAAGAGTTTTCCATAGTGGTTGTACTAGTTTGCATTCCCACCAGCAGTGCAGGAGAGTTCCTTTTTCTCCACATCATTGCTAGCATTTGTTATTGCTAGTTGAAGATGTGCCATTCTCACTGGGGTGAGGTGGTATCTCATTGTGGTTTTAATTTGCATCTCCCTTATTATGAGTGATGTTGAACATTTTTTCATATGCTTGTTGGCCATCTGCATTTGTTCTTTGGAGAAGTGTCTTTTTAGCTCTTCTGCCCATTTTCGATGGTGTTGTTTATTTTTGTTGAGTTTCATCACTTCTTTGTATATCTTTGTCATCAGTCCTTTATCACTACTTTTATGTGAAAATTTTTTTTTCCCAATCAGTGGAATATTACAGACATCTTTTCAGGAACAAAACTAGTGAGCCCACCTGTGATGCCAGCAAGTGGTGTTGACACAGCGAAGTCCAGAACCCTTGGTGCACATGCTCTGTGGGCAGCCACATGGAGCAGCACATGGCAGGGACTCAAGCAGTTAACAACTGTCATCCAAGAACACGTCTGCATGTCCGTTCAGTCTCCCACCACACCACCCCACCCCACCCCAGCTCCTGCTCTCTTCTGACGGAGAAGTCTGCTAACATTTAGTCAGCGTTTTATTTAGAAAGATAGTGCTTTGGCTGGTATTTGCATGTGTGGGAGCCAGCTGTCCTATATGTAATAGGAAATTGTCCTGAAACCCACATACCAGACCAAGAAAGGTATGGGGTAGATTCAGATTATTTTCCATGAGTTAGTGAAGAAATACGGTCTTCAGGGGCAGAGCCATAGCAAAGAGCCCCCTGGACACATTGGGAGGAAGGAGCTAGGAAGACTGGGCATTTGGGCATTTAGGCACAGGACACAGGAGGAAATCCAGGTGTGTCATTCAGCAAGACCCTGACTCCTAGATCTCCTTTTGCTGAGTTTCACATCTGGTTAGCTGCATTCCCAGGTACACATAGAGAAGAGGATGGTTTCTTCAGCACAGAAAGCCAAAGATTATGGGGTCACATTCCTTTTCAGAACCATAGAATCTTCGGTAGTGCTGGCTACCTGGTGACGCAGCTGTCAATTGTGCGTGCCAGGAGCTGTCCGTGGTGCTGCAGCTTCCCTTTCTCCAGCCCTTTGGACACTTTGCTTAGCAGCTAGATGATAGGTGCTGCAACAGGTATTTTACAGTGTTCCTGATGGCAATCCCACACGGTGATGAAATCACAAATAGTACTGTATTCAGGAACTTTGTTTCCTAAATGAAGAATGTAATACTCAGAATTACATTTTCTGTCTTGTGCAATTTATAAGACCTGAATAACTCCGACAGATGTCAGATTTTTGAAGACTTTCAGCCTAACAAAGATTAGCATGTGTTTAACATTCTCTCTCTGGTCTGTGTAAAAGTAAATTGTTGGTGGTAGTGGATATCTATGCTAAAGGTAACAGAGTTTATGCCAGAAGGGAGTCTCAAAAGAGAAAAACTAAGCAATTACCCACACTTCAGACTGTTGACTACAGGAATTTCAAACACGTTGGTCAAAAAGAAGGGGAAGTTAGAGGAAAGCCAACTTTTAAAAAGATGAACAAGACCTTGTTACTTTTTAACAATTTTCTCTTTCTTGGATGTAAAGTGGGAAAAAAAAGAATATTTCAAGGCAGAGGGCAAATACAGGCTTATCCTTCACTAAACTGGAATAAATAGTTGAAGCCTTAATAGAAGAGAGTGAATATGAACTTGGATGCCAAACATTGCTAAATCTCAGGCTAGAAATAGTATTTGGTTGCAGAAGCCTTTTTGCTCAAATCCAATTATTACAAAAATTCAAGGGGAGAGATGCATAATCGAAGCTATGGTAGGACTGAGAACCAAGTCAGAGTTCATTCCAAAATGTCCAGAATATCAATAAATAGCCACTAGTTTAAATAGTCACACTAGAAAGTTAAGCTTCAGTGATCAGATTATCTAATTTACTTGTATATTTATATATCTGGGCTTGAGATACACCACACATTTAAGTATGGCATTTAGGCTAATTCAAATAAATGTATATACTTGTATATTTTAGTCAAGAGTCCTAGTTTTATAGGAAACACATCTAATTAAGTAGAAACTATGTTGTCCTTTTCAATTGGATTTATTCCTCAAGGGAAGCTGTAAAGAGAGAAAACATCAATCAGTCAGGAAACATTTGATGAGAGCTCAAGATGTGGGAAGGCTATCACTCACCTGCCGAAAATTCAATAAAGCTCCCTGCATAAGACAAGCACATCCCAGTACCAATGCTGGAGGTTATGCCGTGTCTCCATCTGGCACTGAGTGGCCCATTAGCATTGCCAAGATGAGGGAGATGGGGTGGCACTGAGCGTGACCCAGGCTCCTTTTTGCCCCCTCAGCAAAGTTGTTTACTGAATACTGGTTGCCAAATATTTTATTCAGCTAAGAAGGTCAAAATCAGGGCTCAGCTGGATTTTTAAATCCCTACAGTTTCAACTTGAAAGAAAGGCTGAATGTGTACAGCATGCCTCTCTTTCCTAAGTGTTAATCTTTCATCTGTCCCTGACTTTGACTTTATGGTGATTTAAAGATTCGTGTGCACACACACACACCTTGTGAGATGTGTGGCAACGCCATCCACAGAAAACTTTTGATTTCTCGCAAGTGTCTTTGGCAGCTCAGTGAGCTGAGCTCACTCAGTAAACATATGCTGTTATTTTGGGCAAGGCAGAAAAGCAAGAATAGTTTAATTATCTTAGAGTTTCCTCTGAAAAAGCTAACTTTTGTGAAGGCAAAAAAGCTGTGGTTAATAAACTGTAGTCCATAGCACCCCCTGAAGTTTTGGGGTTTCCTAAGAAAGCAGTAACTCCACAAATGTGGTAGATAGAAAGGATGTGAACTCCACCCCAAACCATCATTTCCTCTCAGAACAAAGGCAATAATGGATTGGAAGCAGCTATGGCCTGAAATGAGTCCAGATCTATGGGATGAAGAAGGTGTGAGGGCTGAAGACCAGAATTTTCAAAGGGAATGGACAAGGGTGGAATGTGGGGCTGTGAAGTGTCGGAACTTGGAACTGAAAGGACGATGAAGGCCATCCAGGTCAGCCTCCACGGGGACCACATGTGGTCAAGGGTGGACCTGAAGCTGGAAACAAGTGTTTTGACTGTTCAGTCATTGCTTTTGTCACCGTCCTGTGTGCATTAAGTCCTCCTTCCAAATCTCCTCCTACTAACACCCATTCCCTGACTCGAGAGGATGAGACCGGAGTTGTGCATGAGTGTATGGTTCCTTGGTGGGGAGGACCTGGAAAGGTTGATCTTGCTCACTGGCTGCAGTATATCAGAAGGCCAGCAGGTTTGGAACCAGTTCAATTTTAGGATGATCTCAGTAGACACAGAAGCCCCCGGGGCAATACAGTTGCAAACACAGGCGTCATTTCATATGTATGATGTCACTTAATTGTCCCAACATCCCCAGGTGGCAGGCACTGCCACTCTGTCTGTCTTACAGATGAGGTGATCCATGAACAGAGATTAAGTAATGGACCTAAGAGCAAACTGCCAACCAGTGGCAGAGCTGGATTTCGAGTCTAGACAGTCAGGCTCCAGTGTCTTTGACACCACTTGTTGGCTTTTAGCCATCTCCTGATTCTTGGCAAAAGGCTTTAAGATGTGCTTCTCCCACATAGTTGTCTTCCCCCCCCCAAAAAAAAAAGCCCATCCTTACTTTCCCGACCTCTTGTCTGCTCAAAGGAGAAAGGAAGGGGAAGCTTTGGGGCATGTACGAGGGAATGTATCAAAGTAAGGGGTCCAAAGTACACTTTGCCTGGTGGTCCCTGATTGCCAGCAAGAGAGAAAAATGGCCCTTGGCACTGCCGATGCAGGTGAGGAGAGCCACCCCCAGAGACACTGGGGTGTGCTTTGCTTCTGAAACAGCATGGGATAAGCACCCCTCAGTGCTAGCAAGTGGTGCTCCTCTATTTGCAACTCAGTCTAGGCCACAGGGAGCCCTGTTGATGTACAGGGAAGTACTTCACCATATTCAGTTCTGGAATACTGGGGCCTATGTTCTTGAGATGTTTCATGTGACCTTAACTAAAACTGCTACTGTCTCCTCAAATTAAAGAAGTGAGAATATTCAGCTTTCAAGTCAGCAACTTGGCAGTCCATTTACTTTTGAACTTCATGATTTGTTTATAGTAAAATACAAATTCTTAGTGAGCAATTTAAATATTAATGAAAAGCTGAACATTATTTGTACTGGAGTACATTTATGGTGCTGTGAGATGAACTTACATCACATTCCCAGGAAGGGGGTGAAGAAAATCTGATGAAGAAAATCTCCCCATATGTTGTGACTTCTGGCATTTTATGAAGTGAAACCTAAAATATTATATTTAAGGATGTGATAATGAAGTTTGACCTCAAGCACAGGCTTGTGGAAAGAATCACAGGCTCCAGGTGCCCTGAGAAAAGTTAACTACAAGGGGATCTGAGCTTTGATCAGCCAAGCACTAAGTCAAACATACAATCTTCAGATCTTAATGCCATCAAGTCTTGGTCAGAGTTGTATAGATGAGTTTGAAGTTGATAATAGATGTTTCAGAGTCTGGTTTACTTCATCCCTTTTCCCCTCTCCACTTAACAAGCCCCTTTTTTATTCTATTTTTTAAAAGATTTATTTATTTATGCATACAGAACTGGGGTACAGGCCAGAGGTGCAGGGGGTTGGGCAAGAGGATTCACCATAGCCAGAGTGGGGATCAGAACAGTCAGAGCGACGAAGTACACTGTTGAAGAGAGCAGTGGGCGGGTCAGGAGAGGTCTGCCCCGCTGTGTGGGTCAGCTCCGGGGCCAGGGTGTCACCCCCTTTTTAAAGAAAGTATTTTAAATGTTCCTTTATAGACTATGGTGAAGGCACATGAGTGAGTCAGTGGTGGGAAGTCCACAGGGATTGCATCCGAGACGAAAAATCATACATTATGCAACAATGAAAAATGTTGTAAAAAATATATATTAAAAAAAAATAATGAGGGCGGGAAGAGCTCAAGTGACTAAGGTAATGGTGCACAGGTGCCTTGGTGGTAGAAACTCTATGGGGACGACACCTGAGAAAAGAAAGCAAACATTGTAAGGAGGAAAAAAGTAGAATTTTTTATTTTAAAAATAAAAGTCACAAATAGAAAGAAAAATAAAAGTCACAAATAGAAAGAAAGAAAATGTTCCCTTACTTAATGCTGCATTATAAAACCACTCCACTCAACTTAGCACCTCAAGATATTGTCTTTGAGGTCTCTGGGCTGAACGAATCCAGCTAGCTGTTTTTCACCTGCAGTCAGTCCCTTCTGCAGTCTGTGTCACACAGAGGCTCAGCGGCTGGATGTCCGGCATGGCATTCTCACATGGCGCATGGCAAACGGTCAATGCCAGCGGTTGGACTGCCTACCGACTGGACCGACCACTTCCACTCAGCTTCTCCTGTGACTTCCTACAGCTTGGCAGCTGGACTCCCAGAGGTGCATCCTCAGAGTGACTTCCTCAGGGAGTCAGGAGGAAGCAGCTTCCTATGACCTGGCCTCAGAAATCTCAGCATACCATTTGCACTGTGTTTCCTTGGTCCATCAGGTCTTCAAGACCAGCCCAGGTATGAGGAGAGGGAGCAACACGTGTCAGAGAAGGCAGGCTTCGGCAGTGCTGCCTCTGGACACCAGCCAGCCAGCCAGCAAATACCTTATTCTGGAGCACAGCCGACCTCTGCGAACATGTACCTTCATCAGGTTAGCGTCTGTGCTGCGTGCTGGGCGCGACTTTAATACCAGGGAGTATTTTTGGAAAGGTAGATGGCAGGGAAAAGGAGGGAGAGAAGCTGGTAGTTTAAGTGGTGGTTAAGAAATGAGGCTTGAGGGCCCACCCTGGTGGTGCAGCGGGTTGAAGCGCTGTACTGCAAAGCCAAGCCAAGCCGTGGCTGCTTCAGTGCAAGTCCGATCCCCAGCCCCAGAGGTGACCCATATGGCGCGGCAGACCTCTCCTGCCTCGCCCTCTGCTCCCCTCAGCAATGGACTTTGCCGATCTGCCCATTCTGCTCCCCACTCTGACTATAGTGAATCCTCTTGCCACCCCTGCACCACTAGCTGTACTCCATTTCTGTATGCATAAATTAAAAAAAATAGGGTTTGAGAGGCATGACCCACAGGACAAGATGAGGCTGTATTTGTTGGGGTGAATGCTAAAGAAAAACTCTACCTGCTTCCTTATTGTCTCAATGTACATTGGAAATAGGTTGAAAAGCAAAGCAAGCACAGCCATTAAAAGCACTACAAATAGAGCCCTCCCTGATGGCACAGCACTACGAAGCTAGCTGCAGCTGCTTCAGCCGGAGTTTGATCTCCAGCCAGGGAGCTGACCCACATGGTGCAGCAGACCTCTCCTGTCTCCCCGCTGCTCCCCTCAGCAGTGGACTTCAGTAGCTCTGCCTGTTCTGCTCCCCACTCTGTCTCTGGTGAATCCTCTCACCACTCCTGCACCTCTGGGCAGAACCTCAGTTCTGTATGCATAAATACCTCTTTTCATAAAAAAATAATTACTACAAATATATTTATTATTTTCCTCCCAATCCAGTGTTCTTTTTCTCCATATGAGCTTTAAATGAGTACTGTTTATTATTATTTTAATCATGTATAGTTATAGTAATTATTTTAAGAAATTAAAAAAATACCCATTGTTCCACCAACTGGACACAGTTGTGTGCATTTCTCTTTCCAAACCTAATTCCTTCTTATGAATACTTTACATCTCTGTCTTCAGCCTGCTCTGGGCATGCCTTCTCTGCACTTGGGTGTCTCCATGTTAGCTCAATTAAGAGATCGCCTACCATGCGGCTGAGGGAGGGTTGTTACAGGGCAGTGACCTGAGCATGATCAGCGACAGTAACTCAAGTCTCCTTGCTCATGTCACCTACTGATGAAAGGATAAGACTCTGGTACCTGCAGGAACTGGGGGACAGACCCCGCCCTCTCTGCCTGACTGGGGACGAAGCCCTTAGGGTGTACTTCATAACTGTTTACAGCCCCTGGCAGAAAACACTCTAAGGGGAGATAAGCCAAGTGTTTTTTCTCTTCAACCTTCCAAGAAGCTGTTGGTTTCTTAAAACAGTCAAGTGAGGGCACGAAGGTTTAAATTGCTCACTTCTTACAAGGGTTTACATTTCTTCCGGAAAGAGGATTTAATTTTACTGCTGTAGCAATTTTTTACCACAAGAATGTGCTTGCTTCTCTTCCCAACACTGAGATGCCAGACGTAACACACTTGGGCAGGCGGCAGGCCTTCCCCTCCAGCTGGAGTGCCCTCTGCTCTTAGTCTGCTTCAATCCTATCCATCCGTAAGCCAACCTTGCATCAACCAGGGGCCTCCTCGGGACGTCCAGGGGCCTCCTCGGGACGTCCTTCAGCTTGGATCTGGTATCTTCGCGCATTTGCCATTTGCTCCTAGCTGCATTCCCTAGAAGGCCTTGTCATGAACAGACTCTGGGCTGGAAATCAAGCCATTTCAAATCTTGTCCCATTGTTCACCATCTCTGTGGCCTGGGCTAAGTCTTTGCACCCCGCCCTGCCCCAGACCATAGCTTCTACAACTTTAAATGAGAGGCTAATTTCTGCTGTTCCTTCTGCCTGTGATTCTGTCATCTGAGTCCTTTCTGCCCTTTGAGGTCGCTCTTGTACACCACTCTAGACGCTGTGGAGATTTGCCTGGTCACTTCACGCCCATTCTCCCCAGTGACCCTGAGACTTCTTTCTCGTAAGACATCATCTGGACAATGTCAAAATGTCTACTGTTTTTGAAATTATGGATTAATTGAGTCTCTCCCATAATCTGCCTCCCACCCAACTCCCTGTTTATGCCCTTTTCATCCAATAAGTAGACTTCAAATCCTTTTGGTTGAAGCTCTGAGTCTTTGATTATGATGAAGTGCCACAAATAGAAGCGTACTTTCTGAAGGCCATACTTCAGACACTCTATTTATGCAACACACTACATGCCAATCCCAGTAGAATCCCACAAACCAATTTGATTCTCTCCTTTGAAGAGGCAGAGATGCAGGGTAATTATTATTCCTTTCAGAGAGAAGTGATTAGCTGGAGGGCAGCTGGGCCCCTGCTGCCTCTGTCACCAGAGCATGAAGGACAAGTGGTCTGTCCTGGAAGCCCATGCTTGCTTGACCCCAAACTGGTGAAGATTTGGTTGTCTCCAAAAGACTAACAAGGCCTGTGTTGAGGGAGATGGACATGCCTTAGTGTAACTTCAGAAAAATAAAAGAGCCTGCTAAGACTTTTTACGTCCTAAGAGATGGTGCCCCTGATGGACAGAGAAGCCATCATTCTGGTTAATCGGTGGCCACCAAATGATATCCAGTCGGAACCTCATACTGCATATAGCGTATGTCTCCTGCATTCCTCCTCCTCCCGCCCCTCACATACCCTACACATCTCTGTGTCTGTGTTTGTCTTCATGCTCTTCCCTCTGCTTGGGGTACCCTGGCCCCTATTATCCCTTTTGACATTCTCTTTACTCTTTGGAGCAACAAAAAGGGCTCAAACAATGCCTCTGCTATGGGAGTCTGAAGAACTTGGTTATAAGCCCCGACTTGTCTACTGCTAGGGCAGGTCACTTCATCTCTGCAAGTGCCCTCCATTTTCACATTTGTGAAATAAGCTCACAGAGGAGTGGCTTTTCAGAGATGTCACAAAGACGCTGAGAGATGGCAGAAGGCTGCGGCACTGATGCAGTGCCTGACATACGGCAGGACCTGTGAGGGGTGTGAGCGAATTCTCCCTGTGGATACCTCTCTGGGGCAGTAACATAGATGTGTGTAGACCGAGAGCATACCCCCTGCTAGACAGAACACTCGTTGAATGTAGGAACTGTTTGGCATTCTTGTTTTTTACTGTCCATGCCAACAGCAGAGCTGTGGACAGAATAGATTCGTAATGCATTTTGTTGACATGAATTAGCTGTGTCATTTTACCTGCCTTTCTGTCTTGATGAACCAATGAAGCCAGAATAAAGTCAAGAGAAATAAGCCAGAAAGAAAAGGGAAAACATAAGATGATTTCACTCATAGCAGGAACATAAAGGACCAGGGGAGAAAATAATAATAATGAACAACTATATACCAGAGACATTTTACAGGGATGGAGCGGGGAATGTGTTCAAAAATGGGGGGATGAGAAGTGCACTGGACTGTGGTGATGGCACACGGGTGATCTGGTGATGGGAAGCCCACGGGGATTACAACTGAGATAGGAAATGGCACAAAATGATGTACAAATAAGCTGTTATATTATTTTTAAAAAATAACAAGGCAAGAAATCGCTCCTTTTTGCATTTTTAGACCACATTTTAGGGCCCTAGAATGCAGCTTTGGGGTCTTGCCTCTTGAAGTGTAAAGTTCAGGGATGGGGGAACTGAGACCATGACCTTTTGTGTGTGCTTTTGGTATTTAGCGCTCTGCAGGCAATTGCTGAATATTTAAGTGTGTTGCTATTCGTGATAAAAGCGTGTAGAGTGACAGATCAGGGAGCGGAAAGACAACTTAGTAATGGATTTCCTCTCAGACAAATGCAGGAGAAAGGCTGTGCAAGAGTGGTAATTATCCTAACTGCTCCAGCCCCATTCTGAAATCCTAGAGTTTCTAGAGTTTCTGGTAAGCCTCAGGCCTCAATCCTGACAGTGGAGACAGAGGCTGTTGATTGGCCTGCCCATGTTCTGGTGTGTCCGTGTAGGTCCTTTGGCCAAGAATGATCTACCTGGGCCCTCCCTGGTGGCACAATGGGTTAAAATGCAGCACTGTGAAGCTGGCCAAAGCTGCTTCAGCACAAGTTCAATCCTCCGCCAGGGAGATGACCACATGGCGTGGCAGACCTCTCCTGACCTGCCTGCTGCTCCCCTCAGCAGTGTACTTCATCAGTAGCCTGTTCTGCTCCCCACTCTGGTGAATTCACTCACTGCCATTGCATCTCTGGCCTGTACCCCAGTTCTGTATGCATAAATAAAGAAGTCTTAAAAAATAAATAAAAAAAAAGAATGATCCACATTCTCCAGCCAAGGTCCAGGCTGTGAGGTTGCTGTCATCCCAGCTAACTTTGGCATCTTTGCTAATGAGCCTGGTAAGATGAAGAAAGCTTCAGGCTCTGTAGTGCCAGTGTAGCCCTATGGCAGGGAGCACAGTCAGAGCCTGAGTTCGCATTCCAGAACCTCCCTTTGCTTACCTGTGCCCTTGGGCAACTTATTCCATGTCATGGAGCCTCAGTTTCCCCATTATTCAAATGTGAATGTGATAAGAGTGTCCACCTGTAGGGTTGTCATAAGGATCAAAAACATTTACATATATCACCTCCCCACCCATATCACACACATACACACACACTGCATCTAGAATGTACTGAGTGCTCTCTAAATATCAAGCTCAATTATAAGAAAATCTGTGTATTTTATGCTTCTTTTGAGCCTCAAATTGACTGATCTTCCTCCCCGTGAAGAGCCTAGGTTGGGAAGTGATCCACAGGAGACACTGAGGCAGTGAAGATGGTATAGAGGGACAGATTTAGCAATGGATAGAAGGAATCATGGTGGTCTGCATGAAGCTGAGGGAAAGAGGAGGACTCAAAGGTGACTCGCTGGTGACGGAGACATAAACCTGTGCCACAAGAAAGGTGGGGACGCTGAGGAACAGAGGTAGATAAATATGGGAGGTCAGATTTGAGAAGCTAGACAAGTATTGGGGTGAGTAGTTGGAGAGGCCCAAAAGTGCTACAGACCGCAGCTCTGGAACTTGGAAGAGAGGTCTGATTGCAACACTGATATTTATCAGTCACCATTGTTAGCAGCGAACACCATGAAAACCAGGAAGAGTCCTTAGACAACCTGAAGCCAAGTGCCCAGTGTCTAGGCAAGGGCTGGATAGCAAATATTTTGGGCTCTGCAGACCATATGACCTCAGTTGCAAGTACCCAACGCTGGCATTTTGGCTGGAAAGTCTTCAGTGGACAATATAGATGAAAGGATATAGTTGTTCCAATAACAAACCTCTGGGCCATAATTTGCTCAGCCCAACGACAGACAAGTATCTTATATAGCAAGTATACAATGGATATTTGTATTAATCTACTAACTCCAAACATTGCCTGAAGTCCATGCAGACTGGTTTGTTTTTTTTTTTAACAAATTAATTTCTAGGTCTTTAAACTTTTGTTAATACCAAGGCACCCACAAAAACAAAAGAAGACATTGGATTTCTGTTGCCACCCATATAATAGGTCTCCATGGATTCGAGATGTATGTTGATTTGCAAATTATATGGCAGAAACCTTTTCAGAATGAGGTCCTAGGCCCTCAGCTAAGAATGATAAATCAGGGGCCTCTGTGGTGGTTCAGGAGTTAAAGTTTCAGTGCTATCAAGCTGTGGCCAGCCACTGTGGCATGAGTTTGAGCTCCAGCCAGGAAGTGACCCACATCATGCAGCAGACCTCTCCTGTCTCGCTGCTGCTCCCCTCAGCAGTGTATTTCAGTGGATCCACCTGTTCTGCTCCTCACTCTGTCTGGTGAATCTTCTCACCTCTCTATTCCTCTGGCCTAGACCCCTGTTTTTGTATACATTAGTAAGTAAATCAAATCTTTTTTAAAAAAGAACGATAAATCAGACTAGTGAGTTACTGGGCCAGATCATGAAAGAACCATTCATTGTTGACCTCCACTGAGGGCCTGGACTGCAGGTGAGGTGAGAGACCTCAGCTTCCAGGAGAGCACTCTCAGAACCCCAGGGAAGCTGGATAGTACTCTCATCATGTCTGGGAAATTGACTACAAATATCTTAAATAATTAAGAAACTGCTTATATGTATTTGCAGCTTTCGCTGCAAAGAAGTGGTGATAGAGGAAAAACGAAGCAGTAGATGCAGAAGTGAAACCATGCATAGGAGTTGGTAGCTGGCGTTCAGGAACTAGCCACAGAAGACTAGAGGGAACGGAGTCGAGGGCGGAGGGAGGAGAGACTGAGAGTGTGAAAGAAAGCACCTGCAGTTGCCTGCAACACTTCCCTCCAAAAACAGGGGGTGTAGTGGATTGTAAGTGGCAGTTCACACAGCCAACACAGGAGCTGAGGGCTTCCGCTACTAAATAATGGTTGAGCGGTCCTGAGAATCCCCCTTCCTTGGTTTCTCATAGCTTTAGCTGGTGTATCAGACCCTCAAAAGTCAGCCTCTTGCCAGCAAAAGAGACATTACACAAAACAAACCGACAGCCCACTAATTGGTAAAACATTTTCTCACACAAAAGTAGTGATAAAGGACTGATCACAAAAATATACGGAGAACTGACAAAACTCAACAAAAATAAAGTAAACAACCCCATCAAAAAATGGGCAGAAGAGCTAAAAAGACACTTCTCCAAAGAACAAATGCAGATGGCCAACAAGCATATGAAAAAATGTTCAACATCACTCGTAATAAGGGAGATGCAAATTAAAACCACAATGAGAATAGCACATCTTCAAACAACTAGCAACAACAAATGTTGGCGAGGATGTGGAAAAAAAGGAACTCTCCTGCACTGCTGGTGGGAATGCAAACTAGTGCAACCACTATGGAAAACTGTTTGGAGGTTCCTCAAACTGCTAAACATGAAGCTTCCATAGGACCCAGCAATCCCACTCCTAGGTATCTACCCAAAAGACACAAAAACACTGATTGAAAAAGATACCTGCATCCCCATGTTTATTGCTGCTTTATTTACAATTGGAAAAAGATGGAAGCAGCCCAAATGCCCAAAAGTAGATGACTGGATAAAAAAGATGTGGTACATATACACAATGGAATATTACTCAGCAACCAAAAAAGAGAAACACATGTCTTTTGCAGCAACTTGGATGGAGCTGGAAAAGATCATGCTTAGTGAGATAAACCAGAAAGAGAAAGAAAAATACTGAATGGTTTTTCTCATAGCCGGAGTATAATGGACCAGGCGAGAAAATAACAAGAATAATGAACAACCATATACCAGAGACATTTTGCGGGGGTGGAGTGGGGGTTGGGGAGGGAAATGCATGGGATTATGGTGATGGCACACGGGTGACTTGGTGATGGGAAACCCGCGGGGATTACAATTGAGATAAAAAAAATATACAAAATGATGTAAAAATAAACTGTCATAAAATTTTTAAAAAGTCAGCCTCTTGCTTTTGAAGACTGAAGCTCAACTCCTTGGCCACCTTCCTAGGGACAACTGGAGTTGTAGATATCATGTACAGGGAGAAAATCTAGAGAAGAAACTTGCATTTGACCACAAATTTTGAATGACTTCTCTGTCTGTTTCCAAAGAGAATGTGCAAGAGCATAAAGAAGCCCACATTCCAGGTGGTCTGTGTGCCCTTGTGCCTCAGAAACAGATTTGTCTGTGGCTGTAGTGATGCAGCAGCCGTATGCCAAATTGGATATGTGTGTGCACATATATGTATATAGGCACACAACATATGTGTGCAAGTGCTGTTTGTATCCAACTTGGCATGTGTACTTGTGTGCATGCATAACATACAGCCTGTGTGTGTGCCAAATTGGATCTATACATATGTAGCATATGTGTGTGTCCACATCCATGTGTGTATATATAGCTGCATGCGTGTGTGTGTGTGTAGTGACAAGTGTTGTTTAAACGTTTGACTGGGGAGCATATAAATTCTACACACCCCAAAGCTGTCCTGTCTCTGATTTTGGGCAATGAGAATTTAGACCCAGTGCTGCCTACCCTGGAGGCTTTGTGATCAGACCCGTGTCTTCCCTGCACGGGCCACCTTCTTCATTTTGTCCCCATATTGTTCTCTCTGACACTCAAGTTCAGAGGGGGTGCCGAGAGTTCCCCACCCCCTAAGTCGAAGCCAGAACTTGTGGGCTACAAGCCTCTCCTCTCCACTCCCCTCCTCTCCTTCTATTTCTCATCACTCTCTTAGAAGGTGCTCTGCCTTCCCATCAGGCCACTGTAGTTTTCCCCACCAATTCAAACTCCTGGTGGGTTTCTACCTATGCTTCAAGACCCAGATAGTTCTCTGCTTTCTCTGCAAAAGCCTGCCTGATTTCTACATGTGCCACTGTCCCCACAGTGCATGTGGATGCTGTATAGTGAACTACTTAAAACAGTGTTACAAGCTCTCTGGGCTTGGGTCTCAGGTTATATCTAAAATTGAATTCTAGCTTTTCCGCTTTCTAGATGTGTGACTTTTGACAAGGCTGCTTTTGACAAGATCCGTTAACTTCTCTGGGTTCCACCTTACCACCTGTAACTGTTCAGGAGACCCATCTCAGGGCTGTGAGATGTGTGTGCTTAACGCATAGTACCAAGCACAAAGCAGTTACATACTATTTATATAGTAAGAAGTCAATAAATTTTAGCTTCTTTTCTTTTTCTTTTCCAGTTGACCCTGAGCTTGTAGATGTCAGGGAAATGACTCATCTATCTTGTCAAGTGCCTAGCTCTGTGTCCAGGGCAAGACTGGTGCCAGGTTGGTAATGTTGCTCTTAATGAAACCACTAGAGAGTAGGAAATCCGTGCCTGTTTGGCAGAATGGTGTTGTTTTGAATTACTGGTCCCAAGATTTTTTTTCCCCTTTAGCACACATTCACATATTTACTGTGGCCTCATGATGACAGAATAAAATTCTGCAGTCCTTGACTTTGGAACTATCCACAGAACTTTTCTTTCTTTCTTTTTTTTTTTTGGCCAGTAAAACATTAGAGGATAAGATTCAAGAAGAGGCTTGAAATGTCTTGTGACCAGGGTTATTCCTGTGTTCCTTTCATCTTCATAAGGAAGAGACCCTGGTGACTGTTTCAGAAGAAAGAGAACCTTGTGAAGCAGACTTGAATCTAACTCAAGAGCCGGCATCAAGCCTAGTTGAGTCCAGAATAGAAGAGCCAAGCCCTGGTTGGTCTCAAATCTGCTACGTTTTGTGATGTTTTAGTACATAGGAAAAGCTGAGTCACATGCTTATAAGAAGAAAAGAACAGATTGTTGCCATCTAGTTTTCTAGTCTGACTTTAAAGACTAGTCATATAAACACAAACATTTGCAACCAATACATACCAGGGAAATTTTAAATAGTGGCATTGCTAAACATAAGAATCAGAGTTGATGATGAAAAATATATTAAAATTCAAGTTAATTAAAGGGAGGGTGGCTGAGTTTCCCTTCTTGCATTTTATTTCCATAGTTGCATGAAGAGAAATTTTCTATCAGTCAAAGAAAGAAATGCTTTTCAAACATGGGTTCCTGGAATCTCCCAACTGGGAAAAATTTCCAGAATTCATCTGGCCTGGCTTCTTGTTCCCTGTTCTGTACGGTTGTGTTCTGTAGCACACTTGACTTGAGCTGACCCAGGTGTCGCCACGTACCAGCTGTGTAAGCTGGATAAGTGCAGATATGGTGCACGCAAAGATGGGTTTTAGACACTGGCAGAACTGGTTTGGGATCCTAGCTTTGTCATCTTCAAAATGTACTCATCAGGAACTCTCACCTCGCTTGTAATTAGAGACAATGAGACTACTTACCCACTCAGCTACTGGGAAGGTGAACTGGCCAGTAAAATGGCCCATCCAGCTCAGTGCCTGGCATCAAAGGTAGTGGCTCTTCAGCTTTGGCATGATGCCAGAGACTTAGCCCTCTGCCTTGGGAAAGCCCCTCTGGTATCTCTCTAAAGTGGGGGGCCAGATGAACCCCTTCCATGTCCAGTCCAGATCCTGAGCCTGATGGCCTGCTGGCCTCAGCCATGGCCTTCTCAGCTCACTTGATGGGGCATTTCAGTTTTAAATTGTCAGTGGTCAGCACATTTAATTGCCTGGGGACTGAGAAAATATAGAGACAATTATCGACTGTTTTATTGATCTAATCAGATAGTTTTGCACAAATTGTGGTCCATAAAATTCTGGACTCTCTCGAGTCTTCCACAACAGTGTTCCAGTGTAACTAAAAATGGAAACTACCCATCTGCCATATAGATAGGGTCTAGAAGAGCAGAGATGGATGAGCTAAAATGAATGCAGAAAGTATGTGTGGTGGAAGCAAGGGTTGGTTGTGACAACTGAGAGAAATTTCTATGTGAGGTGCACTCTGATTATGTGAAAAGAAGAGAAGAAAAAGAGATTGGGGGCAGGGAAGGGAGGAACAGCTTGAATAATATGAGGAGCTTGAACTTTGTAGGCATTGGGGAACCACTGAAAGTTTCAAGCAAGAAAATGGCATGGTCAGAATTTTCCGCCAGGAAGAAGAGCATGGCAGGAAGGTGAGAATGGATTGTTATTGGTCTCTCTGGACACGGAGAACACTCAGGAGTTTCTCACAGTTGTCTGTACAGGAGGTGATAAAGGCTGTGCTTGGGTACTGGAAAATAGAGAACAAATATGATACATAGTGCAATGCAAAGTCTACAGGACTTATTGACCGACTAGGGAGAGGCAAAGAGAGAGGGAAGAATGACTCAGGTTTTAAGCCTGGGGAAAGTGTCTGAGTTATCTAATTCAACAGGCAGGATGCAGAGCATTATCTATCACCACCAGGTTTTTCTCTTTGATTATACACATACATGCACACACTCTCACACACACCGCGCTCCATACAGTCTAAAGTAAATCTGGAGCCTAATATCTCTCTTCCCCCCTCACATCCACACTGTATTCCATTTTAATCTTTCTTCATTTGCTTTAAGTGTATGTAACGAGGGATATTGCAAAGGAGGCTTTCTTACTTCATCTGGTTCTGTCAGTTTCATACTGAGTGTAGGGATAATATTTCAGGATTTTGAAGGTATTTATCAGTAGCCAGTGTAATTTGTAATAGTAGCGGCAATTGACCAAGCACTTAACATGTCAATGCTTCTCACACATCACCTCACTTGTCCTCACAACAATCTGTGACATGAATACCATTAAGGGTCTCCCCAAGCCCTCCCATGTCTATCCCCCCTGCTTTCGATGGAAAAGACTGGCCTTCCCCACAACATGGCTGGTCATGTTACTCAGATGTGGGCAACACGGAGTCTGCTTAGATAGCCATGTTGTGAGGAAGATCAGCCTGTGTTTTCTTAGTCCCCAGGCAATCAAATGTGCTGACCATCTTAGACTGGCTCCCTGGTTGGAGAGAGTATTATACGAGGAGACTGAAACGGCACTTCCTCAGCCCTCTCCTTCACAGCTTGAACATGAAGGATATGATGCTTAAAATGGAGACAGCCATTTGCAACTATTGATAACACACATAAAGATGAAAAGCCAGTGATGCAGGGCACCACCACAGAAGAAAGAGCGTGTGGCCTCAATACCATGACTGAGTCACCGAGTCAGCCTCGGAGCCACTGCATCCAGCCTTCTTGATAAAAGCAAAAATAAAATATACTTGACATTCAGTTGCCCACCTGGAGCCAAGCCAAAACATGGTGGAACTGTCATTCCGAGTCTTTCTGACTCCAAAATTTCAGGTGTTCCCTTGTCAGACTTGAACACCAAGGAAAGAGATAGTAAGGCAATTATGATTAAGTTCCTGTCCCTGTTCCTTGTCGTTATAAAGGAGGATTCAGCACACAACAGCCATTTGGCACACTGCGGCTCTTCGTGCAACCTGTTAAGATGGATTTTATGGGCCCTCCCTGGTGGCACAGCGGGCTAGGGTGCAGCACTGCAAGCTGGCCGTAGCAGCTTCAGTGCAAGTTCGATCCCCTCCCTGGAGGTGTCCACATGGTGCAGCAGACCTCTCCTGTCTTGCCTGCTGCTCCCCTCAGCAGTGTACTTTGTCGATCTGCCTGTTCTGCTCCCCACTCACTTAGTCTCTGGTGAAGCCTCTCACAGCCCCTGAACCTCTGTCCTGTACCCCAGTTCCATATGCACAAATAAATAAATCTTTTTAAAAAAAAAGAGTGGATTTGACATTTTCAGATGGTTGAAAGGAAATCAAAAGAATAATATTCACCACCCATAAAAAGTATATGAACTTTACATCGCAGTGATGATAAATGCAGTTATAGTAGAGCAGAGCCCCACCCATTTGTGTATCTATTGTCTGGCAATAGATACAAAATTGCAAAATTGAAAATTGTAAGAGAGATCTTATGGTCAATGAAGTCTAAAATATTTACCACCTGGACCTTTACAGAAAAAAGGGTTGTTGGTCCCTGGTCTAGAGCAGTGGAGTTTGGAGAGCAGGATTAGACAAATGGACAACAGCTCATCCTCGCTAAGAGTGAAAGTGTATACTTAAGACACTTAGAAAAAGTTCTCCAAGTTAACAGGAGAACCGAAAGTTCTGAGGCTTATCTGTAGATCTTTCCCCTGTAAAGACAGATTCTATAAAAGGGGCTGGCCTGAGGGTGCACTGGTTTAGTTACCTTTGTCTAAAGAATGCCTTTTGTTACTTGTTCCTTGGACACAGAATGAGTAGATTTGCTTCAGTAGATTTGAATTCCACCCAAACAGAACAGATCATGAATTCTTTTAATGTGCACTGTAAAAGTCGGAGTTGAGTAATTTTAAGTTGGAAAAAATTGATTGACCTTTTAATTACGGCTCTCAAAGCCTCCCACATATTGGCTTTTGCCTGAGACTCTGGTGTAGTGGAGATTTCTGTACACACAAGAGGATTCCTCTGGAATCCTCACTCCTGCCCAGCCAGCCCTGCTGCCCTCGGGGACACCCATTCCTAGGCTGGGGGGAAAGACATTGCCATGAACAGCTCCACAGATGAACAGAATTGTTTAGTTTTCTTTCTTTTCGTTTCCCCAAAAGAAAGTGCCAGAAAGTCTCCTATTATAATAATAATGGTGCCTGATGTTCAGTAGTGTCACATGGAAAGTACTTTGCTGTCTATTCTGACCCTTGAAATAACCATGACTCAAAACATATAATCAAATTCTGCTATACCAACAAAGGATGCTTTTGTGATCAATAAGCTCATATCCTTTCTGTCCTTATTTTATAGCAGAAATGGAGGGTCAGCTAATCAATGGCACAAGGGGTGTGCTTTGAATTGGATGATTCTGAGGGCCAAGCACCTTTCTAATTCATTATCTGAAATGAAATACTGTGACTCAAAAGGCATAAAGTACAACTATTAGCCACGACCTGTAGAAGTCTTATATGTACATCAGCCGGGTGTGATGGACCATGTAGCTTTTGAGGCTCATTCTGATAATCAGATATGTCTCCTAAATTTACATCTATTTCTGTATTCCTGACTTTTATCTCCAATCTTATATGTCTTATTTGATGAGGCCCAGACCCTAGAAACAGCTTTCTTTGTAGAAATCCAGCCCTAGTTTCTTCCAGCCATCACTGGTTTTATTCGTTTGACATCCAGATTTGGGGCAATAAAAAAAGCAGGAGATGGATGAAAGTGAGTGCAGATGTGATGGGATCTTCTACATTGACTATCATTTTCTCTCTTGAGGTTGTTAGGATTCTTGCATTTAAGTCCAGAGAGAAGGTTTTCAAACTAGAATGGTGGGTGGTTCTAGATAAAATAGCTCAGGATATCCTGGTAGAAGAGGGACAAGAATGAAGACATTTTCCATGGCAGTGTGTGTGTGTATGTGTCTGTTTGGGGGTGGGGGGTTGTATTTTGTTTTTAGAACAACAGTTTATCAGTGTTTATTGATTATTGGTAGTGGCCTCATCTCTGAGCTATTGGCAAACCTAAGAAACATAACAGAAGAAAGGGAGAGAAAATCGTTCCTTTGTTACTTCTGGTAAATAGCTAAGGGCATTAAAGTAATGCTATACGAACAAGGGCAACTATTAGAACAAACATGCAAACCTTAAATATCAGAGTAACTATACATTCACAAACTACAAATTATTTCACAGACTACAAATTACTTAGTGAATTTGAGAGTTAAAAATAGAGCTATTCAGTAACAGCACAAATTGAAAAAAAGGCTAAACATATTTGAACTGTTAATAAAAGTAAATCGTTATTAAGACAAAATAATGTTCAGAATGAATCACAAAGCAAACAATTTTGCTATATGGAAGAAAAAATCTAAAACAAAGAAATTCAGAAAAATTGGAGGATTAAAGAATAGACAAATTTATACTAGGAAAATGCAAAGATAAAGAAAGTAGGGGTAGATATCTGACTGTTAGGTAAGATGGGCTCAGGACAAAGGCACTTGAATGAGGGAAAAGGGCACTTTACAGAGGGGGTATAATTCAGTAGACAGCATTTTTACCAGCTCTCATGAGTTTAAATTGACAGTGAGCACTGTATAAATTTAAGGTGATTTAATACAGAATGGGAAACACCAATCTACCCTCTGTTTCTATGAATTCAAGCTTTCTTAAGGCAACATTTATAAATATCTATAATAACAATAATTTTTTCCTCCACAAACCATGGGAGCTGATTATATATTAATGCATAAATAAATCTTCAATGAGCTCTAAAAAGCAGATATAATGTTTATAATTCATTAAATTAAACTCTGAAACAAAACAGAAAGCAAAAATCTTTTTAAAGGCTTTAATTTTCAAAGAGGAAATGAAAACTGAAATGGAAGCCTGTCTTGGAAAACAGCAACAGTGAATTGCATTTTATGAGAATCTGTGGTATATACAATTTGTTTTGGGTTGACTGTGTGGCCCTAAATTCATGTGCTGACATCTTAACCCCCAGTACCTCAGAATGTAACCGCTTTTGGAGATTGGGTCTTTAGACAGGTAATCAAGTTAAAATGTGGTCACTAATCCAGTAAGACTGGTGTCCTTGTGAAGAGGGGGAATTTGGACACAGACACACACAAAGGGAGAATGTTGAGTGAAGGTGAAGGCAGCGATGGCGACAGTCCCCCCAAAACCAAGGAGGCCAAAGATTGTCAGCAAACCACTAGAAGTAACAGGAGAAACATGGGCCAGATTCTTCCTCACAGCTTTTAGGAGGAACCAACTGTACCAACACCTCGATCTTGGACTTTGAACCTATTAAAATGTCAAACAATATATTTCTGCAGTTTAAGCCACTTGTTATAACAGCCCTAGAAAACTAATGCATCGCTAAAGCAATGTATGAAGGAAAAATCACAACCTTAAAATAACAAAAGGATAAAAATGAATTAATCTCTGTGATCAAAGATTAGAAAATTATACCAAAATAAATTGAAGGACACTAGAAAGAAGTCATTAGTAATGATAAAAGTAGAAACTAATGAATCAGAAGACGTAACTAAAGTAAATCCAATTCTAGTTCTTTGTATCAACAAAATAAATTATTTAATAACATAATCAAGAGCTAAGGATTAATATACAAATATACAAAATGAGAACCTAAAAGGATAGGAAAATTCATCATAACAAAATGTCCCCCCTAATTTAATTTGTACATTTAATATGGTCATAATGAGATATGGAGAGTTTTATTTTTAATCAGGTGAGCATGTTTCTAAGTCCACTGGAAAAAAATAAGCTAACTAAAATAGTGAGGAAAAAGACTATGAACAATTGACTCATCTTACGATATTTAAGTCATCTTGTAAAACCTCAATCATTGAAGCAAGGTAGTTGTAGTGAAAGAAACATGCCACAGAAAATCCAAGAACAGATACAGACCCTGGGAATTCAGAATATGATAAAGAAGATATCCTGACTGTAGTGGAAAAGACAGACAGTTCAGCACGTTGTTGGAATGACTGGATTCCTATTTAGAATAGGAATCACACCTTTTTTTTAAGATTTAAAGATTTATTTGGTTATGCATACAAAACTGGGGTGCAGGCCAGAGGTGCAGGGGGTAAAAGGATTCACCAGAAACAGAGTGAGGAGCAGAACAGGCAGATCGATGAAGTAGACTGCTGAGGGGAGCAACAGGCGATGCAAGAGAGGTCTGCTGGGCCAGCTCCCTGGCCGGGGATTGAACTTGCAACTGAAGTGACTGGCTCACTTGTAGCACAAGTTTAAATGGTGAATATGAAGCCATAAAAATACACAAATAAAATAAGGGTAACTCACTTATAACTTTGGAGGAGGAGCCTTTCCAACTTTGACTCAGAATCCAGAAGCCATATCAAAAAGAAGAGAAAAAAAAAGGACTGATATATTTCATTAAAAATTCATGAAAGTGGTCCTCTCTGGTGGTGCAGTAGGTTAAAGCACAGCACTGAGAAGCTGAAGCCACTGCAGCATGAGATCCCCACCAGCACTGGAGCTGACCCACATGGCGCGGCAGACCTCTCCTGACCACCCACTGCTCCCCTCAGCAGTGTACTTCGTCGATCTGCCTGTTCTGCTTCCCAATTTGTCTTGGGTGAATCCTCTCACCGCCCCTGCACCTCTGGCGTGTACCCCAGTTCTGTATGCATAAAAATCTTTTTTAAAAAAAATTCGTGAAAGCTACTTGGGTTAAAAAAAAAAGCAATCAATGGTGGGGAGGGAAATTACTTGCAACTCTTTGCAAAGGGATATTAAAAAGGCTACTCCTCTTCCAACTTAATAAACTTCCCAAAATAGGTCCTCCCTTGGTAGCACAATGGGTTAAAGCACAACACTATGAAGCTACCACAGCCACTGCAGCACGGGTTCAATCCCTGGCCAGGGAGCTGACCCACATGGTGTGGCAGAGCTCTCCTGTTTCCCCCTGCTCCCCTCAGAGGTGTATTTCAGTACATCTGCCTGTTCTGCTCCCAACTCTCTCTAGTGAATCCTCTCACCCCTCCCAACCCCCCCATCCCTCCCAACTCTGGCCTGGATCCCAGTTCTGTATGCATAAATAAATGAATCCTAAAATAAATAAATAAATAAATTTCCCAAAATATGGGCAAAGGATCTGAATAGATATTTCTCCAAAGAAGATACACGGATGACCAGTAAGCACATGGAAAGATGCTCAAGATCATTAGCCATCAGGGAAATGCAAATGAAAACCACAATGAGATGCCATTTCACACCAACTAGGATGACTGTAATAAAACAGATAATATTTGTTGGCAAGCATGTAGAGAAATCTGAACCCTCATACAACACTGATGGATATGTAAAGTGATATAGCCTCTCTGGAAAATGAACTGGCAGTTCCTTCAAGTTTAAACCCAGAGATACAATATGACCCAGCAAATCTCTTAAGTCTATGACCAAGAAAATGAAGATATCTTCACAAAAATTTGTAAACAAATTTTGATAACAGCATTATTCATAATAACCAAAAGGTAACAGCAACCCAATTGTCCATCAACTGGATACCCACCACATGAATAAAAAAATCACATCCGTACCATGCAATATTATTCAACAATAAGAGAAAAATAAAGTGCTGACGCATGCTACCTCATGAATAAATCTTGAAAATATTATGCTAAGTGCAAAAAATCAGTCCCAAAAGACCACATACAAAGTGGTCCATTTGTATAAAATAACCTGAATAGGCAGATGTACAAAGGGTGGGAGTGTCTAGTAAAACTTCTATTTTGTTATATATTATATACACACATAAAACAAAAGTGGCCAAATGTTCACAACTAGAGACTCTCTTACTAGGTGAAAAGTGTTCATATGTATATGGGAATTTTTATGTTTTCATCTTTCTATAGATTTGGCATTTTTCAAAATAGAAAATTGGAAAAAATTAATTAAAATAGATTTAAGTACTTTAAAATACAGACGTGAGGCATGAATTTAGGTAGTTGTTCCAGGAACCGGCTTACCTACCGCTTTGTATGTCCATTTTACATTATATGATACAATTTTATTTTTATCATTGCTTTCTGAAAAAACCATTTAACTTGATTACCACTAATTCTCTCAAGTTTTACTTAAACATTATTTCTGGGCCCTCCCTGGTGGCGCAGTGGGTTAAAGCACAGCACTGCAAGCTAACAGCAGCCGCTTCAGTGCCAGTTCTATCCTGGCCCAGAGCTGACCCACATGGCAACAGACCTCTCCTGTTTCACCTGCTGCTCCCTTCAGCAGTGTACTTCGTCGATCTGCCTGTTCTGCTCCCCACTCTGTCTCTGGTGCAGCCTTTCACCACCCCTGTATCTCTGGCCTGTACCCCAGTTCTGTATGCATAAATAAATACATCTTTAAAAAAAAACCAAAACATTATTTCTTATGTTACAGAGCTGTAACCTAAGATCTGAGTCATAAGAGTCTTAGTCCCTGGATGTTGTTCCAGTGAGTTTTACCAACATATGTGGAGAATCTTGGTCAAATTTCCTTCCAATCTGGAACCTTTATTTTCCCGGTGAAGGAGATTTACAAGTCAGCATTCAGAATATGAAGAACTCCTTCAAATTAAAAAGTACATAGGCCACAAAAGACAAAAATGTACAAAAAGAATGTCTATCCTCATAACCAAAAACCACTTGACAAGGTGTCAGCCTCTTTAGTCATCAGGAGCGAGCAATTAAAAATACAAGACACCATGGTGATGGGAAACCCGCAGGGATTACAATTGAGATGGAAAAAAAAATGTATAAAATGCTGTAAAAATAAACTTTTGTAAAATAAAAATAAATAAATAAATAAATAAATAAATAAATAAATAAATAAATAAATAAATAAATAAATAAATAAAATACAAGACACCAGCGCTCCCACCTGAACACCCTAAGTTCGAGCCCCAGCCAGGGAGTGACCTACATGGCGCAGCAGACTCTCTTGTTTTGCCCGCTGCTCCCCATGGCAGTGTATTCCCATCATCTGCCTGCTCTGCTCCCTACTCTGTCTCTGATGAATCTTCTCTTTCTCCCCCACAGCCCCCACCCAACACCTCTGGCCCACACCCTAGACCTTGTATGCAAAAATAAATAAAATCTTTAAAAAAAAAAACAAAACCAAAACCTGATATCATTCCATGACAATGCACATGACTGATGTCAAAAGACTTACAAAATCAAGTGCTGGTGGGGAAGCAGAGCAACTGAGTACAAATTAGGACAGTGACTTTGGAAAATGGCTTGTCAGCATCTAGTAAAACTTAACATGCATTCTGCGGCCCCAAGTCCCTCTCCTTGTTATATATTCACAGAAATCTATATACATTTTTTATATTAATCCCAAACTGAGAACATCCCACAGGTCTCTGAACATCAGAATGGTTCAGTAAAGGTATTTGTATGTAATGAGATGTGAAAGAACAATGAAAACGAAGACACTCGTGCCGCACAGCGGTGGGGGCGAATTCCAACATGTTGAAAGACGCCAGACCCAGAAACCGGCATACTGTATGATTCTGTTATTAGTGATCAAACACCGGTGGGTTTAGTGTGTGACGCTAGAAGCCAGGGTTTTGGTGACTTCTGGCATGGAGAGTGGGAAAAAATATGAGGGCCCTTTCCAAGTGTGATCTGGGTGCTGGTAGTGGTACTGTGTTCACTTTGGGAAAATTCCTCAAATTCTTTCTGCATGACAGGTATACTTTAATGGAAATTTATTAAAATGAAATTAAAAGTAAGAAAAATAAAAGGATAAAACTTGAACATTTCTTCCTTCTATTGGACCTCACAGGACTTAAGTAGCGTCAGGGGTGTGAAAGAGCAGTATATTTTATTTTGAATGACATACTTATGCATCCAATTTAATTAGGCGCATAATTATTTTGCATGTTGAAAACATGTAATGCATAATTAATAACATTTGTGCAACGCTGGTGATTTCCCATTCATTTTCTTAATTGACGTGCACACAAAAGTAGTGTAGCAAGCAGGTCAGCATTTATCAGCATTATGTCAAATTTAAGAAAGTTAAGGCCCAGAGAGGTTGAGGTACATACCCAAGCTTACCCAGCTAGAATTTATATTTACTTTGAAAACGTGATAGGCAACTGGCTGGGGGTCCCACTGTATCATTTCTATCATGCCTCACAATACAGAAATCCCGGGCAGAAGGAATTTAAGAGCTGAGGCCCTTGGTAAAGTTCTTCGCTTTCCTAGCATGGCCAGACTGCAGTGTTTCCATGTTGCCACCGATACCCACTAATAGACTCTGGCTGGAACACGACATTTATCTCCTTCTCATTTGTACCACACAAATGAAGTTAAAATAATGGCACTTTGTTGGCACTGAGAAAGCCAGTTTTCAAGTGCCCCACTTTTTTCTTTCTATTCAGTGTTCAGAGTTGATGCAAAATAACAAATGTTCTGCCCCAGTTTGGGAACGCAGCCTGGTCGTGTAGTAAAGACCAGGACTTGTACTTCCAGCAAGTGCTTAGTCATGGGGCCCCCCATGCTCTGCTGGCTCACCATGAACCAGCCCCTTGGAGGGAGTCCCAGAGTGTCCCTCTGTGAGGCTGAAGCAGGAGGGGGCAGTGAACTGGTGCCCGGGTGAGGCCCAGAGGGAGGTCATGGAAAGATGCTGAACCAGGTTTAAAGACCCTTGCTGAAGTCTTCCCTCCAATCCCACTATCTGGGAGCCTGGACCAGTCACAACTGTATCCTTACAGAGTGTTTTGGAAGGAACGCTGAACTGGGAGGCAGACAAAGCTGGCTTTATCTGGGCATCTTACCAGCTGTTTGACCTTGGCCCAGTGCATCACTCTTTCTGGATCTCATTTTCTCAGCTGTAAACTGAAAGGCCTGTTTCGATGTCCTTGAAGGAACCATTTTCCTGCTTGTTCCTAGTATGATCTTCAAGGAATCTTGTCCCCACCTGTGACGTAAAGAGAATGGTTCTTGCCAGTTCCTTGGGTTGGTGGGAGGCATGGACATCACCTAGTGGTGAGCGCTGGGGAGGTTTCCTGAGTATCAACCATGCTGGGCTTGAGCGCTACTCCCTAGATTCTCAGCAGTGTGACCATTAACCATTAACCCCACTTTCTTTTTTTTTTTTAAAGATTATTTATTCATACAGAACTGGGGTACAGGCCAGAGATGTGGAGGGTGAGAAGATTCACCAGAGACAGAGTGGGCAGCAGAACAGGAAGATCAATGAAGTACACTGCTGAGGGGAAAGGCGGGCGGGCCAGGAGAGGTCTGCATGCCATGTGGGTCACCCCCCTGGGGTAGGCGGGAATTGAACTCATGTGGAAGTGGCTTGAGTTTCTCAGTGCTGTGCTTTAACCCACTGCGCCACCAGGGAGGGCCAACCCCACTTTCTTTTTATAGTCCCTTTGATAGGCTGCATTTTGTTGGGACCATTTTCTTACATTAGCTGCTCTTTTAATGTCTGTTCATCCCTTGGTGAGGAGGCAATTCAGATTCACCACATGGAACCAGTGGAGCGGCGTTCCACTGGCTACCAGAGGGACAGAAAGGTCCTCTCGAGTTCTCCCTACTCTCTCCTCACTGCTCTGCCATGGCAGCCCAAAGCAGCCAGAGTGCTTCTGCTATATGATGCACAGCCCCACAGAGACTGTCAGGTGATGATCTCCACCATGCACACATGCTTGCATGCACATGTTTGAAGGTTATTGGCCATCTGTGGAGACAGGTGCACACAGAACCATGCCCCTGTAGAGAGGCACCAGGACTCCTTCCTTCTGTTTCCCAAAACCCCTCTGCTGAGGAGAAAGGTGCCTAATTGGATGAATGATGGCTCTTTGACTTCGCTGAAAAGGACCCTCTTATCTCTACCTCATTCTTCAGTTTACATTCATCCTTGAAAGCCTAGTTAGAATCTCAGAGCCCATCTAGACCTCCGGTTCCCATTGACTGTCTGGTTCCCATTGACTGAGTTCTCATGATCACCCCAACAAGAGGCCATCTTGTCTCTTGACTGGGACCTTCTGGGGCCTTGGTAATGTTGTATTGCTCCTTCATCTTCCCTCCTGCCATTCCTCAAATGTCATCAATTACTTGTGCCAACCCTATGCTGTGAGCAAACAGATGAAGTCTCTGTCCCCACAGTGTCCTTCATTGGCCACCAGAGCAAACACATTCCTGGTCTAGCTGGATGGGGATTGTGGTGGTCAGCTCCCTTTGTGATTGGGCATAACCTGCCCATCACCTCTAGACAGATGCAGGCATCAGGAAAGGGAGACTGTTGGAATGGCAGCTTCTTCCTTTTTGTTCAGCTTGGGTTGCCATAATTGTCCCAAAACCCATTTAAAAGGCAATTGGTGCTTAAAGCACTGTAACCACGAGAAATTGGCAACCTCCATGGTTTAGTTATCTCCAAATCAAATTAAGTATCTGATGTGTGTACTGGAGGGAATCATTGCCTTTATTATGTGGGGGCACATGTTGTCATATAATTTTAAGTGGAGTACCGCACATGTATTAAACACAGTGGTAAGTATATATTATGCAAATTATACAATATGGTCTACTAATTACAATGATGTTCATATATTTTACTTTATAGTACATTGACTATATATCTTATCATAGAAGAAATAAGGTCTTTGGCAAGTTTATCAAATTCATAGAACAATCTGATGATATTTCATGGACATTTAGAGCTGTCAGGAGCCCCAGCACTTTGCTAGAATTCACTCTTCTTTGACAATAGAAACCAAAGTAGAAAGAGCTAAACTAACTTGTTACACAAATGGAGATTGGTGGCTGATCAAACTCAGGTCCCAGGGCAGAGTAGTGAGGTGAATTCTCTAGCACAAGTGAGTGTCCTGGCGCTCTGGAGAAGTGCAGGCTGGTTGGTTGCCAGCGTTACATGGCTGGTGTTTCCGTGTGAAACGTGAAGTCAGCTTTGTTGTACCAGTAGTGTGAGAGATACAACTTAACTACTGGATAGAGAGACCATTTCCCCTGAGTTTCTGGGTTTGGTCTTTTATTAATGATTAATGAGCCTTAATGGAGAGGACACCACAGCTCGCTCTGGGATGACTTCTCCACTGCCTGGGGGTAGTCAAGATGGGTTATTCATCTGTACTCAGCAGGGTGCACCTCAGCCACAACAAAGGCATATACTACCTGTAGTCAGGGCCAGAATTATATATATAGACATATTCATTATATCATCCTTCATTTTTGTACAATATATGGTTTTCCATGAAATTCCCACCACCAATTCACCCGGCACCATCTCCACAGTCCTTTATGCTCTTCCCACCCCTGTCCCGATCCTTCTCGCTTCTCCCCTACAGAATGCCTCTCATCTTTAGTTGCCTGATGATTTTTTTAAAGCTGGAAGGGATTATGCTCAGGGAAATAAGCCAGAAAGAAAAAGAAAAATATCAAATGGGTCTCACTTATAGGAGGAATGCAGAGGGGAAAAAAAAGGAATCAGAAAATAAAAAGTAACTATAATAAAGTAAAAAATTAAAATCATCAGGAAACTGCCAGAATTTACAGGGTCCCTTAGCAGGGGACCGTGAGCAGGAGGGGAAGGAGACCAAGCCAGTAGGAGACTGGGCCCCGGAAGTCACCCTCATTTTCAAGGCGGTCCCATTTTAGCGCGTTCTGGTGCAGATGCCAGCTGTCAGGACTTTGTCTCAAGACCTCTGCCCGCAGGGGACCTGTGGACAGTTAAGGATTCAGAGGAAAGAGCATTTTATGGGAATGTTTAAAAGCATTTCTTCTGCTAGCTTCTTTCCAATAACTTTTGGCACCCACATCTTCCCTGAGCCTCCGTGGACTAGATAGGAGAGAATCGATGGCTTTCTACTCTGTGTGGGCCCTTTCCAAGGGAGGTGAAGGAGTATTGGCAAGGGGGTAGGAAATCTTAACTGTGGCCAGTCCTTAAAGACCGACCCTGTGAACATAACACATTGCTCACCATGTCCGAGCCTCATTTCAGCACTCTTAAAATAGGTCTTTTCTTCCCTCTTTTCTTATCCCACAGGATAGCTATTAGTGTCAAGGAGTTAATGTGAGTATAAACATTTTACAAACAGCTAAGAAGCACACAAAAAGGATTATAGCCTTTTGGTTCATTTTATCATTATCCTGAAAATTATCAGAAATTGTCTTATCACATGCTAATGGGGTGGTGAAAACACAACACAATCTCAGCGAACTAGAGCAAACTAACCAGAATTAACCAGTTTAACAAAATCTTTCAGGAATGTGGAAGTAGGAAAAAATATTTGAAAATTTTGAAATTCATTTGAGCTTGATGGGTTTTCTCTAATTTCTAGAGAATTCAATCCCAATGCTTATAAATGAATGGAAACTGTGGTGTTTAAAAAATGGCCTACCCTACCCATACCCTTCATCACAAGATTCCTTTAAAACCCCTCAGCTCTACTAAATGAGGCAGGAAAGGAATCTTAACTTTCTTGTAGAGTTTCCTTGGGAAACTAAGGAATTCAAGAGACGTTGTATCTCACCACCACCACCATGTTCGGTTGTGGTGTTTATCCATAATGATTCCTCTCCGCATGCCGTAGTTATGACTACCCCACACTTCTAGAATACTTCTCTGCCGTGTTGATTTTGGGCTTGATCATATGCCTTGCTTTGGTTAATGAGATCTGGATGGAGGAATAGTGCAAGTTTAAGATTTGGCTTTAAGAGATGTGGTGAATGTTTGCCAACCCTCTTAGAGATTCTGCTCTGCAGAATGATAATAACATGTACCCATCTTGAGGGGAGAAACAGCAGGTCTGAAACCTCCAAAGAATGGGCCCAATTTAGTTGACTGAAGCTAGCTGAGCCTAATGGAGAATACTCAAGTACAGTGGACCCATGATTAGGAAATTAATGCTTATCATTGCAACCTCTGAGTTTTGGGATTGTTTATTATGTAGCATCATTACAGAAAAACATGACTGAGATGACAGAATTTGTTAACCACATCAACTTGTGGTCCAGCTGTTTTGATTCCTTACCATGACTTGAGCTCTCTGGAAAGCTGCTCAGACTTCTATTTGCTTCAATCTGTGAATCACCTTATTGATTCACATTAAATACATGATAGAATAGTTTTAAAGAGAAGTCTCCATGTCTATATCCAAGGTAGAACCCTAACCAGAATGGCTCATCTTGATACCTAATGAAAGCATAAGAGTTAAGATGGCTCATAGAATCTTTTGAGAAGGAGGCCAGATGGCAGGTACATCAGGCCCTAATTTCAAGTGAGAAATAGATCAAGATGGTCCAATAGTGATGGCCACAGAAAGTCACTTGCATCTGCAATGTTATCTTCTTGTTTAAAGAGCTACTCCTTTCAAAAACTTTGAGGTGATGAATCAGAAAGTAACTTTTCTCCTGTCAGCAAAAGCCATCAGCTATTGGATTAAAGACTTAAGATTTGACTCTTCAACCCCCTCTGTTTCTATCTGTGCCTACTTGATAGATACATGAATGAGATGATGAATCTCAATGGGTCCTGTAGCTTATTCATGAAAGTTGCCCACAAGCAGAGCACCAAGATTATTATGTGAGAATCTGAAAGCACCATAGACCCCTGGGGGAATCACCTGGATATTACCTGTCCTCTAGGGCACTGAGTCATAAATTTCAGCCTTCTCAGACTATAATCTCTCTCTCTCTCTCTCTCTCTCTCTCTCTCTCTCTCTCTCTCTTTAACTTTTATTTTCATACATTGTTGTTTACTTTTGTACAATATTGGATTTCTCCCCTCAGGTGTAGTCCTCATAAATCTCCCACCACATCACCCGTGAACCATCATCTTAGTCTCTTGTACTTTTCCCTTCCCTGTTTTGACCTCTCTCCTTTCCTCTTCTCTGCTATAGGCCTCAGATCTATAGTTTGCCTGCAAATTTTGCCTATTTTAACCTTTTTTTTTCAGTTTCCCTATATTCCTGCTATAAGTGAAATCATCAAATATTTTTCTTTTTCCTTCTGACTTATTTCACAGAGCATGATCCCTTCCAGCCCCTCCATGTTGTTGCAAATGGCATGAGTTTGTCTCTTTTGATGGCTCAGTAGTATTCCATTGTGTATATAGACCACATCTTCTTGACACAGTCATCTGTTTGGGGGAATTTAGGTTGTTTCCATGTCTTGGATATTGTAAATAGTGCTGCAATAAACATAGTGTGCAGGTTTCTTTTTGAGTTCATGTTTTTGTGTCCTTTGGCTAGGTACTTAGGAATAGAATTGCTGGGTCATATAGTAGGTCCATTTTTAGTAACTTGAGGAACTTCCACGCAGATTTCCATAGTGGTTAGACCAGTTTGTATTCCCACCAGCAGTGGGAATTTGCCACAGTGGAAAGGTAGTAGTGACAGAGCCTTCAATACTACATAAGTGCATGAACTTAGCTATGATTCAATAAAACATTCTGGACAGCCCTCCCTGGTGGCACAGCGGGTTAAAGGACAGCACTGCAAGCGAGTCGCAGCCGCTTCAGTGTGAGTTAGATTCCCGGACCCGGAGGTGACCCACATGACACACAGACCTCTCCTGATATGCCCGCTGCTCCCCTCAGCAGTGTATTTTGTTGATCTGCCTGTTCTGCTCCCCACTCTGTCCCTTGCACCTCTGGCCTATACCCCAGTTCTATATACATAAATAAATAAATCTTAAAAAAGAATATTATGGACATGAAAACTTGAATTTTGATTTTTACCTTACACAAAATCTTATTTTGATTTTTCCCTACTGTTTAAAATGTAAAAATCATGCATACCTTGTTGGCTCTCATTGGGTTCATAGCCCCAGTAAAGTTTCTCTTCCTCAAGACCGTCTTACAATTATGAGTCATTGCTACACCACCCTGGGCACTCATAAAACAAGTTGAATACTCACTGTGGACTAGGAAGCAAGTTTGCAATAAGTGATGGGGCTGTGTGTCTGAAAATGACATGGCCTCTACCCCATAGACCTGGGCAGAGGCAGAGCTGATGTCAGAGGCACCTCTCTTTCACAAATCCCCAGGAGCCCCTTAGGGTCATTGCAATGTTTCCTTCCATCTAAATGTTTCTTCAGTCTATTTTTCTGCATCCTCTTGCTCAATGCCCAGAGGAATAGAAGACCAGTTCACCAAATTTCTGATGTCTAACTGGCCTTTGGCTTTTATGGATCTATGTGACCTTCTGTTTTTCTAAAGGAGACAGAGATAAACAAAATCATCTTTTACTAAGAAAGTGGACTGGTTCATCAAAGAGCCTCAAATTTCCGTTCCTTTGCAGTGGCATGCTGGGAGTGGCCGCATTCCGACCATTGGTCACCTGGCGGCCCCAGGCTTCTCGGCTGTTTTCTTCATGTGTACAGCTGTGGGCCAACAGAAGTGGTCCCAAGGGAACTGATGTTGTCCATCCTGGGGAAATAAGTGGATTGTTGCTCAGTGCCATTGCTGGGGGGGTGGGGGGACCACTACATTAAAGTATCAAATTGCAGTTTAGTGGAAAGATTTCATGTGACAGTAAAGGACCAACAAAGTGAAAGAGAGCTTCTTAATCTCCCTGATGCAGGAAATTATCTGGGAAACTCAACCTCCTACCCACCTCCACAGCCCCAGATTTCCTCCCAGGAAGCCCTCTCCACAGTCTCCACACCCTATGGGATGGAGTGAGACCAGAAAATGGGGACTTCCAGTCCCTAGTCATCACCTTATACTGCCAGTGGTGAGCTCCAGAAAGCCAGGTTACTGTTCTGGGTGCTCCTTAAGGACTCAGACACCAAGCACGCCCCCCCCACGCCCCCCGCCCAGCAGCGTCAGCATGTCCCCCAGTGAAGGGCAGAGGGAGAGGGCATGATGATGTTTAACAAAACTTCTGAGGTGGTGCTGAAACAGCAAAATTCGAGAACTAGAATCACTGGCCTCTGAGGTTTCTTTCAGCTCCTACTCCAAGGTTTTCTCAGTAGTGATTCTGTTCTTTCTCCCTATGCCAGAGCCACCCGTTGGCACCATCAGCTTGTGAGCTATAAGCTTCAGTGCCCCCTGAGAATGCAGCCAGCTGGCAGCAGTGGAGGAAAGAGGTAAACACATGTGACTTTTCTTTATCAGCTGTGCCACCAGTGATGTGCAGGGAGACAGAGTCTGTGTCCCAGGGCCAACCTTGTTGCTGACACCTGGTGTTGAGATGGATGGCATCTTGGCCCTGCTCTGTATCCCCACTCTGTGTCTTGGCCACAGTGTGTCCTAGCTGCAAGCTGCTGTGGCCTGGACCCCAGCTCCCAATCCACTGGGATGAGAAAGAGGCGCTTTAGGGCAGATGATGGTTTCCCACCCACTTTGTCTCTGTGGGTCAGGCCACAGAGTATGCTGGGTAAATACCTTACCTCTCAGGGAATTCAGGGCCGAAAGAAGGAGCCCAGAGGCAGGCTTGCAACAGGCTCTGGGGCTGAGCTCTGACCCTGCTCTGGCTTGGGAGGGCCACCCTGGTGCCTCCTTCCTCCATGAGGCATGTGGTGATTTAATGGCAGGGAAATTGATTGTGGGTAATGGAGTGTCAAGCTCCTTCTTGCTAATGGATGATTTCAAACATGGAGAAGGATTTATTAAATAAGTCAAGCATACGCCTCCGAAAGAAGATTATTGCAAGTGGAAACAATTATATAGTTAAACAAGGAGGAAAGAAATTTTAAATGCATCTTTGAAGTTCTCTAAATCAGTTTAAATGTGTGATTTTAAAAGGTTGGGGGGGGGGGTTGGCTGAGCTTCAGTAAATTACTCATCAAGGTTCTTTTTTTTATTCCACAAGAATCCAACTGCCCTATTTGGCTGCCATTTAAAGAGGTTACTGGTTGGTGTTTGGAAGAAGGGGAAAAAGAACCCGTAAGGGAACAAGACCTAGTCTGGAAGCTTCCTGCAGCCCCAGGTTCCAGTTTCCGAAGGGGCACACATGGTTCTCCCTGCAGCAGAGGGAAGGGGTCAGGGAGGCAGCTGGAAGTGTCTTGCGGGGCTCATTGGGGCTGTCTCTCTGATCGCCAACGATGCTCTAGAGCCTTAGGTCTAGAAGGACTATGGAGGACTTTTGTGCAGAGAGGGAAAGGGACTTCTCCAAGGTCACACACCTTGCACACTGCCAGACTGGAAGGTGGCATGCCCCACTGCTTTCTCTATGAAACAGGAACCATAATGTGTGCTTTAGAAGCATACATTTCGGACTTGGAAGAGTTGCCCTCAGCAAAGGGTTGGCTGCGAACGTCTGCGGTGGGTTCATTTGGTTGAGGGATTTGCCAGGCCCCAATCTCCCCTGCTCAGCTGAGAGGAGGCATAGTCAGCCACAAGCCCCTGGCATTTTCTTTGAAGCTATGACAGCTGGTGGGACTTTAGACTAAAGGAATAAAGAGCAAGCAGGCAAAAAAAAAGTTACTGTGTTAAAAAGTGGTTTAAAAATGTGCTGTGCCATCTGCTTGGCCACCACAACTTTTTGAGGCGCGTGGGGTGGAGGAGACCTTCCCCTCTCCCACGCCTGGGTCTGCCTCGGTCAAGGCCCACACCAGCCAGCCTGCAGCTCTGCGCCCCGCCTCCTGAGGCATGCCCGCAGTTTGGCTTCCTGGGCAGCGGCGTTCTCAACTTTCTCTGTCATTCGTGAAGTCTTTGGTCAACAAGGGTCTGCCTTCGTGGATCGTGCAGGTGTTTTAGTTCTGACCTTGGCTGTCTGAGTCTGGTGAAGAGACAGTGGACTCAAAAACACAGGAGCTTGCGTTCTAGACCAACGGGCAACACCGTGGTGTTTCTGTTTACTCAGGCTGCATCACGTGCTAGAGCGTCGTACTTTTCTCCTGCTGATCATTAATGATCATTAAGTTGATCTAAGATAGTGTTCCGTTTCTCGCCCCCACCTCATGTGAATATGGTTATAAAGTGCATATGCATTATAGGTCGCCATGGGTTATGAAAGTTATTCGTTGGGTGTTGAACTGTCACCCCCAACAAATTCATTGATTTGATTAAAATGGCTTTTGGATTTTTCCAGACTTTGTTGGTAGAGGGTTGGAGTCAACTGCAGGCACCAACAGCATTGCCATCCTTATTTTCTCCTCTTGTCTTTCTCCCTAGAAGTCCTTAGTACAGTACTGAAAACAGCCATGATTATAGGCATCCTTACCTTTCCTGGTCATGAAGCAACTGTTTCTGATCATTTATCACTAACTACAGGCTATTTAGGCTGTGGTTCCATGGCAGACATTTCATCAAAACTTTTTCTCAAGTGAGAAATTGATTTTAACCTCAGCATCAACTGACATTATCTGCTGAGATGATAGCAAAATGTATGGTATTCCGAAGCAAATCATTCCCGTTTTTCTGTCCATAACACATCACTAATTAATAAATGAATTTCTACTATTTTGTTAGGACTTTTGTATCTTTGCTTACAAATGCTGTTTGTGGTTTTCTCCTTTTGTCTGTGTTCCTTGTCCAGTTTTGGAGTTGGGTTGTGTTAATCACATAAAATGAGTTAGGGGGTGTCTGTTACTGAAGGCCTGGAGTGAGGTATTGTGACTTCAGTGCACCCTCAGGAGCAGAGCTTTACCTACGGTTCCAGTTTCTTCTGTGGTTATTGGTCTTTAATGATTTTCTTCTTTTTGTGCCAATTTTTGCAATTTATTGTTTCCCAAAAGATTATTTAGAGCCCATTAATCTAGATTTTTCAAATGCTTTGGTATAAATTAGCATATATTTTCTCTTTAATTTAAATATACCCTGACTGTTTTGTCTCTCTTCTCACCCTTAACATTGTATTTTAGGGCCACTCTTCCCTAGCTTTCCCCAGTCTCTCGGTGAAACCATATGCTAGTTTATGGTTGTCTTCAAAGAATCTGCTTTTTGTTTAATTAATCTATAAGATTTTATGTTTCCTAGCTCCTTCATTTTTTCATGCTATCTTTATTAATATATCCCTCAAATTGTGTTGCATTTATTTTATCTTTCTCTAACGTCTTAAATTAAAGACTTAGTTACTTTGCTTTTGCTTTTGTCTCTTTTCTTTTTTTTTAAAATTTATTTAAATATACAGAACTGGGGTATAGGCCAGAGGTGAGGGGGGTGAGATGATCCACTGGAGACAGACTGGGGAGCAGAACAGGCAAATGTACTGAAATTCAGTGCTGAGGGGAGAGGTCTGCCACACCATGTGGGTCACCTGCCTGGCCGGGAATCGAACTCGCACTGCAGAGGCTGCAACAGCTTCATAGTGCTGTGCTTTAACCCATTGCACCAACAGGGAGGGCCCCACTTTTCTCTCTTTTCTAAGAACTTATTTAAGACTGCAAGTTTTCCTGCATCAAGTATACACATCAGGTTTTTTTAATATGACCTCGCCTTTTCATCCACTTCTACATAATGATTTTAATTTTTCTTGTTAATTTATTTTATTTATTTAAAAGGTTCCCAAAATGTCCAAATGTATAGAATTTTTGGGTCCCTTTTATTTTTTTTTATTGCTTTCTAAATTTATCAAATTTTGGCCTAGAAAGTAACCTGTCTAATCCTCCTATGGATTTGTTGAGATATTCTTTGTGGCCTAGTACATGAATTACTTTTTTCTAATGAGCCAAGTGTGACTAAAAATAATGAGTAGTCTATTTAAAATGAGATCTATTAAGTCACACTTTAAAATTATAATGTTTATGTTATTCAGATCTCCATTTGTACTTGGTCTATAGCTACTTAATCTGGTGATTTTTGAAAACTGAGTAACAGAATCTCGTAATTATTTCTACTTGTGTATCTTATAGTTTTTGCTTTATCTACCTGTTGAAATCATGTTATTGAGTGCATACAAGTTCATGGCTGAGATATATTTTCTGTAGATATTATATTTTATCATGTAAAACACCTCACTTCCCAAGTTTCTTACATTGTTCTTTGCTTTGAGTTCTATTTTGTTTAATATAACTCTATTTTTGTTTTTATTATCACTTGCAAGACATCTAAATTTCCATCCTTTCATTTCTAACCTCTCTTTATTATTTCGCATTAGGTATACTTCACAAGCAGTATGTACTGGCATTTTTTCCCTTATTTTTTTTTATTAACGTATATATTTATTTACATTGTTGTTCATTTCAAAACAATGTTTACTTTCCCTGTCATTTCATCCGCCCATCATCACCATAGTCTCCCACATTCCTCCCTCCCTCCTTCCAATCCTTCTCTGTCCCTCTCCCCTGTAGGATATCTCTGATTATAATTGTCAAAATTAGATGATTGGATCAAGAAGCTGTGGTCTATATACTCAATGGAATACTACTCAGCCATCAAAAAGTTAAACTCATGCCTATTCACAGCGACATGGATGGAGCTGGAAGGGATTATGTTCAGTGAAAAAAGTCAGTTGGCTTTTGATTTTTAAGATTAATGTAAGAGCCTTTGCCACCTATGAGGGGTTTAAACTACTTACATTTTTGATATTATTAATACATTTGTACTTACTTCTGCCATTTTTTTGTGCTTTTCATTGATCACAAATTCTTCATTTTTTTCTCCATCTTTCCTGTCTCTAAGAAAAAAAAATACTCATTTTCTTCTCTAATGGGTTTAAATTGCTCATCTTATTTGTATTCTTCCAATCAATCATAATAAATTGGTGTATTTTTAAGAAACATAGTGAAATCTGGAAGCGACTGCTATCTAGAACCTCCAAGGAAAAAACGCTAAAACATTTTACTTCCTTTATGCCTTACTTTCTCCTACTACTTTTTCTTCTCTCCTCAAAACTAACCATTTTGACTTGATTTGGAACTTTGGTTTGAATACTATTAGTGTCTTGATTAGTACAACTTCTTAATTTCTTTGGGTTTCTTTGCTTAACATGACTTCTTTATTCCACACTTTTCTCTTTGCTTTCTTTTTCATTTTATATGGTTCTGTTATGTCTAGGAATGCTTTCTGGTATGTTTGATAATATCTTTATTTTCCACTCTTACTTCAAAGATAATTTTACTAAGCATCAACTTCTGAGGTTAAAAATAAATTTCCTCAGACCTCTGAGACTGTTATTGTTCCATTGCCTATTACATCAATGGTGCTGGTAAGAATTTTGATTAACATTTGATTTTCATTCCTTTGCAAGGAATCAATTTTGTCTGTAGAGAAGAATTTTATTTTCTTTCTTATAAAATTTTCCACTTGACAAATAAATGTAGATCTTGTAAAATTTAACTTGCTCAGCCTTGGATGGGCCCTTTCAATCTGGAGACTTTCCTATTTTTTCAGGAATGTTTTTCTCCATTTTTTCTTGAGTATTTCTTCTCCTCTAATCTCACTCATCCCTCTTTCTACAACTTCTGTTGGGTGGATTTGTCCACCCTGTAATTCCGTTGGGTTAATTCTTCACTGCTCCTTTGCTTTTTTCCCTGTCTCATATATGATGCTTTCTATGCTTTGCTCTGGGAGAAATCTTTCATTCAATCTCCTGGTTTAGCCATCAGCGTTTTAGCCTTATCTATTCTGTCATTCAGCTCATAGATTAAGTTTCTTTATTTCAATACTCAATTTTGTAATTTCCAAGCATCTAGTTGATTATTTGGTATGTATGCAGTAGCCCTCCACATGAGAATGCTAATTAGAGATTTCAAAAGTCTTTTTCTATTTGTACTGTTGATTCTTTCCATGGGCCTTTAGTTCTTTGGTTAAATTTAGTTCTTTATATTAATTTCAGCTCTTCAGATTGTTAAATTTAGTGCTTTTCATTCATGGTGCTGATTTCTTTCAGTATCAGTCACCCTGTCAATCATCGTTGGGTCCTCCAGCCCCTGACTTCAGCTCCTGAAAACTGTTTCTCCACTTTATGCAACTGAAATGTGGTTTCCTTCTTCAGGAATCCATACTATCTACCTTTCTCCTTTCAGAGATTCCTAACACCTTTTGGGTCACTGTTCCTTTTTCCCACCACTGTTAAAGATTTTTATTACTGTATCTTACTATGTTGTTATCATATAATTTTAATATTATATTTCATTATAATATGAAATCAATTTTATTTTTATTATTGATATTTATATTACATTTATGTTATCATCAATAACTATTATTTTCTTTACTTTTCAGGGTAAGAAGAATAGAGCTGTGCCTCATTCACAACTTTGACCTAACCTCCTGGAATCTTGATATCTTGAGAATGACTCCAAAGGTGAGGGTGATAAGATGGGATGATACCAGGGTTGGGGCCTCCCTCTGGGGTGGCTGGCTGCTGCTGTGACAGCTGATGACTCCATTGTGGCATCCTTCCACCCATGTTTATTTCCATCCTTAAAATGTTCTCTTGCCTCATCTCTAATCAGTGAACTCAAATGAGTTTGCCATTTGCTGACCAGCCAAGAATTAATTATCAGTGCAGGAAGATTGAACTTAAAGAAACTAGCCTGCCCTCTTGTGCCTTGCAGATACTGCACGGCAGCCCCCAGATGCTTCTTACAGAATTAAGACTTTTCCCTAGCTGCTGGCAGTGTCTGTGGATTATGGCTGTGAGTCCTTTAGCGATTGCCTCAGATGAAGAGAATGACTTTGCCACAGACCACATCCTTCCCTGGGCAGCCAGCAGCCCTATTGCCTCATGGCAGGCTGTTCTGAAGGATTATCTGATTTCCAGACTTGTCCCACAGATGCTGCCTCCCTTGGGGAGGAGGAAAGAGGGCATGGAGAAAGTTGGGGTCTAGGCAGTGCTGTGTTAGGGGATTGGAGCTGGTTTTCTCTCTTCTTTGCTGCTTTACATTTTCTCCTTTCCTCCCAACACCCTCCTCATGGAGACAACTGCAATTCTGCGTCTGTTGCTCAAGTACATTTCTCATGAAACCTGGCTCCAGCTTCTCCAGGGTCCACCCCCTTGTCCCCGCCCTGTGTTACCCCATCTTAAGGAGTAGCCCTGGGGTACTTGACTCTTTTTTTCTATTTTAACCTTCCTGCCCCCTGAGTATAGACTTGTCTTCTTGGGCTTATGCTGTCATCATAACTGAGACCTGTTCTGGCTAGCCCATGGGTCCAAGAAGAATTGAAGGGTACCTGGAGTAGGCCTGAACCAAACCCAGGCAGACTGGAGTAGGCCTGAACCAAACCCAGGCAGACTGGAGTAGGCCTGAACCAAACCCAGGCAGACTGGAGTAGGCCTGAACCAAACCCAGGCAGACCTGGAGTAGGCAAGACCCAAATGCAGCTGCGCTTAAGTCATTGGAGTATAATCAGCAGAACTGACCTGGGCTGCCTGCCCATGTGTGAGTGAGAACAAATGGTTGCTTGAAACTGCTGAGCATTGCAGTGTTTTGTCACAGGGCATTGCTGTGGCAATAGCTGACTGACACACCAATGTTCCAAAACCCAGCCGGATGCTCCCCCAGAAAACATTGCCTGAGCCCACAGACTCACCCTAACAGTGCTAATGTCAAGTCTGTTTCAAATCAGCGAGACTGATGGGGACAGAGACAGGGACTGTAGCAGGTAGAAGAAAAACACAGTCGAATTTGCTCAGTTGTTCCATCTGATGAGTCTGTAAGTAAGAAGAGCAGAGTTGGAAAGCACACATAGGTGGAGCCTTGTGATGAGACCGGCCCAGGAGTGTGCCTTGCGACTCTTCCTCATTCTTTCCACCAGGACACAGGACTGGTTGCCCTGCCCCATGCCCCAAGTGTGATGCGGCCCGGGGCTCCCAGGTTAACTGACTGGACAGCAGGGCACAGCTGTGCTGGCTGTGGGAATGACACCTTCCAACTGGACACTGGACGTTTAGAATAAAGTCTTGTTGAACTAGCCTGATCCGCCTATTAAGAAAGTCAAAGGAGAAGCCACTTTGTTTTCCTTCTTACCCAATGAAAAGATGATTTCCAAGGAGACTTTACTGCATCTGTGTTTGCAGTGCTTAAGTGAATTCCAAATGCTACTGTCAATTCCATTTATTATTCATGTCGCCTTGCTCCCTTGAGCAGTAGAGGGCCTTACAAGAAGGAGGGGGCTGCCAAACCCAGGGGGAGTGGGTAGCTGAGCAGAGAGTAGGCTGGGGGGCACAGGGAGAGGGTCTTGGTGTTCCTGGTGGTACCCTGTCCAGTGGTCAGAGGCCAATAGGGTCAGAGCCGGGAGACCTGGACCTCAGATGTTCTCCTGACTTCCCTCGTCCTGAAACTCATGAATCACTTGTGAAAAATACATATGTCCATATCCCTCCCCTGGAGATTCTATTTCAGCAGCTCTGAAGTAGGGCCCAAAATTCATACTTTTAAGAGGACCCCCGGGTGATTTTGACAACTAGGTGAGTGTGGAAGATCATGATCTGTCAAGCTGCCTCCCTTTGTAGGTGAGTAAACTGAGGCCCAGGTCACAAGGCCCCAGGCAACACTAGACGATCAGGATGATATCCTGAGCCCAAGTGGTACAGTCAGGAAGGCTGTCACGCCAGGCCTCACGAGTCAGCAGGAGCACTGGTCTCTTGATTCCCAGTCTTTGGGTCATCTTTTCCTTTCCCTAAGGGCAGCTGCAGGCAAGTACCCGGGAGTCAGAACCAGGTTCATATCCTACCTTTACTTCGGACTCGCTGTGCAACCTTGGGCAGACGGATCTCTCGGACACATCGTTAATGGGCACTATGATGGGTGATGTCTCTCCACCGAGTAGGTGCTCAGTAAGCAGCTTACAAAGTGCAGGACCCTGCTGTAATAACTGGTACTAACTCATTAATTTAACCCATTTTAAAAAACCTCGTATGAATCCCATGCTAAAACTAAGGAGTGAAGAGCGAAGACTAGGAAATACTTGTTGAAAAGCATGTGCTGTTGAAGGAAGGGGGTGGCCTTGGATTTAAACCCAGGCAGTATCTAGTCCTTTCCTTTAAGGGCTGTGCTGAGCCCCCTTTCTCGGGATTGCCCCTGGGATAAGTAGATGTGAGCTAACACAGTTGAGATTTAAAGGCCAGACAAGAAATGCACTTGAAGCAAGAGCTCATGGGTAGGACTCTAGGCAGTTAAAGAGGAAACAAGAAGCCGAGGGAGTGGAGGGGGTAAGGACTGTACCCAGGGAAGGTGGGGCAGGGCCCCTGGACCAACCCCTGAGAGTAGACTGATGTCAGGCCAAATCATTAGCATTGAAATGTGCAGGAACCAGGAAGTTTCCTCTCTTTGTTGCCTGCAATAGAGAAAAATCCAGACTGAACTGGCTGCTTCCATTTGAAGTGATGTAACAAACCAGCTCTGGCCTAGTTTTCTTAAAGCAGGCGGCCCCCTGGCGCTCCCACACCCTTCCTTTAGCGCCTGTAAGTGACAGCTGGCGCCATCTAGTGGTATGAATGACACTGCGCACAAGGGAAAGGGGTGCTGGACGGCAGGGCGCTGCCTCTGGTCTTCAAAGGTAAAAGCCCCTTTTAGTCTGGGCAAAGAAGCATGTTTGTACTTTCTACTCCACGGGTCTTCTCGACGGTGCCAGGGAGGAAGGTGGGGCCGTTATCTCCATTTTATTAGCGCTGAACTTTCATTAATGGAAGTAGCCCTGTGAGACTCTGGTCATCACTATACCAATTTCTTGGCCCTTAAGTGACCGGAGAAGCTGGCAGGTCCTTTGAAATCTCCTTGGGCAAAGGACAGAGGTCTTGGGAGTTTATGGAGGTCTCAGGAGTTCCTTTACATGGAGCAGAGTCTCTTTCAGTTGAGTGACTCACGAGATTTTTCTTTGGAGTAAGAATCTTCTGGGGGGATATTTGGAGGGATAATGTTCACGTAGGAGTTCGGGAACAGGATGAATCCCTCTCCCAGCTCTAGACCCTGGTGCAGGTTACTCAGTTTGACCTTCTCCAGTCTGGGTCCTTTGTATTAAAGAGGGGACCACGGGACTCAGAAGGAGAGTGACAGGCTGACACCACAGAGCGGCAGAACCCTGGATGAAGACTTTCTTCCTCAGATGATCTTTCTGTTTTACACACGCTGGTACTTGAAGGCTTTCAGAGAGTGAAAACTCTAGTGTGAGCCTGGAAAACCACAAACAACCAACATCACTCAAGATGAAAGAACTATACTTCTGTAAATATTAAAGAAATTAAACCTGCAGTTAAAAAATTTAACACAGGCTGCCTTTCCCTCTACTGGTGACAGGTTTTCCATGTCATGTGTGTTCTTGGTTTTCCTGAGCTAACACTTGAGTTATTTCTGATTTTTTAATATTACTGTTGAAGTTGCAGCGAGCCTTCTTATACATATTTTAAGCATAGATGTGCATTTCTGTTGAAACGGATAGATGTGTGTTTTATGTGATTAGAAACTGCCAAATAGACTCCCCAGGATGTACACCTTAATATTCCCCCAGCAATAGGCGAGTCCTGGCTGGCCACAGACTCAGTATTTGGACCTGTAGCGCCCTTGCTGACAGCTGTTCTGGGAGATGTCGGAGTCCTGAGCTGAAGGGAAAGCATTCCGTCCTTGGCCACTAGGAAGACAGTGCTATGGGCTCTTCGTTGATGCTCTTTATTCAAGTTGGGGAAGTTCCCTTCTATTTCCGTCTGATAGAGAGCTTTTTTTTTTTTTTAAAGATTTATTTATTTATGCATATAGAACAGGGGTACAGGCCAGAGGTACAGGGGCGGTGAGAAGGTTCACCAGAAACAGAGCAGGAAGCAGAACAGGCAGCTGGAGGAAGTACACTGCTGAGGGGAGCAGCAGCAGGCCTCGCCATGTGGGTCACCTCCGGGGCAGGCAGGAATCGAACTCATGCTGAAGTGGCTTTAGCTTCTTAGTTCTGCGCTTTAACTCGCTGCGCCACCAGCGAGGGCCATGGAGAGCTTTTGTCATGAATGGGTGTGGAATACTTTTTCTCAATCAATGCAATTGATATTTTTCCCCTTTAAGGTTTTACTATGGTGATTACAGGGATTGACCTTCTAACAGTGAGCCAATCTTGTATTTCTGCTATTAATCTTAATTGGCTATGCCTTAAAAATTCTTTTTTATGTATTGCTGGATTTGTTTGCTGTTTTTCTGTTGAGAAATTTTGCTTCTCTGTTCACGAAGAATATTAGTTCACATTTTTCTTTTCGTTGTTATCTTTGCGTGTTTTTGGTATCTGGGAAATGCTAACTTCATAAAATAAATGGGGGTACATTCCCTTCACTTTAATTTTCTAGGAGAGATTGTGTAGAACTGGTATTTTTTTTTCTTCAGTGAGCTCACTAAGCTAGAACTTTCTTTTTTGTAAAATTTTTAACTGTAAGTTTAATTTCTTTAATATTTGTAAAAGTGTTGACTTTTTCACCTTAAGTGATTTTTGGTTGGTTGTGGTTTTCCAGGAATTATTCAATTTCATCTAAGTTGCTGAATTTAAGTGTATTAATGTGTTGTCGTATTTGTTTATTGTTTTAATAGCTGCAGTGGTAAACCCTCTTTCTCTCTTTTTCCATTCCAAGAAAATGTGTTTCCCTTGCAAAACACATTTAAATTTTATCCCTTACTTAAGAAAATTACACCTTTAGGCTTCATTAATTTTCCCCATTATCCTTTTGTTTTCAGTTTCCTTGATTTTTGTGTTACCTGTCATTTTCTTTTTTCTGATCACTTTGTTTTATTTTGCTCTTTTTATAGTTTCTTGTGGGAGTTCACATTACTGATTTGAGACCTTTCATTTTACTGAAGTAAGCATTTAATACTATGAATTTCCCTCTAAGCACTGTTTTCAGTGTGTCCCACAAACTTTGATAGTGGTATTTTCATTTCACTAAGTTTCCTTTAAGGCTTGTCATTTGACCCGTAACCTACCTAGACATATGTTGCTTTATAGCCTAGTGTTTGAAGAATTTCCCTTTTCTTTCTTTCAGTTTAATTCCACTATAGTTTAAAAATATTATTTCAGTTACTTTAAATGTATTAAATTTGTTTTATGAGCCAGGATAGAGTCTGTTATCTTGGTAAACACTTCAGTGCACTTGAAAAGAATGTGTTGCCTTCTTTTGTTTGGGAAAAATAAGGAATCTATAAATGTTCATAAGATCTAGTTTGTTACTGGTCTGGGAGTTGAGAGCTTCTCTTCCTGTTCCTTGAGCCAGAATTTAGAACTTCCCCCAAGTCTCCCTGTTCAAGTTCTGCCCTCTTCTGGGTTTTAACTATATTGCTTTCATGTCCAGGGATACCAGAGGGGAGAAGAGGTAAGTGACCCCTAAGTAGCTCTTATTCTCTTACCTCCCTCCTGTTATTTACAGAGTCCTCAGAGGGCCCATGCTGTCTGTGCAGGCTTTCAAGCCGTCCTTTCTTGGGGTGCCACCCCCTTTGCACTTTCAGTCCCTGTGGTATGAGTGGGGTGGCCTCATCCCTAGTTCTGTGTTCCCTACTCTGGCCAGCTAGTGTTATCTATCCTGACACTAAACGATCAGTTAAGAAGTGTTCACGGGGCTTTTGTGGAAACTATAGGGAAATAGAATCTCTTCACTAGAGTTAGCTGTTAGCACAGAATCTTGTTGACCTTGGGAGGAATTTGCCTGAAATGAAGGAGTATGTTGAGGAAAGCGGGTTGGAGAGGGAAGGTGATAAACTTCCAGTGAACTTGCCTAAGCAACTAGGTCCCTACATCCTGAAACTACATTCTGTAGGTATGACTAAATCCTGGAGTTTTCAGGTATCTGAACATTAATAACAAAAAGTGACCCTCTCTGTATCTATATCTTCTCTGTATCACCTACTCTTTCTTGTCAATTAATACTAAAATAATATTAGCACATATCTTAAGTTTCCTTTCAAATTTCAAAAGTTCTTTAATTAAGATACCATTATCGGCCCTCTCTGGTGGCACAGCTTGTTAAAGCACAGCAGTATGAAGCTAAAGCCACTTCAGCACGAGTTCGATCCCCACCCTGAAAGTGACCCACATGGTGCGGCAGACCTCTCCTGACCCGCCCGCCACTCCCCTCAGCAGTGTACTTTGTCAATCTGCCTTTCTGCTCCCTGCTCTGATCTCTGGTGAATCCTCTCACTGCCCCTGCTTCTCTGGCCTGCACCCCAGTTCTGTGTGCAAAAATAAATCTTTCAAAAAAATGATACTATTATCTCTTTACCCCCTTAAGTCCCCCTTCCTTGAGAAAACAGAAGTTGATTTCATCGTGTCCCAACAGAAACGATTGTTGTTAGAGAATTTCGGCATGAAAACCGGCCAGAGAAACTGGGCTTCAGCCTGGAGCCTGCATCTGCTGGCAAGATTAACATGCAAGGCAGGCTGTGGACCAGGGTTTATTTTGAATAATCGGAAGCCCATCTTACTTGTGAAATGAGCAACAACTTCTTGTGATGAACAGAAAAAGATAGTTCGTCCCTCCCCCTTCTCCATGGAATCTCCATTTTTGGGAACAGGAGACGGCCCAGCTTTTTCAGCCCTTGGACTCAATATTGAAGAAATGAAAAAAAATAGATGAGGGTGGAAAAAAGACAGACTTATTAAAGTTGGAATAGAGCATTATTGGATGCTCTTTAGTGTTTTTGATGCATTTGCTAAGATATATCATACTCCCAGATTATGGGCCGAGTCACATTTTAGGCAGGTTGATGATGTTAGATCAGGGTTGAGGGGCCTTAGCTAAACCATGAAGTCTGTGAACTCTAGCCCAAGATTTACTAATGGAGAAAAGGGGGTGCCTTCAGGGAAAGGGCCCATACCAAGGTTACACAGAAAATGAATAGCAGAGTAGGGATTATGCCCACCTGGAGGCCCTCCACCTGTGTCCCCAAATTGGCCCTTCCTGCTCCACACAATACAGTTCTCATTTATAAGTCCCCATTTTCCCGGAAGAGCCCCTTTCAGGACGGGGTTCCGCAGGTGTACATATGCCAACATGTTTAACCACTCTCCCATCTGCCACTGACCCATCTGGCAGTCCCTGTGGGGTCTTTTCATTTTTTTTCAAAGATTTATTTGAATGCACTCAAGAACTGGGGTGCAGGTCAAAGCTGCAGGGGGCTCAGAGGATTCGCCAGAGACAGAGTGGGGAGCAGAATAGGCAGATCTACTGAAATCCACTGCTGAGGGGAGCAGCGGGGAGACAGGAGAGGTCTGCTGGCCCTGTGGGTCACTCCCTGGCCGGGGATTGAACTTGTCCTACAGTGGCTACGCATAAATAGCTTCATAGTGTTGCAACATAACCCCTTGTGCCACCAGGGAGGCCTTTGGGGATCTTTTTGGCGTAGCCAAGTTCCACCAAGCAAGCTGTTGAGGTATGAGAAGTGCAACAGGAAGGTGCAACCTGCTTGAGGCAATAGGATGAGTGGAAGTAACATATGTCACTTCAGAATGGAAACTTCCAAATCGAGCTGGCTTAAACCGCTAAGTGAGTCATTGGGGTTATTGGACAGCTGTGTGTGCCCTGCTGGGTGCTGGGAGGCTCTGGGACATCTGCCCCGCCTCCCAGGAGCTCACAGCCCAGCAAGAGCGGCCGCCCTCGAAGCGGCTCTCAGGTAGCTGTTCAGGCTTGGTCAATGCTGACGCCCAGGCTGGGTAGATCAGCCAAGGGAGTGATCAGCTCCACTGGGAGGTAGAGCTTGGTTAGAGGAGGCTCTACCAACAACCGGGGTCCTGAGCTGGAATTGTAGGGCACCTCCGTTTCTGCAAGTAGGCAAGGCACATAAGAGAGTTTCAGGGAGCATGCTGCTCCTCAGGTGTCTCTCTGGCTGATGACCACAAGTCTGCCTGCTCTCCTGTAGCTCACTTGCTGCTGGGTCAGCCTCCTGGTGCCTCAGTTTCCTCACCACTGAAGAAGTGAGTGGCATGACAATGCCCCCTCCTCAGCGTCGTTTGGGGGATTGCTTTGCTAAACATGCCTGAAATGTGTGGAGCATGTGAGGGCACGCGCTGCTGTGGCAGTGCGTGGTACATGCAGTGAGTGTGAAGGGTACCGAGCTGAGTCCGTAGTATCTGTGCAGAAAAGTTTTCTTTTCCATTAAATTGCTCCTTAGCCTGCAGAAAACCCTCATGTAGGTGAAAAATGTTATTTTGCCCAATGGGCACTTCTGGTCACCTCCTGCTTCCTCCCTGAGGAATGTCCTCCCTTGAATTGGCTAGTTCCCTGGCCCATATGGGGTCACTCACTAATCAGGCAGGATAGAGGAAACTCCTCCTACTAACAGTCAAAGACCTGAAAAGAAGAGATTTCGGGGGGCCCTCCCTGCTGGCGCATGGGGTTAAAGTGCAGCACTATGAAGCTGTCCACAGCCACTGAAACACGAGTTCGATCCCCGGCCAGGAGCTGACCCGCATGGCACAGCAGACCCCTCCTGGCTGCTCAGTGGATTTCACTTGATCTGCCTGTTCTGCTCCCCACTCTGTCTCTGGTGAATCCTCTCACCCGCACCCCTGACCTGCACCCCAGATCTTGTATGCAGAAATAAATAAATCTTTAAAAAAGAAGAGATGTCAGGCCTGGCCCTAAGACTCAGGAACCTGCTGGAGAAACTCAACGGATGCTTGGATACAAGCAGAAAGAGAAACTGGAGGACAGCACTGAGCGTGACCCATGCTGTGCACAGGTTGGTAGGTGGTGTCCCACAAAGACACCCCCCCCCCGAAAGGCAGGCTTGGGAACAGTCTAACAGGGCAGAGAGCTTCCCTGTGGATCTCCCAGGGACCCTCCAGACAAACACATACACAGAGGAAGCATGCTGGGGTGGAGCTGCAGAGATGTCGCCGTCCGAGGTAAACGACCGGTCCCCTTTCTTTTGAGAATTCTCCAGACTTCTCTGAGGCGTGGGAAGTAGCATTCCAAATATCACAGGAAGTCAGAAATGCACCAAGGATGGTTCAGAACCATCAGCACAGTTATGGGGGTCCTGGGATGGCTGGCAGTGACAGACCCCCAGGAGGAGAGTGGACGTGCCACCTCAGAAGGTACAGAGTGAGGTCAGGGGATGAAGGCCCGGGAGCAGGGCACCCCCTCTTTTGGTGACTGTGAGGGACCCATCTGCAGATTGGAATTTTGGCAGCAAAGGCAATTTCAGCTTTTGTGTGTCATTTCTCTGACTCAATGTTTTTATATGTTGCTTCCTGTTTATTAAATTGCAGTCCTGATAACTTTGTGATGAGCGTGTGGGCGGCCAGGCTGGATCGTTTGTTCACATGGTCCCAAGGGAACTAGGTGGAGTGTGAGTGGAAGGCAGGAGAGACCAGCAGAGGTGCTGATCAGTGAAACAGGTTACCAGGCAGAGTTCATGGAAAGACACACTGACAAGGCAGTTCACAGATCTCCATCCAGAGAGAAGCCTCGGGGTCTGGTTAATAAACAAAGCTTAGAATTCAGAGCCAGGGGCCCTCCCTGGTGGTGCAGCAGGTTGAAGCACAGCACTGAAGCTGGCCACAGCCACTTCAGTGTGAGTTCGATCCCCTGCCCTGGAGTTGACCCACAGGGCACAGCAGACCTCTCCTGGCTCGCCTGCTGCTCCCCTCAACAGTGTACTTTATGGATCAGCCTGTTCTGCTCCCCACTCTGTGTCTGGCGAATCCTCTCACCGCCCCTGCACCTCTGGCCTGTACCCCCATTCTGTATGCATAAATAAATAAATCAGAGCTGGGAGAAAGTGAGTTGGGAGACTTCTAGAAAGAGGTGGCTCTTGCCTAGATTTTGAAGGATGGCTGGACTTTGGATGTGGAAAGAGATTTGAGATAGGAATATGTGTTATGTAGGAAGGATATGTTCAAGACAGGGAACTAACTTTAGAAATAAAGCTCCAGGACATGCATAGTCCTTTGCACTGAGAATGTGCTGTGGCCAAGCCCTGCACCTGTCTCTCTCATGCCGCACATGCCTGAGTCTGGCCTGTGGCTCAATTCAGCAAGTGTTTTAGAGCCCTACTGTCTTACTGTGAGCTAGAGTTTGCTCCACTTCATATGGTAACACACTTCACATACTCATTTATTTAATCAACAGATATTTGCTGAGTTCCAATATTATTCCAATAATACTTGGAATGTATCAACAAACAAAATAATGATCAACATCCCTCTTTTCATATTGTAGTGTGGAGAGGCAGAGCAATAAACAATAGATAGGGCAGGTTAATTATTCAGTATGTTAAAAGGTTATAACCTGCTGGCAGGAGAGACCGGCAGGGTATGCTACTTAAAATGCTGAGTAGCATAAAAGGGATGAGACATACTAGATTTGAAGTTGGATTGTAATTTCATTATTTTTTAATTAATATAATCGTTTATTTTTACATCATTTTGTGCCTTTTTTCCATCTCAGTTGTAATCCCCGTGGGCTTCACACCACCAGATCACCTGTGTGCCATCACCATAGTCCAGTGACTTCCCTCCCCCCACTGTTTTTTATACCATCCCCCACTCCACCCCTGTAAAATGTCTTTGGTATATAGTTGCTCATTATCATTATTATTTTCTCCCCTGGTCCTTTATGCTCCTGCTCTGAGTAAAACCATCCGGTATTTTTCTTTTTCTTTCTGGCTTATCTCACTAAGCATGATCCCTTTCAGCTCTATCCGTGTTGCTGCAAAAGGCGTGTGCTTTTTGTTTTTTTGTTTTTTTGGTTGCTGAGTAATATTCCATTGTATATATGTACCACATCTTTTTAATCCAGTCATCTACTTTTGGACATTTGGGTTGTTTCCATGGCTTTACAATTACAATTTTTTATTTTATTTTTTAAAGATTTTGTTTATTTATGCATAGAGATTGGGGTACAAGCCAGAGGTGCAGGGGCAGTGAGAGGACTCACCAGAGACAGAGTGGGGAGCAGAACAGGTGGAACTACTGAAATCCACTGCTGAGGGGGACAGCAGGGAGACAGGAGAGGTCTGCTGTGCCATATGGGTCACTTCTGGGGTGGGGATCGAACTAGCATTGACGTGGCTGCAGCCAGCTTGCAGTACTGTGTCCTTACCTGTTGTGCCATCAGGAAGGGCCCAAGTTGCAATTTTGAAGAGAATACTCGGGCGCCCTTACTGTGAACATGAAAGTAAAGTTCGAGTGAAGAATTGAGAGGAAGGTGAAGGAGTGAGCCATACAGCTATCTGGGGGGTAAGGGGGGGGGAGGCACACTAGACAAGGAGGTGGCACGTGCAAAGGATCTGAGGTGCAAACATCTGTTGTGCAACTGAGGAATGGTAAGGAAGCTGACTAGGAGAGAATAGGGAGAAGACTGAGCAGGTGACGCCAATGGTCAGCTTGTGCAGGATTTCATTAAAGAACAAGCACCTACCCTCACCTGGGGGAAGGTTGGAAGGTCTTCATAGAACAAGGAATGCCTGAGGGGGCCCTGAAGGACTGTTGTCTTGGCAAAAGTTGAGTGTAGGTGCCAGGCGGGACGATTCAGAAGGATGAGAATATGACGTATCCGGTGGGATAGGAGTTAGTGCAGTAGGTGCTGAGAAGAGAGAGAGAGCGGAGGCCAGACCATAAAGCCTGGTGTGTGGTGCTCGGGACTTGGGCCCTGACCCAAGTGGGCGGTTGCTGACCAACTGGAGTGTCCAGTGAGATTTTGTAGACTTCTATACTTGCGTGAGCCAGTTCCTTATAATAAATCTCCACTGGTTCTGTTTCTCTGAAGAACTGTTCGGTTTCATAAGTTAGCCTAGAAGGAGGGGAAGAAGAAGAAGGATGTTTAAAATGGGGGTTGGGGACACCATTAGTAATTCCTGGGAGGAGGAGGCGGTGGCAGAGGGAGGGGTGGAGAGAGCATGAGACTCAAGAGTCAAGAGACTAGGGTCTGGTCCTGGCCTTTTCACTAACTGGCCTGTGACCTTGGGCATCTCATTTCCTTTCCCTAGGCCTCGATTTTCCCACACTGGAAATGAAGCTTTGGACTTGCATTGGTCATTCACCCCAAAAAGCCAACCTTAGAGGAGGACTTCCACTGGTGGGATTTCAGGTACCACAGCCCCAAAGTGGGTCATGTTTTCACTTTTAATCCCTTGAGATATATCCTCTGAAAGACTTTTCTGCATCTTCCCCATTCCCACCCCCAAGGAACTAGACCTAGTGTGCCCGCCAACCCGGCTTGTGAGCAAGCCGGCTTGTGGACAAGCACCCACGTCCCCCAGCAGGGCTGCTGGGGAACCATTTCCCAGGAGGCAGGAAAAGCCTCCTGGTCAGGCTTGGCCTTGCCTTGGGCTGAAGTGTCCCCTGGAGCTGATGGACCCTTGTCTGCTGTCTCCCAGTGCCCACTCTGGTCACGCTCTTCCGGGATACAGGCCCTGTGAGTCCGCTAGCCACACGCCCGAGCTCCTATCTTCACAGCCATGTGAACCCACTTGTGTCTCTGATGTCTTGGATGGTGCCCAGACCTTGAACCTCACCTGCCTCTGTGGGTCTGCAGGCTGTGAATGGGAAACAGCCCCTGGACACCCACTTAGGGCCTTCAACATAGGCTTGGAGGTCCTACTGCAATGTAGAGTCAGAGGCGAGTGGGACCGCCAGGTCCCAAGGGCGTGGCTAAGATCATCAGGCTGGTGCCAGATCAGGAGCTTGGTGTCTCAGGCTCTGCTGAAAGAGGTCCATGGCTGGGGCGTGCTCTGGCTCAGAAGTCAGCAGGCCCAGTCTCTGGTCTTCGTTGCTGGGCCTACTTGTCTTAAACCCTTTTGCCACTCTAATCCTCAATTTCCCTGTCATCCTGGAAAGTTAGACTAGAGGGTCCCTGTGTTGCTGACATCTGCGTGTAGACCAGCTGCAAGAGGAACAACATTCATGGTCCTGTTCTTTTTTTTTTTTTTTTTAAACTTATTTATTTATGCATACAGGCCAAAGGTGCAAGGGGTGGTGAGAGGACTCACCAGAGACAGAGTGGGGAGCAGAATAGGCAGCTCGATGAAGTACACTGCTGAGGGAAGCAGCGGGGTGGATTAGGAGAGGTCTGTTGTGCCCGTGGGTCACCTCTGGGGCAGGGATCGAACTTACACTGAAGTGGCTGCACTAATTTGTAGTGCTGCGTCCTAACCCGTTGCACCACCCCCATGGTCCTGTTCTAAAGGCTGAATGATCAATCCTGTGGCAGATGTTGGCTATGGCACCATATGACAAGTCAACCCCACAGACAGAGCTAAAGCCCTGAGACAATCATTCATCCATGTTGGCAGTTCTCTGCAGGTGTGGCCCCAGGCTCTGGGCGGTGGCCACGTCCTTCGTGGCCATATTCAGGATATATGCTCTACTCATGGTCCCAGTGACTCAGGAGTTAGCCTCAGAGGGCAAGCGAGCTCCCTCCACATCGTGTGACACCCACTGAGCAAACTAGTCATGTGGCTGACTCCCAAATCAAGAGGTGGGGACCTCGCTCCCCCTCCATGATGCTATGGTGAAGATGTGGGTTCCAGGAGTGTGAAGGATTGGGATTGAGTCTATGATTCACCCTAGCACATCGGGAAAGACAAGAAAAACCCAGGAAGGGCCCTCCCTGGCAGTGCAGCAGGATAAAGCGCACCGCTATGAAGCTACCTGCAGCCGCTGCAGCACAAGTTCAATCCCCAGGAGACTGAACTGACCCACATGGCGCGGCAGACCTCTCCTGACCCGCCTGCTGCTCCCCTCAGCAGTGTACTTCGTTCATCTGCCTGTTCTGCTCCCCACTCTGGTGAATCCTCTCACTCCCTGCACCTCTGACCTATGCCCCAGTTCTTGTATGCATCAATAAATAAATCTTTGGAAAAAAAAAAGAAGAAACCACAAAGGTGCTGCATTTCAGGGTGTAGCCAGTCACCTCCACCTGCCCCTTCACCTGAGTCTCAAGTCTGCCCGGTGGCACTGGCATCTCTCACCAGCCCAGACGTGAAGGAGACCCAGGTCCTCACCCAGGTGGGGTGATGGAGCACACAGAGCCAGCTAAGGGACTCATTCAGCGCCTTTAATTGCTCTTTGATTTTTCGGGTCCAAACTTCGGCTTCGCCTTGTTAAGACCACCCCCTTCTTTCCATCCCTCTGGCAGCCTTCATGTCTGGAGCCATCATGAAGTGCAGAGCTGAGCAGTAAAGAGACCAGATCCTGCTAGATACAAAGTTAGATACAGTCAGAACTGAAGCCAATCTTCTCAATTACCAAAGTCAGTAATTTCCCTTTTCTGTTTTGAATCAATATTCGGACCGGGTTTTCTATCACTTGAAATGGCAAGCGTGGCCTGTGCTTCATAAAAGCGCTTCCAACCCAGGAGGATCACACATGGAAGAGAGGGTACTCCCAGGCATCGTGGGGTATAGACCCTACTCAGAGTGGGGTGAACCGTGAAGCTGAATCACTAATCAACAAGCACTAGAGGCTGGTTGGGGGTGCAAAATCTTGAACTCCTCCCAGGTCAGCAGAATCAAAATTGTCATTTTGAACTAGCCCCAGGTGATTCAGGTGCATATCAAGATCTGAGAAGCATTTATGTTGAGGATTTGCCCCCCCACCGAAGATTTGCCCACACACACCCCCTCACCCCCCACCACCATCTCCCTGGATCTTCCTCTGTCCGTTTAACAGTTCACTGGAGTTGGGACCAAATTTCAAATCCTGGTGTTGCTGCTATTAATCAGGGAAGTAATAAGCAGGCGTGTTTCTATATATCTCAGCTTTCTTGTCTAGAGAGTGGAGGTAATAACAGTAGCTACCTCCCAGGGACTTTGAAAGAACTGTGTCTTTACCTTGTGGAAAGTGCAAGGCGCAGTCAGGCAGAGGTTGAGTTCAAAGTGTGCCAAAGTGTTTTTCCCCCGCAACTCTGCAGTGGGGCTGTTTAATGTGCGGCTTAATCTGCCCGATAACTTGATAGATCAAATAAGACAAAGTTGGGGAAACATTTTGGGGGGCTGTGTAAATTGATCAAAAAGTAGTGTTTTATCTAAATCTGAAAAGGAAACCATTCACAAGGGCTGCTTCATCTGAATGTGATTAGCAGTCAGTTAGCTTGGGCCTGTACCTGCGCCTAAGGGTCGGAGCCAGGCAAAGGCGTGAGGAGAGGTCACTGCGGGGAGCTGTGCTCTGTGCTGAACTTCCAGAGAGAGAGGGCTAAAGCACCGGGCCAGGAGACGCAGTTGAAGACACCCTGAGAGCCCTGTGTGGTGAGGACTCCCGCTTCACCTGAGTGAAGAGATGAAACTAACCAGAGTGCGGGAGGTGAAAGTAACCCCAGGCTGGAAGTGAAACTAACCCAGCACTGGAGGTGAAAGTAATCTGAGGGCTGGAGGTGAAACTAACCCAGCGCTGGAGGTGAAAGTAATCTGAGGGCTGGAGGTGAAACTAACCCAGCGCTGGAGGTGAAACTAACCCAGTGCTGGAGGTGAAGCTAATCTGAGCGCTGGAGGTGAACTAACCCCATGCTGGAGGTGAAACTAACCTCAGCGGCCCGGCTTCTTTCTGGCCCTTGCTGGGGTCCTCTTCTCCAACTGTGTAGCTTTCCCAGCTGTACAAGCCTCAGAAGAGGTCCTAGAGGTCCTAGAAGACTTGACACAGCCCAGCCCTTCTGCAGGGGAACATGGGTGAAATCACTTGTTGGCTGGTGGAGGCCATGGAATCAGGGCTACCTGCCTCTTGGGAGTCATTGGGCCTCTACAGAGAGATGCAACCCACTCAGTCTGTGGTTTAGGGCCTCTGTTATTGATGCTGTGTGTGGGTGAGAGTTGGGCCACAAGCCCAACGTAAGCCATCAGCTAAGCTGGGGGAGGGGTAGGAAGGGCCTCTGGCTTAGGGTACCCCCAAGATTCAAGAGTGACCTGTGCCATAGATAAGAGAGGACACATGGATTCTCCGCTCAAAGGGACGCTGGACATCCTGCTGGGCTATTGGTTCACCCCAGGGGATTGGGCTGTGGCTTTTAAGATCTGTGGGGTTGAAGGAGTAGGAAGGCATGAAGGCTTATTAAGCACTAGTGGTGTTCATAATCTCCAAGGTCCCTGTTTGGTTTACAAACGAAGACACCAAGGTTGAGGTTGAGAAGCTCCCAACTCCAGCTTAAAGCATAAGAAGATATGATAATGTGATAAGGAGACTGCACTAGAGAGAGGACCCCGAGATGGATTCTGAACCCCCTCCTATGGGGTTAGTTGTTTTCTTTCCCAGCAGTGATGTACTACTACCCACGGTAGCAGACTAAAATACTTCATGCAGTACGTGAATGAAGGTAAAGCTTGCTGGTTATTATCGCGTTCAGAATGTAATGGTTTAGGGGAAATAGAACATGGAAGCCTGGTGAATCCAGGAAAGGCCTCTCTGAGGACAGAACATTTCAGCTGAGTTAAAAGGAAGACAGCATTGTGAGCATGAGATGAGGGATTTGTTCTAGGAGTTTGCCTATTGTCTTGTAATGGGAGGAAATGGGGACACTCAGTCTGGAAGAGAAGGAGAAATTGAAGGCTCAGAGAAAGAGCCAGTGACAGTCCTAAAGTCTGGCACAGGTGAGGGAGCTGGAGAGGGAGGAAGAGCCAGGAAATCATGAGGAGGACACCAGGAGGGCAGTTCATGGAGGGGGCCGTGGAGTATTGTTGCCTCTGTGTAGCTCTGTGTCCACCTCCCGGGGCCTGAAGCCGTGTATTTGGGAGTGGGCCGTGGATACCGTTGGGCAGCAAGGTCTCCATTTGGAACGATGAGCTGGACAAGGAAAAGTGCGGACAAGCTGCAGCACTCCAGGTACCTCTCTGTGGGTGGTGATCTTTCAGGAACAAGAGCTGGCTCTTCACTTACCTCTTCTAAATATGTCCAAGCTCCCATTTTTGGCTGTCTCTATCCCAGAACCATGCAGTGCAGTAGGGAGATTCTATGAAATGTTCCAGCCATCCCAGTTGATAGTACAATTCATCCCAATGCTGGTACACTAGTTACTAAGCTAGAGAAGACTGGGAGAGGAGCAAGTTTGGGGTAGGAAAATCAGGATTCATGTGAGGTGCTTGTTTAAGATGCCCCCCACACCCCCTTAGAGATCCCTATGTCCTGTTCGTAACCCCTGTGTGATCATCTCACCTTGAGTGTGGGCTGGATTTAGTGACTTGCTTCCAGCAAATAGATTTCGCAGAGGTGATGGAATCTCACTTCTGAGATTGGGTTACAAAAAGACCAAGCCTCCATCTTGGGTACTTAGTCTTATTTCTCTGTTAGCAAGGCAACTGTCATGTTGGGAGCAGTCTGTAGAGAGGTTCACATGGCAAAGAACTGAAGGACATCTTGGCCACTGGTCCAGTGCCCTGCAGGGGTGGGATCCTGCAACAGGCACACGAGCCAACTTGGAGCAGCTCCTCCCCCCCTGTCACACCTTCAGATGAGACACAACCCCAGCCGGATACTCAACCTTGTGAGAGAGCCTGAGCCAGAAGGATGCAGGTAAGTCACACCTGGATTTGTGACTCTCAGAAACTGTGACATGTAAGCCACTTGTTGTTTTAAACTATTCAATTTTGGAGTAATTTGTTGCACTGTAATAAACAATATAGACTCAAGTGGGTATTTGTGCTCGAAACTTAAGGGAGAGGTCAAAGGTGGGTGTATTTTTAGGAATTTGATGGCATTTAAAACCACAGGGCCGGACTGTATTATTTAAGTAGAAACCGTAGCCAGAGAAGAACAGAGGTGTGCCGAGTGTGCCTTGGGCTTCCTGACATTTAGAGGAAGGGGAGAGACATTTCCTGACATTTGGCAAGGGGAGAGATTTCGCGAAGCAAATGGACATGGAGTTGCCCAAGCAGGGGAAGAAGCCGAACGGTGGCGGCAGGTGTGCTGAACGAAGGGAAGGCCGTGTGACGTGAGAGGGCACGGGCTGTGCTGCTGAGACACCAGTGGGTGAAGGCAGACAAGTTCCTGTGGCTTTGACCAGTGGAGTTGTTTGGTTACCTGGCCAAGAGCAGTCGGAGTGGCCGGGCAGGCCCCCTGGACGGGGCAAGGAGGTAGGGTTGTGACTTGTGAGACCTGCCCAAAGGAATAGGGACCTCCCTTGCTTTCTGATATAATTGCTTGCTTTCTAGTGTCGAGAAAAAGAAAGTTGGGTAGAATGGAGCATGATTTAGGGGGTGGTGGCTGAATCTGTTATAGGACACCCCAAATCTGTTCCAGGACGGGGAAAGGGACAACCCTGTAGCCCCAAAATCCTGCCTGCGCTAAGTGGGTTCTGCCATCCGCCGCAACAAGACAAAACATATATAAAACTTTAATGAAAAGGGACTTTAATAACAGTGAATATACAATACAGAACACAAAGAATATAACTTCTAAATCAAACACCTGAAGTGACCCATCCCCTCGTGGGCAAAAGTCAACCCAAAAGGGATTGGCCCAAAGCAAGGCCTGAAAGCTGCCACAAGACTAAAGCACCTTCTGGCCGGGACCCATGGAAAAGGGTCAGACATGGCCAGACAAATCTGGGAGGAAAAGAGCAAAATCAAAATCAGTATAAACACTACCATGGTCACCTCCCCACGGGTCTCTCACCCACATCTGCCTTAGCCAGTCCAGGGCCAGGAAACAAACCTGGTTTCCTCATCACATGCTCGCTGCTCCCTGTGGCTTCCTCAGGTCTCCTTCTGGCTCTCCATCCTGCTTTCTTCTCTCCTCAGCTCCATCCTCCTTCTGGGTGGGGCAGGGAACCTGGAACTTCCCTTTTTCCTAGGGACCACCCTGTTACAGAACAAGCTGGTGGTAGAGCTTGGAGCTAAAGTGGACTGGTTCCTTAGTTAAAATAGTTACTTTGGGGCGCTCCCCGATAGCACAGTGGGTCAGGGTGCCGCCTGCAGCGGCCCCAGGGGTGACCCCCAGGGCATGGCAGACCTCTCCTGTCTCCCTGCTGCTCCCCTCAGCAGTGTGCCTCGTCCACCTGCCTGTTCTGCTCCCCACTCTGTCTCTGGTGAATCCTCTCACTCTCTGAACCTCTGGCCTGTACCCCGTTCTGTATGCATAAATAAAGAAATCTTAAAAAAAAAAGTTTCTTTGTATGGCCTGCATACAAAGAAATCTGCACTTCAGCTGTTCATAAAACACTTAGTATGTGCAGGGGTGAGAGTGAGATATCTCCCCAAAGAGATAAGAGGTCGGGGACAGACAGATGTCTGAACAAACATTACAGGGTCTCAAAGTGAGTCAAGTTGTCACGGTGTGTTCAGCTGCTGTGGCAGAGTCGGGGAAGGAGGCCTGAGCTTGCCTGGGAAGGCAAACAAGCCCTGCAGACTTCCTGGGGCTGTGGCCGGCAACAGGGGCTTGAGGACTCAGTGCTGGAGTGATTATCCCAGGCCCCTTCTCTCCCCACCCCTCTCCAGTGTCACTTGCTTTCCCTCTTTTCCAGTTGTTCCCCCAGACCCCACTCTCCCTTCTCCCCTTTTCTCTTTCCATTCCTCACTTACTCCCCTTCTCCAATACCCCGACACTCCGCACTCTTCCTCCCCTCCTTTCTTTTCTCTCCCGTCCTGACCCCTGGCAAAGGCTTTTCTGGCCTCCCAGCTGATGAATTATGCATGCCCGTCAGGGGTGTGCCTGGCATCCAATGAGGGCCTGGCCAGGTTGATCACATCGGCAGATTAAAATGTAATTCATTGAGGCTGACAGTATTTAAGCCCCAGTGTGAATGGCAAGGAAGAGAAGAGCTCTCCCTGAACCTGTGTGTTGGGGTGAGGGGGGTCCCCCTCGCTCCCTGGCCCTGCTTACCAAACACCAGCTTGGGGCTGAGACCCACAGGCTGAGTGTTCTGATGCACCAGGGCGGTGGGGAAGGGCCAAGGCAGGCTTAGAGCCAAAGCAGCTTTTTGAGTTTTGTTTTTTTTTTTTTGGAAATAATTTGAGATTTACACAAGCGTTTCAGTGATAGCACAGAGAGTTCCCATACACCCTTTGCTGCGCTTTCACTAAGGTTAACTTCTTATGTAAGCATGCTAGGGTGATCAAAGCGAAGACATTAACATGGGTACAATGCCATTAAATAAACTGCTGATGTTTTTCTGTTTCCACCCAGTTTCCCACCAATGTCCTTTTTTGGTTCCAGGATCCAGTCCAGGCGCCCACATTCCAAGCAGGCTTTTGTCCTTCAGCCTCTGCAGGGAAAAACAGGCCCCTCCCCGTGCCCCAGGCCAGTGCTTCTTGAACTTGGGGGTCTAGAGAGTTACCAGGGATTTTGTTGAAAGGGCACCTCCCTCCTTACACTTTGTGATTGAGTAACTGTGAGCAGAGCCCTGACGTTTTATCAAGCACCCCAGACGACAGAACTGCGGGCTCTGACCAGGCCGAGTTGGGAAGGCTCTGGGTTACTTGGCCAGGCTTGGCGGGCTCCCTGCACCGCTTTCTGACGCTCTGGCCTGTACCCAGGGCTGCCCGCTCCCTCACCTACTTCCAGACCCTGGGGGAGGAGGGCTGGGTAACCCCCTACGAGAAGATCTTCTTTTTCCTAGCTTATGGATGAGGAAACTGAACTACATTAAAGTGTTGGGGTTGCTGAATTTAGCAATAAAAAACTCATTTTGGAGACTCAGTGAAGTCTCAACCTCAGATAATGTGATACTGAGAGCATTTCGGTACTAAAAAAAAGTTGTTGTTTGCCTGAAATTCAAATTTAACAGCGCCTTCTGTACTTTATCCCACCGGCTGATTCTGTGCAGTCCTCAGGCCGCAGCACTTGTGAGCATGTGGCCTTCGACCCCATGTGGCCCTGAGGTCCGTAGCACCCTGCTCAGTGCCCACTGCACCCCGAGCAACAGGAGCTGGGGACCAGGTGCGTCTGTCCCCTGCTGTCGCTCCAGGGCTTGGCCCGGCCCGGCTGCAGGGGCTTGCTAAATACCGGCCAGGAGTGACTGGCTAAGTGTGTGCACGAAGGCCTCCCTGTGCTCCTCACACCTCTAAGAAGCTGCAGAGCTGCAGCTGTGCCGGGCGGCTGCGTTGAGGGGTTAGGTGATCACCTCTAAAAACGCGAGAGAAGTTAGGGGCCAGCAGTCTCATGCCCCAACCTGGGAACCCCAGTCCTTCCGCCCTGAGCGGGCCAACTCTGTTCGTCTCAACCTCTCAGGGCCTCTGTCTCCCACCTGCGAGGTGGACCGGGTCCCTCTTGTCTTGTCTTCTGTGGTTCGGTGACATTTCCTCTCTCCCTTCCCCCTCCTGCATGGGTAAAAAACCCGGCCAAGGGCCAGGGGTGCTGCCAGCTACCAGATACTGGCTTCTCAGCTTAGCGTTTTGTTTTCTCTTCTCATCTTCTTCTTCCCCTTCCCTCCCGGGGCAATTTTCTAAGCCCCCCATGGTGCCTGGCCTTGGTTTTCTTCCTGGAATCCTACCTTCCACCCTGCCAGCCAAAATCAGAAGCCCAAAGCCCCGGCGGCACAGTGCCTCTCACAGACAAGGAAAGACGTTGGGGCGCATTGTATCTTTTAAAATAGACCTGTTGTCGTCGGGATGTATTTTTAGCTGTGGGAGAGATTGGCATGCTCTCAGGGCCACCATCTGCCAAAGGCCGTTGCTAGGCAACTGACACTGACGACAGCAAGGAGATGACTTCATGGAGGAGCTGGGGACCCTGGTGATGCGCTGCCTCTCCGCTGTCTAAGTCCTGCACGCCGATGGCCAGACCCCAGGGAATAAGCACACCTCTCCTTCAGGGGGAGGTCAGGGCGCTTGTTCCAGGCATGTAGGTTGAGCACAGAGGATGGTCACAGGTCACAGGACAGTAGGCCGTCACTGTCATCTTGACTGTGAAGCCTTAGCTGCAGTTTTGGCTTAAGCCTGGGCTCTGGGCTTAAGCACATCCCTCCCCCTGGCAGCCCATCAGCGCTGGTTCAAGTCAGAGCAGGCGCAGTTTGGAGGTGAATCAGCCCGGAACAGGCTACATGGGTACAGCAGTGGGCTGGTGGCCGGTGCCCATGGGTTCTGGCCTGATTCTGCCATGTGCTCTCTGGGCGATTTCAACCAAGCGCCTGCCTTTCTCGAGCCCCCAGTGGTGTCAGCTCCACAGTGAGGAACCTGAACCAGGCAAATGCTCTCCTTGGAAGAAAAAGAGTGAGTGGGAAAAGCCTCAGATCCCTACTTTACCGTGTGTGTGTGACTTCAGGGGAGAGACTGAACTCCTCGGTACCTCCATTTCTTAGTCTGCAGACAACAGTAGGAACATTCCGTGTGTCGTGAGGATTCAGCACCTTTAGCTTGGTGTATTTCGGAGCCCTGCAAATGGGTAGTTCGTGTCCCATTCCTGCAGCAGACTGTAAAGTGTCCAGCACAGTCATTGTTTCTCGTCTTGAGCTGGGCCTGTCTCCAGCCTCTCTTGCAGCTAAGTTCTCACCGAGGACGCATGCAGATTGCTTCCCTGGATGTCCTTTCTCTTTTCCTGCCAGAAGCCAGTGGTGTGTTGGGAATAGGGACGGGGCAGGAATCGTAAGATGAAAGGCACCGGGTTTAATTATGGTTCTTCAGAAGAAATAAACTTCTGTGTCCTGCAGGCCCATATATGTATGTATGTATGTATATCTTGGGGATTCTTTGCAGCCAAACTTTTACCCTAATTTAATTCCAAATACTATGCATATGGGAATTTTGGTTTTGTGTAACCCTCCCAGCTCTTAAATTCTATGTGATATTCCTAGAGCTTCCAATGTGCCTATGGAAACAAGCTTAATGCTATACTTAGCTTTTCAGTAGTGCATGAGTCACATGGGGTTTCTGGAGCTTAGACACTAAAGGGTGTTGGTCCTTAGAAAAAGGACAGATGAGGGTGAACTGCCATAACCAGAGAAGACTTCCTGGAGGAGGCAGACTGAAGTTGAGCTTTATCTCCTGGAAAGGACTCGAGGTGAAGGGTGTTTTCCCTGTAGCTCCTCTGTCAGTAGAGGAGTAAGCAGGCACCCAGCTCAGGTGTCCGTATATGACTGATAGGTACTGCACTGGGGCCTTGATGCATGCGGAGAAGTGGACTGCACTTGACCCTTAGCTGGGAGTGACCAGTGGAGGGTCTGCGGTGGGGAAGAAAACGGGTGCCCCCTTTCACTCACCTGCCTGATGACTTTATTGCCTGGTGGCATGTCGGGACTCACTGAGTCTGTGGCCTTCCCAACAGTGAGGGAGCAGAGTGAGCTGTGCAGGCTGGGCGGCCACACTGGCCGGGTACTCTTGTGGCGCTATGTCCGGAGGCCTCTGCATGGAGTAAGCTCTCACACCAGCACTCACACCATCTTGGGAAGCTGAGTTGGGGGTCCCTTACATCATCTGGGCCCTCATTCTGAGGATGGTGACCTGAGCCCAGAGTTGAGAATGCACTTGCAAGATCAGCAGAGGAACCAGCATCTGGATCTCCTGACACTCCAGGGGGCAGCTGCAGTTCACCTAGAGCTAGAGTGGGCCGTGAATTCAAACCTCCTGCCAGACATTGGGGCCATTTCCTGCACCCATGGGTTACTTTTCTTGTTCCTGGATGCTCACAGCTGCAATAGACCTCAAGAGGATCAGACCGGTTGCTCTGCTTCCAGGCCTAGAGTGTCCCCAGCCAGGGGCAACGGCTCGAGGTCGCCTTCCCTGTCCCTCAGGTACGCAGAGCTCCTCTCTGCTACCCCTACATTACAGCGTCTGCTGGTTCTCCCAGATACCTAGCTGCTGTCATTCCTGTGTGGATTTATTTTGAACTATGAGGAGGGGGTGGACATCAGGAATCCATTTCAACCTCGTTTTCTGCCCTCCTTCTACGGGAGAGGGGCTGGACAGGAGACCTCAGCCCTCCATCCTCCATCCCTCGTCCCATTGATTAAGGGCAAGAAGAGAAAAATGAGGCAATCCACCCAGGCTCCCCAGATTCTGGAAGGGAGGGCGGAGCACAGTGCCTCTCAGAAGCCAGGGCACTGCGCAGCCTTCACCCCCACCCCTCTACCCCCTCCCCTGCAAGAAACTTGCCTTTTACTGGGTTGTGGCAGCCCCTGGCTGTCTCTGCTCTGCACGTCTGTAAAAGTAGCGCGTCTCCCCTGCTCTGGAGCCTCTGCACACTATGCCTTCTGTGTTCTGTTTGGAAAATCTGCGTCTGGAATGGAAGGGAGGAGAAAGGGGAGCAGACTTCAGCCCCAGACGGGAGCTGCCTGCTTCTAGCACCAGGCTCCCGTGTCCAGTGCCAGTAGGGACGGAGGGTACTCCCTGCCGGATGCCCTGTCTCTGTGAAGAGTCAGCTACAAGCCAAAGTGCTTTTGGCAGAGAGGTGACAGAGCTGCCCGAAACTGTAGCGGGTTGGGGCTCACCCTGAATACGCAAGCAGGGAGGGAAAGATCGGTGCAGGCTACAGCAGACAGAGGAGACGAGGCGGAGCAAGAGCCCTCAACGGGTGCTGGCTGATGGGGCTGCAGGTGGGAAGAGAAGCAGAAGAAGCTCAGCATTCAGGGGAGCGTGCTGTGAACTAGTGAACGCAGCAAAGCTAGGGGGTGGGCTGATTTCAGGGGTGGCGGGAAGTATGGGGCAGGGAAGGGAGGGGGCAAATTGGGGAAGCCAAGCAGGGCAGGAGCAGGAGGGCCAGTTGTCCAGTGCCAAGTCCAGAGAGAGGTCATCAGTCAGTGCCAGCTGTCAGAAAGCCTGGCAAGGCCGCACGGACACTGGACTACCTATGTCTACTTTCCAAGAGTTCCGTGGGATGAGTGGGGGTGGGGGATCCCCGTGAGAGGGGTCAGGGAGGGGAAACTGGGCACTTTCTGGTGGTGCGTGATGAGCCTCAAATACCAGCAGGACTGATGCCCTCGAGTCCCAGCTAGCGCAGCAGGTACAGGATGGCATGAAGGAAGACGGCCGGAGGCCTTGTCCTCGCCTGGGCTCACCTGTGTCCGCCCTGCCCAGGCGTCGGGGTGAGCACGCCGGCCTAGCCACGTCCTGGGCAGCTCCCTGTCAAAGCTGCGGGGAGAGGGCAAAGGGGTGAAAACTTGTGCCAAGTCTTGGGTTCGCCTATTTGCTGAAAACTCATTCTGAAGCAGAGTTCCCTGCTCCCACAGTGTGGAATTTCCCTCTCCTCCCTAGAGCTTTTGAAGCTCTCAGGAGTTGGCCCTGGGTACTGTCTCATTACTCGCCTATACCATCATCATCATCGCCATCGTCATAGCAAAACTAAGATGAACTAGCTTCTCCTGAGCTTTTGTGTGTGGGAACTGCTGTAGGCACTGAAGATGTGCTCACACTCAGTTTGTCTGACGACCCATGAGTAGGAGAGGAAGTTCACCATCTCACGGACGAGGCCACTAAGACACAGAGAAATCAACTGGCCCAAGGCCTCAGCCAGCGCATGGCAGGAGAGTGGACGCATCCAATTTCTTGCAGACCACTCTTGTGCCTGCCTTGCAGCCTGGACCCTCCCTGTCTTGGATTCTTCCCAGCTGACCACTGGACATCCAGGCAAAACCACTGGACAGCCATGGAAAACCCAGCCTGCGGCTACTGGAGGGGCGGGGGCAGAGAACCAGGGCGAGGGGTTCAGTGGACTGTGCTGGTGGGGTTGGGAGCTTTGTGGTGGGTGTGCTGGGGTGACATACATTTGAAGAGTTGTGACCTGTGCCCCTAAATCCTACAGTGTTGCAAATCAAGGTGACAAAAATAAATAACCCCCCGGCCATTAAAAACAAAAGTTCCTAACCTGCCAGAACCTGCTCACAGGTCACCTCTGGTAGGAAGTCTCCCAGAGCTTCCCCGGGGGCCACTTCCACTGGGCCCCTCGAGGACACCCTGGTGACCTCCCACACAGCACACCGGCTTTGCTTAGGTGCCTGTTGTTTCCCTCAGAAAAAGCAGCCACTCCTTGTTTAACATGTTTGCATTTTTTAAGTAAACATTGAATTGGCATAGAAAGAAAGTGCGCTTAGTTCAACACCATGCTTCTCTCCCTTCGCCCCCAAGGTCTGGTGGGGAGCAGGGGTGCAATAAACATTCCTCGAATGGCCTCGTCTTCCTGCCCCCAATCAGCTCCTCTCCTGACCAGCCAGTCCCCTCACTCTTTGTTGTGTGGGAGAATCCAGACTTCTTGTACAGCTGCAGCTCAGCGTGGTTCATGTTGGCAGAAAGCCAAGGAATAATTACAGACAAATAAGTATTATTACAACTTGCATCCATCAAAGTCCCTCTCCTCAAATGCTCTTGCCAGCTAAGGACCATCTCAGTGAGATGCTGCTTATTCAAGCCCAAGTGTCTTTCAAGCAAAGACTCTGACCTCTGCAATGTAGGAAGAGTTAGCTGGAGAGTGTGAGCTGCCGGCAATTTGGGGTTCAAACCCCCCCGCCCCTGCGAGGTCACTCTTGACCTCTGAGCCTCAGAGCTCTCGCTGGGGAGGGTCACAGTGAGATAGCACGTGTCGGATGTCAAAAGATTTTCCAGGGGATTCATAAATTTCTGCTTCACCTTCCACTTCTCAAATAATTGTTGGGGTCTTTGTTCTCAACAGGGAACTATGGCTGTGTCATCCGGAGGGCTTTATGTCACAGCTTGATGTAAAGACCCAACCAGAAATTTGGGCTAAATACATCAAGCACAACCTGGTAGAAAAATAAGGTTAAAAATAACAAATTAACTGACAAAGAAGTAAGGAGAAATGTTAACAAGTCAGTTTTAGCCCAGATTTCTGCCGTGTGAAGCTGTGATTGGAAGCCTACAAGTTCTTGGCTTGGAATCATTTCTTGGATTTTTTGCCATCAGTGTTCATCCTTATTCCTATTCATGTTTTCAACTTAAAAATCATTTTGTCTGGTTTCATAGTGTGAAATACAGTTCTCAGTCCTTATTTTGTTTGAGGCATATCTTTTGTGAACGATGTATAGCAAGCTTTAAATCCAGTTGAGTAACCTCCAACATTTAATAAGTGAGTTTAACTCATTACAGTACTCTAACTACCATTATATTTTCATTTAGTTCTTCATTATTTTTCTATATTTCCTATTTTGCACGTTTTCCTTTTTTTATTTTTCTCTTACTGTTTTCTCTTTGGTTGCTAATGTTTTCTTTAGGCTTGCCTTTTCCTTCCTTTGCTAGTATGTACTTATAGAGTTGTTGAACTTGTCGGTGAATTCGTGTTTGTTTTTTGTGTGTGAAAACTTTTGTTTTCCATTTTCTCTTTGTGCTCATCACTCGCTGGTCGTGTGTGTGTGCATGTGTGTGTGTGTGCATGTGTGATTTCATATCCACTATATACACTAGGTAACTGAGCCAGCATAATGATAACAGAAGTCCGGGTGGCAAGATTGTCTATACCTGTCCAGACCCATATCAGACAAGCTGCTGAGGGTGGGCCATGGGCCCAGCTGGAGAGAACAACTTCCTTTAGCCAGGTTAGGTTACAGGTCTGAGTGCCTGGCTTTGGTCTCCTTACCGCACTTCCAAGGCGTCAGGAGTTGAGCTTGGTGCTTATTTCCAGTCCAGGAGGACAGAGAACCTGCCGCAGCATAACTTAACCACAGGTCCTGGTCTCGGGCTTATGTTCAAAGAGGTCTTAGTTCAGTTTGACTAGATGGGGTAAAATGGCCCCTTGAGACGGACCCTTTGTCAGATTGTGAGAAAGCAGACCTCGCCTTTGTTGTTCCTCTCCTTATCGCTGTCTGCCATCTCTCCTCCCCCTCCTCCCTGTTCCCTCACATCCACACTGACCTAGAAGTTCTGTGTTCGTGTGCTCCGAAGCTCCCATGTCCTCACCTGAGGACACCAGGCTTCTCCTCCCCTCACCCTCCAGGGCATGTTTGTGTGAGAATCCCTGGCAGCGGCATCTCAGGTCGCCTGTGGAGGTGGAAATGTGGAGGGGACCCCCTGGGCTTCCTGCTAAACCATAGGGTGCGGTGTGTGGCAGGAACTGAGTCCTCTGAACCCCCTCAGGCTACCCTGAGCCCAGCGCACAAACAAGTACAGATGAGACCGCTGATAACTCCGGTCCACTGGTCATCTCTAGGGAAGATTGGACCACACAGTGATCTCACAGCACAGGCAGCAGGATGGAGAGAAGAAACCACAGTGACCTACGTTTTCACTAGCCCTCTGCACACAGGGAGGCCTGTCCTGAGGTCAGGGAAGGAGGTCAGGCACTTCCGACCTGAGGGTGGCCGACAGCCTCCCAAGGGCCTGTCTAAGCTGGGCAGGAGGGCTTGTGTGAGAAGCACCTGCTGCCCCCTCGGGGTCTCCCTGACCGTAGTCCCCAAGCTGCGGTCACCATGACAGAGTGGGTGTTCACAAGCTGGTTCCTGCCCCAGCTGCCCCTCCCGCCGGGTGCCAAAGCGTGTTTTGTCCTAAAGGGAGCAGAAAGTGTGGGAAATTGTCGGTGACTTCTGGAAGGCAAAGAATCACCGCAGCGCTCAGCCACAGCACAATCAAAAAGCCTAAGATCCAAGGGAAAGGGCTTTGTGGGCGTGAACGCTCCTGTCCATCCTCCTCCCACCCAGGCGGCTGCCATTCTCCACTGAAAAGAATGAGGATGCGGAACCCGCTGGTGGCTGGAGCCACGTGCGGACAGACAGACTAGCCTGGAACAGCTGCAAAGTCATTGTAAGCCTTGAAAATAAAGCCCATTCATTTATAAGAGGAAGAAAAGGGCCAGCACCTACAGGCGTCAGAAAAACATTTTCAGGGGCCCTCCCTGGTGGCACAATGGTTTAAAGCGCAGCACTATGAAGCTATCGCAGCCACTGCAGCAGGAGTTCGATCCCCAGCCAGGGAGTGGTCACAGGGCACAGCAGACCTCTCCTGTCTCCCCGCTGCTCCCCTTAGCAGTGGATTTCAGTCCATCTGCCTGTTCTGCTCCCCACTCTGTCTCTGGTGAGTCCTCACCCCCTGAACCTCTGATTTATACCCAGTTCTTATGTGCATAAGTAAATACATCTTTAAAAGAAAAGCCATTTTTAAGAGCCCTGAGTGAAGTCTGACATGAAATGGGAGGTGTCAGTGTTCGCCACGGGGAGGCCAGCGGAAAGCAGAGGGGACTCTTGTCTTGGCAGGTGATTCTGGTCCTTGATATGGCCCCCAGTGCACCAGGGAAATGATGAAGGTGTCGAAACATAGGTAATCTGAAGAGGCCAGAGTCGGGGTTCAGCTGCATATTCTGTAAAGGGGTGATGTGCTCACCGAGGACAGAGACATCTGATTCCAAACTATAGGCGGCAGTTTTCTATATTTTATATCTATAGGGGTTTATTTTGACTTTCTAGTGAAAATTAAAACAACAACAGAAACCTTTGAATATTTGAATAGTATGCCCACAAGGTATTTGCTTGCCGTTTTCTTTCCATCCTCGTCTGGGAAACCATCCTAACCAGGGTAGGAGGGAGATGAGCAGCCTTTCCTCCACACAGACAACCCATCACCTTCTTTGTGCCTCAGTTTCCCCATCATGCAAGGAAACTATGAGATCAGGTAGGCATTGAACCACAGGCACGCAATAGAATAGTGAGACTCTGTGCAGGGGTTTCAGGGTCAAGTCCTAAAGCGAGCATGCGCAGTTCCATCCAGGTTGGTGTCAAAACTGCCTCCCGGCTCCCAAGCTGTGGGCTGTAGAGGGGACCAGCCCCCGTCTTGGCCCTCTCCCCCATCTGTTTCCTTCCTCTGGCTGCTTTGCCCCAGGACATCTCCAAGGTTCTTCCAGCCCCTGGAGCAGCCCCTGACAGCTCCCCTCAGCTGGAGAAAGTGGCTGTGCCGTCCCTTTTCATTTTCCTGGAGGACACATTCCCCTGGGCTCCCACAGATCCCTGCGTGGGCTTTGCTGTGGGATGGCTCTGGGCTCTTTCAAAGTGAAGGGCAGCTTGTCCATCTGAGGCAAAGCCGTTCTTCCTGGAGAGAAAGACTTGTCATTCCCAACGTGCTTCTCAGGGCCTTTTCTCTCTCCATCAACATGAGTGGGTATTAATCTCTCCTAATTCCCTGCAGCTGGCCTCACTTTGCATGGCTGTTTGGGGATAAGATTCTTTTGTTCCCCTTTTCTTTCTTCCTAAGCAAACATTTTCTTTTGAGTTCTGAATGAATGCCTTTCCAAGTTTTTGGGTGGGAAGTCCTCTCTCCAGAACTTTTCCCCAGGGCTGGGCCCTGAAGCAGCAAACAGTAAGAAGCCATTTCCTGTGGTTAAGCAACCAGCCAGCATGGGGCCAGGCCTCTGCATGGCCAGGCGGGCTTAAAGGGGGCTCACGGCCCTCCCTGGTGGCACAGTGGGTTACAGCACAACACTAAGAAGCTAAAGCCACTTCAGTATGAGTTCGATCCCCAGCCCCAAAGGTGATCCACATGGCGCAACAGACCTCTCCTAACCCGCCCACTGTTCCCCTCAGTAGTGTGCTTCATCGATCTGCCTGCTCTGCTCCCCACTGTGTCTCTGGTGAATCCTCTCACCCCCCTGAACCTCTTCCCTGTACCCCAGTTCTATAAGCATAAATAAATAAATCTTTAAAAAAAAATTTTTAAAGGGGGGGGCCCACATTCGAATGTGGATTCACACCAATTTGCTGTGTGACCTTGAGACAGCTCCTTATCCTCTCTTGGCCAAATTTTTACTATCTATGGAATGAGGGATTTGGCTCTGGTTAATCATTTGTAATTTTAAAGAATACTTTGGGACCCTCTCTCCCATTGAAATCAGTAGAAACCCAATAATAGAAATACTGTGTTGGTCAAATCAGGTGATGCTATGTGTGTAGTCCAGGGTTTCTCACCTCAGCGCTGTCTGGCCTCTGGAAGGGGCATGACTGCGAGACTGTCTTGCAGGTTGACCTTGGCCTCTGCTCAATAGAATCCAGTGCTGCTCCTGGGGTTCTGACAACCATAAATGTCTCCACACGCCACCCAAACTTAGTCTAACACTTAAACAGTAGATCTTCCAGTGAAGGATGGTGGGAGAGTGTTACTTGGGTGCATTCTCTATGGCATCCGAGACTCTTGTGGCGGAGTGTTTTAGGAGACTCCGTGTCTCCCAAATCACTTCCATGTGATCTGTTGTCCTTTTTCCGGGTCATATTTTTAACTGGGGAGAGAGGCATGGGGGACTGTGGAGGGGCAATCCTCAGTTTCCTCAGTGCTCCCCACTCCCATTTCAGATGGCTGTGAAGCAATCAAGTTGCTTTTTGTAGGCGTCCTTCTTTGGAAACCTTCTCCAGGAAGCCTTCTGACATACCAGTAATGGCAGATACACTGTGCACTCCTGTAGCTGGTCTGGCAAGGACCTGTTCATTCCTTTCTACAAAAAGAGCCACGTTACCCGTTCTATAAGCTCAGGGACTCAGGCTCATTGAGTTTCTGAGATCAGGACCTGCGGCAGGCATAAGGATCTCCAGAGTGGTAGGCCAGGCATGTTCTGTGGTTGGCCAGGATTGGGTTTGGTGGTGAACAAATCCAAAGTGTATTTGGATCCACACTGACTTATAGATTATACCTCCAAGCTGTTACCGCAGAACCTCTGTTCCAGCCTCTCGCTGCTTCCGCCACACCAGCTATGGAATCTTAAGCAAACCTCTGCTTCTCATCTCACAAAGGCAGCCCTGAGAAGTCCTTTAGAGCAAGGGTGAGGAGACTAAGTTGAGTTACTGACTCAAATGCTTACATATCACCAGCACACAATGTTGGAAAGTGATAAAGAGTCTTGGAAAGTGATAAAGATTTTGGGAATGGCACGAGCACACCACAGTCTCCTTGCTCAGACAATCTCCCCAGGAAGTCCCCTCTCCTCCTGCCTGGCTCCCCAAGGTGACCAAGACCTAGCCAGACAGGGGCAGGGATGCCTGGTCCATAGGTGCCCCTCAAAGACACAACCCTTTAACCTTCCTTTGTTCTTGATTTCCTGGCCTCTGGAGACAACCTCCAGGATTCTATATTCCACAGATATTCATTGAGTGTTTATAATGTGTCAGTATACTTCGTTTGGAGCCTTCCTCTCATATCCCTAAGAGTTATTTGCTTTAATTTGGCTTCATAATGTCTTTCCAAAAATAAGATGAATGATATTTTCTCTGATTAGAAAAATAGTACATGGTCATTGTAAGCAAAGTTTCAAACAATGCAGAAAAGTATGAAAAAATCACAGGCACTCAAATTCTTCCTTTCACCACATCTTCTCCATCACCTGTTCTTGGGAGTTCTTAATGTATGCCATTATCAAATGTATGAGATGATATTGCATTGTGATTTTCACCTTATCCCTCTTAGTAAAAGCAAGATAAATATCCCATCTTGGTATATACCCCGTACACACCACACAGATCAAAGTACAGAGCGTTCCCAGCACCTCAGAAACCTTGCAGCCATGCTCAATTTAATAACAAAAAGTCAGACAATCCATTTTACCAATTTACCAAATAACCAAACATACAGGGAAAAGTGTGCTTTTAATAAGAGAGATGAGGTCAAATCCATAAAGAGATATCATCTCACATATATGATAGTGGCACATATTAAAAAGACTCCCAATAACAAGTGCTGGAGAGGGCATGGAGAAAGAAGAATCCAATTACACAGTTGGTGGAAATATAAACAACTGGTATAGCCATTCGGAAAATCTGAGTTTACTTAAGAAAAACCCCTAAATACAACTGAGATGGAAAAAATGTACAAAATGAAGAATGATCAAAATGAAGAATGATGGAAATAATTTATGGCTCAGCAATTCTACTCTTGAGCATTCATCTAAAGAACACAAAGCCATTGACTCAACAACAAATTAGAGTTATGTATAGTTTTATTTAAAAACATAGAGAAAAAAGAGATGTTACAGGCCAAAAGTACTTTAATACTGACTTTTAAATTTGTCTATTAGTTATCTGTACCAGTGTTCTTTATTTTTTCCTGTGGATTCAAGTCACTGTCTACTGTCATCTGATTTCAAAAGAACAAGACTTTAACAAGACTTTTCTTGTCTAGCAGATAAAACAGTGACATGCTGTCTTAGTTTTTTATTTTTCTGAAAATGTCTTAATTTCTACTTCATTTTGGAATCAAAGTCTTGTTGGATGTAGAACTCTTAATTCACAGTTGTTTTTTTTTCTTTTTTAATTTCAGTATTTCAAATATGTCATCCCACTGTTCTGTGATTTCTAGTGAAAAATCACCTATTAATCTTATTGAAGATAACTTGCATATTATGAGTTGCTTCTCTCTGGCTGTTTTCAGGATTCTCTTTTTGTCTTTGCCTTTCAGTGATGTGATTATGTGTTTCAGTTTGGCTCTTTGTGAATTAGTGCTTCTTGAGACTTGTTGAATTTCTTGGATGTGTAGATTCGTGTGCTTCATTGAATTTGGGAAGTTTCTTTGGCCACTATTTCTTCAACTATTCTTTCTACCCATTTCTTTTTGTCCTCTAGGCTTCTGAGTTTTCTATTATACATCACACATTGGGACACATGATGGTATCCCACAGATTAGGCTTAAGCAAGTATAGCTCTTACAGTAAGCCCCAGTGGGACAGTCATGATATGCGTCTCAGAGTAAATCCATGCCCGTGACACTAGAGAATTGTATGCCCTTGGTGTGTGACTAGGTCATAGTTAAGTATCAGTGCTTGACCATTACCACCAAATGACCATGAATCTGGAACTGCCAGCCATTGCTCTGATGCTTTCAGGATTCCTTTAGCCTCCCTTATGAATAGAGAAGTAAACTTTGATCTCTCCTGCATGAGCAAGAGTACATGAACATGTTTTAAGTCAAACCTCAGACAGAGGTGCTCTTATTCTGCTTTCTCCCTCAGGGTTTCAACAAAGCAATCTGGGAGAACAGAGAGAACCTGTCAAAGGTCTGTGCTCCCCAGGGCCCAGAAGATCACTGGTCTGTGCTACTAACAGCACATCAAGGTCTTGAGGGAATGATGTCAAGTGGTTATTCAACTTCCTAGAAGATTAACTGATTTCCCATAATCCAGAACTGCAAGAACCAGTCTACCCACCCCACCCCCACCCTGCCAAAGTGGTAAAGCCTACAGCTTAAAGCAGGAAATCTGGCTTTAAGTGCTGCTCTTGATCTTGTGTATTTGACAGTTCATTCTACCTTCAAAGCCTCCATTTCCTCATTCACAAAACAGGAATGATCACATGATAGGTAATGGCTACAAAGCATGCAGCTCGGGATCTGAGCTCTACAAGGCATTCCATAAATAATAGCTAGCATCATTGTTTACCAACTTAATAATATTTTCCAGAATGCTGGTCCTGCACATTAGGGAATGCCTGAGCTCATCAGAGGTAGAACTTAAACAGGATACAAACAGTTGGGAAGCCAGACCCTTCACAGTTGTATTTCAATGCTGACTTTCTACAAGAGAGAGACTTTGTTTGGCATGACATATATAGGATATAGATATTTAGACATATATCACTTGTTAACAAAAGAAGAATACCTCACCTCCTGGTTAACAAAGATGCTTATATTGAGCTTCATCTGGTAGACTTGGTCCTATTCAACACTTTAAATCATCTCTATAAATAACATGCTTTTCAGATAAATGCAGTCTCTCAGATTCGTTTCCCACCCTCCCAGATCTGCTCTCCAAATTAGTATCTAGTCCAAGAGTTGGGGGAAGCTTAGGTGACCACAGCTGCAGAAGAGAAGAGAGAGCCCGGACCCACTAATGAAGATTCTCACATAGCCATGGTCTCCACAGCAGTGTCTCCCTGCAGAGGGCCCCTGGGAGGAGGGTGAGTTCCAAGGTGGCAAGCTCATGGTCCGTTCTCTTGTTTCAGTCCACATCCATGGTTGCTCCCCTGGCCCTCAGTGCCAGGATCAGGCTGTGGTTCCTCCTTATTCGCAAGTCCAGAAGGCCCCTCTATAGGCCGCCAGTCCTCGCTCCCCAGCCAGCTCCCACCCAGGGTCTCAAGATGAGTTCTCTTTAAGGCCATGTTTCCTTCCAAGGAATAATAGATCCCAGAAAGGAGGAGTATCACCTAAAATCCATCTTTGCCCAACTTCCATGCTGCTGTGTGCCACAGCCTGGCTCAGAGCTGCAGGCACCCTGGAGGCACGTGTCCTGGTGCCCCTGTGGCCTTGAGCCTCGTGTGTATGATGCATCCCTCACCCTGGGATTCAGGGGACTCGGGGCATCTTGCATCACCCCCTGCTTTCCCGACCTAGCTCCCCTTCTCTTTCCCCATGAAGGGGCAGAATCTCCACCTTGTCCTCTCCATTGTGGGGCTCTGTAAACTAAACTCTTTAGCACTTAAACTAAAACTTTTTACAGAGTTTCATGGTAAACTTCTTTACCATCGTGACTGCCAGGAGAAGGGAAGTGCTTTTATAGTGCAGAAATGCAAAAACATAGTACCCTACTCTTTTCAAAACACTATCCTCATTGTTTCAAAACACTATCCCCAGATATAGAAAGATTTCTTTGATAATGACCAATTTTTAAAGGTTAATGTAAAGAAAAGTATTAATGGAATAGCCAAGTTAGTAGGGGAGCTAATTATGACACTAGAAGGTTAAGGGCTGAGTTTGGGGGAATGCCAAGACACACGGAAGGAGCTGGTGGGTTCAAAGGAAGATAGTCATGCACACAACCAAAACAGAGCAAGAGAGCAAAGCACCCGGGAGTTAAAGAGATCTAGGGAAGTTTTTTGGAGGAGGTGGTAGTTGAACTGGGCTTTAAAAGATAAGCTGAAGCCCTCCCTGGTGGGAGGCAAGTGAGCTGCAGCTGCTTCAGTGCCAGTTCGATCCCCGGCCCGGGAGGTGACCCACATGGCGCGGCAGATCTCTCCTGTCTCCCTGCTGCTCCCTTCAACAGTGAATTTCAGTAGATCTGCCTGTTCTTTCCCCACTCTGTCTCTGGTGAATCCTCTCACCACCCCCAAACTCTGACCTCCCCAGCTCTTGTCTGCATAAATTTTTTTTTAATTTTTTAAAAGGAAAGTATCAATTCCAGACTTTATCACCCACTGTATGTCCCAGACATGGACGTGTTTTGCTAGTGTTTCTTTTTAAAGATTTATTTATTAATGCATACAGAACTGGAGTACCGATCAGAGGTGCAGGGAATGAGAGGATTCACCAGAGACAGTGGGGAGCAGAACAGGCAGAGCTGCTGAAATCCACTGCTGGAGAGTAGCAGCGGGGAGACAGGAGAGGTCTGCCATGCCATGTGGATTAGTCCCCTGGCTGGGGATTGAACTCCTGCTGCAGTGGCTGCGATAGCTTCATAGTGCTGCGCTTTAAACCATTGTGCCACCAGGGAGGACCCTTGATAGTGTTTTGATACCTGCAAAGCTCTAAGACTTCGAACCTGTCGACAGCAAACCTGTCTGTGAACATGCATTACGATATGCTTAATGTGAGCACTAAGAAGGAAACCCTGCAGAACAGCTGGAAGTATTTTAGATATCCCCACCCAGCCCCCATTCACCACCTGGATTAATGGCCACCTCCAGGTGGACTGTTGGAACATCCAGATGTCTAATATAGGCTCTCCCTTTCTCCCTTACCCCATCATCATTCTCAAACATCATCACACACAAAGACTGCTGTCCACATTGTCCACTGGATCTCAGGGGCAATTTGAGGTGAATTTGAACCATATGTGATTTCCGCTGAGTTAATACTCAAAACCTCACAGAGGACTCCACGGCAGCCTTCTCTCCATAATTTCTGGCACTGTTAGCAGCAAATCAGACCTGGAGCTGGAGTTCAGGAGAAAACTTATTTACTAGCAGACTTAAATCGACCAATTTACAGAACATCTGCCTTGAGCAAAGTGCAGCAGGCAGCCCATTGCTTTGACGCTGAGGAGAGCCTTCCTGCTGTGCATTTCTGCAACTAGAAGACTAACGCTGACTCCCTTGCCTGTCTCAGAGGTGACAACCCTGGGGGTTCTCCTTAGACTGATGCTTCTTAAATCTGCCATTGTTGTTATGTATCTATGCCGTGTATCTCCAAGGGGTGGGGCAGAAGGATGCATTTGCAACAAAAAGCCCCAGATAATTCTCACTCTACCCAGCCAGTACCAAACCTCTGGTCCCTTTACCCTAAGCGAGGCGTGGTGCCTGCTGGTCCCATCCATGTTCTTCCATGATCTACTAACTGTAACTCAGGGGATGGCTGTCCAATTGAAGGAGTGAAGCAGTGAGAACCCAGACGCTGAGAACAGGTCCCCACAAAACTGCTTATAATAACTGTTCCTCCCTGGGCTTGTCTCCTCATATTTACATGGGGAGTTCTGGGCCTAGATCAGAATTGTAGAGACTTCATCTACAACACAACTCAACACACAGCCAATAGAAATTGTGTTGGACTCACACTGTGACATTTTAAAGCCAAATCACTTTAAAATCACTTAAAAATCAAGAGGTTTCTTACGTTGTCAGAAACCGAATGTTTTCTGGAGTTGAAAAGTCACTGCCCTTTATATTTTTTCACAACCTCCCCTCGCCCCCCCCCCCACCATTGTCACTCCTGGTCAGCTTTACTCACTGCTTATTTGCTGCCGCCCTGACCCCCGTAGGCATTTGAGTTTGAGTCTCTGGCTTATTTAATCCCAAACGTTCTTTCCACTCTGCCATCCTGGAAGTCCAAAGCCTCCCAAGTTGTCTTTCCCCAAGTCACTGGTTAATCATCAGCTTCTTCTTATGTAAATCAGAACAGGAAAGTCTTGCTTGGCAAATTGTTTGAAAAATCTTCGTCTGACGCTGTTCTTCACCACTCCTGCATCCTGTGTCAGCCTGCTCGACATTTGTCGTCTAAGAGGGAGCTGGTTCTTTTTATGACCACAGTCCTCTGAGGCCAGCGGTGGCTGTGATGTCCTGGGAGTTCAGGGGAGCCAGCTGGATGGTCAGGGAGAAGGTGCATCCCGTCCACACCCTGATCTGGGCTGTTTTGGTCTTTGCAGCTGCCACCAAGGGTGAGACACTTAGTGGTCACAGAGGGTCCTCAGGCGTTGGGATAAGGAGATTTCCCTATTTGGGAGGATTTTTACTGTGCAAATGAGCTTACACTTGTGGTCTCTGGGGGTCTCATGGAAGGTTGTACGGTAACCTCAGGGTATTGCTGGAAGTCGGAGGCTCCTTGGGCACGGCTAGAGCTCAGAAGACCCTGTTCCTGCCCTTGGCTGCTCGAGTCCTGCTTGGAGGGGGCTTGGAGAGCTCTGGCCTGGGTCCTGGGGTGGGGCATGAGTCAGAATCTGCGCGGTAGTGCCGGCCGCCAGCACATTAAGACAACTAGGTCCTGCTGAGGATATAACTGGGCGGTTAAGGTTCCGTGTTCTATGTGGACAGAAACATGTGCACTCAGTGCTCCAAAGTGACATCCAGCCTGGAGGTGGATGAGTTGATTTCAAGCGGTATCCGATGAGAGGTAATTTTTTTTATCTTCATTGATGTATATTTCTATGTGTATTCAGAAGTGTACACCTAATTACCATCCCATAGATGCAGTTGCCTAGCTCTCCTCTAGGTAAAATTTTGAAAGCTTATTTCAATTTAATTTTAAGAAAAAAAAATTCAGTCAGTCGTTTGTGTACAGGGCAGGCACAGCCTCACCCACAATTGCGCTGAGAGTTATGAAAATGTCAGAAGGTGGGGAAACCTGGGCCAGATGATTTTGAGTGCTCGGGTCTTAGCCCCGACCTATATCCGTGTCACAGTGAGGGAAGTCTTCAGTGCTGCAGGCGGAGGTGGCCTCCCAAGTTAACGGGAGAGCTGTGTGGCTTACTGCTTGCTCTTACGAGGAACTAAATGGTGCTCGTGAAGGTGACCCCAGACAGTCCTGAAGGAAGCAATGGACCTGACCTCATGAAAAGGAACCCTGGTATTTCCAGGGCGCAGCCGCTAAGCCAGGAGCGACCGCCCCTACAGGGAGCTCCGAGTTCGGCTTGTTGCCTGCCCCCACCCACGAGCCCCTGGGCCCCCCCTTTCTTGTTTCTCCTCCACAGGGCCAGCTGCTGAGGCCCCACAGAGGAACACCAGACTGGGCTGGGTCCGGGGGAAGCAAGTCTCCGTGCTGGGAAGCCCCAAGCCTGTGAACGTGTTCCTGGGGGTGCCCTACGCGGCACCCCCTCTAGGATCCCTGAGATTTGAGAAACCGAAGCCTGCATTGCCCTGGAACGGCTCCCGAGATGCCACTTCTTACCCTAAATTGTAAGGCCATGCTCATTTCCATGCAACCTAGGAGTGGGGGGCAGAGCACTGAGGGGGATAAAGGTCACGCAGCCCAATGGGAACGGCGAGTCTGGGTGGGCCTTGGGGAGCAGAGGGGAGGACAAAGAATTGTAAGGGAGCTTCAGAAACCACATGGCCCCCAACTGACTAATCGGCAGAGCTGAGGGAATGTTCAGAATATGCAGGCACACCTTGGGCTCCCTTCTGAACGTGCAGGGCCCAGGAAACTCTGTTAGTGGACAGCACTGTAGGAATTCTGAGGACCAGTCAGGTTGGGGAATCACTGCGACCGACCTCCTTATTGAGTGTTTTGGTTGAAAGGGATTGCCGAGCTGTTTTGTGTGACCCTCTCACCCAGGTCCAGCCTCTGTGATCTCACCGGAGAAGAAGGGTTTAGAGCCAAGACCCTCGTAATGGTCTAGCTCCAGCACTCTACACTGTACCCAGAGTGTGGTCTGGCCCATTGTGGGGAACCCACCAATACTTGTGGAGTATTGGGTGTTTCTGAGACACAGGAGACAGGGAGCTAGGGAGTGCCAGTCACTGTGAATTTTCAGGCTCTGGTAGCCAACTACTGATAGTTCCCAGGTGAAATGTGGAGGGTCTTTGAGCATTGGGTCAGAGGTGAGACTTGGAGATCTATAGAAGTTCTCACTCAAATTCTGTGAAACCTCAGTTTGGTTTCATAAGAACCACTTTGGCACTTGACAGTGGAGTCCCGAGTAGCATGAATGTTCTAGTGCCAAGAAGCAACCTCAGTCACGGAAAAGCTCTGTAGGCTCAGGGCCAAGGACACTAAGCTGAAACTCATCTGTTCATTCATTTGTTCATTTATTCATTCAACTAATATCCAAGAGAACCAGCTGAACAATTAGCTCTTCACTAGGCCCTGGGGACACCAATGTGAGCCATGTACAGCTGCCCTCAAAGAACCTGTAGTTGTGGTGGTGACTTAAACAATAATGACAGTGAAGTTAATGGAACGAGTGCCAGGGTAGCCGTTATTGGAGGAGGGCACCAGGGCACACAGGAAACCAGCTGGCTTCACCTTGAGGGAGAGACAAGGATGGCTCTGGAAGTGTGAGGCCTTGATTTCTGATCATTTTACTTTGGTGCTAGGAACTATGAAGTACAAGCGTTTAGCTACTCAGTTGAGCTGGGGTCAATGATGACACTGCTATGCAAGCCTAGAAGATGCTCTAAGAAATAACATAAAATCTATAGATGTCTACAAAGATGATCTAAATGGGCAGGGGGGAATAATCTCAGAAGGCTTCTTGGAGGAGGTGGCCATTGCACTGAAAGGGAAGAACATGAGCAAGTGGACGTGGATTATAGTCTTGCAGAGGGACCAGCTTGAGCAAAGGCTGGAGGCAGGAGCCTTCCTGCCCTCCTACCTCAGTTGGTTCCTGTGAATGTTGTTTTGTTCCTCTAGAGCTCAAAATGGGAGCTTCCTGAGAAAGCCCTTGATGTGCAAGCCAGTGTCCTGCCCTCTAGAGTTTGAGGAATTGTTGAGCTGGTTTGAGTCCTGATGCATGTGTCTGGATTACAGTGGTGGGTGTAGACATAGGGGGCTGCCTGGAGTTAGTGGTATAATTATTCTGCACAATGTGCTTTTCCTTCCCTTTTTGGGTAGGAAAGAGAATTATAGTTTGTCTGCTTGTGCCTCCACGAGGGTAAGGCATGATTAGACTCTGTCCGAGCAGCTCCCATAAGCCTCTTTGGCTCAGGCACAGGGGAAGACTAGATCTCCCCTCTGGCTGTCACAAGAACTGACTCCGCCTAGGCAAGTTTGCTGACAGCACCTCAGGGGGTGTCTCTCCTTCCCTTTCCCAAGGTGCTTCCAGAACTCAGACTGGCTGATCACAGATGAATACATACTCAAGGTGCATTACCCCAAACTGGAAGTGTCGGAAGACTGCCTCTACCTTAACATCTACGCACCTGCCCACGCAGACTCTGACTCCAAGCTCCCCGTAAGGCTACGTGTCGCGTTGGGGTCTCCGGCCAGCAAGTTGTGTTGGGTGTCTGGAATCCGACCTGGCCCCTTTCAGTCTGAGGGAAATGTAATTACTGGACGCATCAACAGCTTTTTAAAAGTCATAAGGACAGATTCCCCTGATCTTCTTTCCTGTTGCCTCCTTATTGACGATGACATCACCCCTGATTTTTATTTTGTTTCGTCTCTCCTGAAGCATTTGATGACCTGTTCACTCTTAGAAAACCACTCTTACAAAAGACTCCAATTCGTTGTTGTTTGAGACATCCCCTCTTTAAAGAGGATAATAGCATCCTCCAGTTTTTCCTGTTTTCAATGAAATGTCAGGTACTGATGTTAAGCATTTCACTTAAGGTTGTGAAAGACCCTTGTAGAAGAGAGTGGTAAAGAAGTGAGTGTAAAATTCCACATTTGTGTTTTTAATCACACGAAAACATGCTACAAGAGGAGACTGGGAGACTGGCTCTCCTGGATCACGTCAGCGGCACCTGTGGGCACTGACTACCTGCCCAGCACAACACACTCCCTCAGTAACCCAGTGGGTAAAGATTATTGGCCCCAATCTACAGATGGAAGGGCTAAAGCACGGGGAAGGCACAGTGTCTGCTCCTTGTCGTGCATGTTGTGGGGACAGACGTCGTGTTCAGCCAGTGCTTTCGTCCAGCTCCTATGTCCCCTCAGTGGTCTTCTTCTCTTCTCCTGCCCCTTCCCAATATAACCTCTAATTAACCAGTTGTTCTATCCAATATGTTAAAATATTGACACATCTTTTCCTTTCTTTCTCTTCTCTCCTCCCTTTCTCTGTAGGTAGGAATAGAGCCTTAGCTTAAAACATCGTTAGCAACTTTTGCTCTCCCATATGGCTGCCAGTGATTTCCGTCTTCCTGTGAGTCTCAAGCTCAGTGATAATTTGTTAACACTCCCTGAGCACTTGGCTATGAGATACTTTCATTCTTCACACCTTACAGATGGGAAAACTAGTTCCAGACAGGTTAAGTAAACTGCCCAGGGTCACTCAGCTAATTGGTGGCAGAGCTTGGAATCAAACCCGGCTATTGAGGTAACAGAACCCGCATGCTTAACCTGGACCTTTCACAAAACAGGATGCTGTTCAGAAACGGAAGTGATTTCTATTTCTCTAAAAGAAGAATTTCTTGACATTCTTGGGGAGGGGGTGAGGACATCCAGGAGGCCTGACTGGAGAGTTTTCTTCCCTCCTTAGGTCATGGTGTGGCTTCCTGGGGGCGCCTTCAAGACTGGCTCAGCCTCCATCTTCGACGGCTCTGCCCTGGCTGCCTACGAGGACCTTCTGGTTGTGACTATCCAGTACCGGCTGGGAATATTTGGCTTCTTTAAGTGAGTGTCTCCACCAGGGTCATAGGAGATTCCGTGTCCAGTCATCACAGTGCCGTTGAGCCAACTTGGCCCAAGTTACTTAGTTATCACAGTGAACCCCCAAATCTTAGTAACTTTTAAGAGAGAAATCTCTTTCTCATTCAGGAAGGCCAGTTCCCAGTTGACAGGTATCCTTTTTCATGGTCAGCCACGGGGCCCAGACCCCTTCCACCTTGAGGCTCTGCTCTCCCCAGGGCTCCAGGCCTCTAAAATTAGAACACAAGCCTGGAGTCACACCAGGGAGGTCTCCCTGGGTCTGCCTGCAGGTGGCGCTCAACACTTCACTTCACATCCTATGGCAGAGCTAGTCAAAGGTCACACCCACTCCAAGGGGGTTGGAGACGTGCAGCCCAGTGGGACGGTGTGAGCCAGCGGTCAGGAGTCTCCGTGGCCCCCCCTCGGGGCTCCTGGAATGCTACTGAGAACAGTGATACAGCCCCTCCCTCCAGTAGCACCACACATGCTTTGACGCTCACTGTGAGCCAGGTGAGGCGCAGCCGCTCACCTGGCATGGTTGCAGCTCACCCTCAGAACAGTCCTCCTGGAAGCTCGCTGTCGCTGTTCCCATTCTACACTGACAGATGGAGGTGCAGAGGTGCGGCAGCTCCTCAGAGGTCACAGAACAGCGCTGAGGCTCTTGACCCCTTCTGGTGTCCTACCGGGACATGGCAGAGCGCAAGAGGACAGGCTGCTTTGGTCACAGCGGGGCAGGCAGCAGTGACGCCAATGTGGACCTGACCTGAGAAGCCCTTGGCATCATGGGGAGCTAACGCAGCGGCACCAGTATTCACGCCACCAGGCTGGGCAGGCTTAACCCTGAGAGTGCGAGACCGGGAGGAGGGGGGGGTCTTGAGAGCTGCAAGAAATCAGGGAGACCAAGAGAGGCAGCAGTCCAGCTGCACCCGAAAGGCAAGGGCAGGGGTTGGGGGACAGCAAAGGCTGCCAAGTACAGCAGAGCAGAAGCCGGAAAGAAGCAGCACCATGCGGGCTGGAGCACTGGGAGGTGTCTCGGGGGTCCCTGGAGGCAAGGAGGGCTGAGAGGGGTCCCTGACCAGAGCAGTGACGCCTCTGGCGACTGTCTGCAGTGGGGACTGCAGTGGATTCCTCTGGCAGAAAGGTTGCCAAGGGCCCTCCCTGGTGGTGCAACAGGTTAGGACGCAGCACTGCAAGCTGGCAGCAGCCGCTTACGTGCGAGCAGATCCCAGCCCCGGAGCTGCCCACAGGCCTCTCCTGACCCTCCTGCTGCTCCCCTCAGCAATGTACTTCGTCGGTCTGCCTGTTCTGCTCCCCACTCTGTCTCTGGTGAAGCCTCTGCACCTCTGGCCTGTACCCCAGTTCTGTATGAACAAATAAATCTAAAAAAGAGAAAGAAAGGTTTCCAAAAGTCGTTTCCAGTATCTGGGCAGACGAGGACACCATAGGTAATGAACTTGGATAGGTGAGGGCAGGTCTGGTTGGCAAAGACCTGAATGCCAGGCTGTGCTCTGGAGAGCAGAGAGGAGGCCAGGTGAAGGATGCCCAGGCTGCAGAGGGGAGTTTGACTGGGAGGCTACGGTTCAGTCTTGATGCAGACCCCAGGGGTGAATCGGGGTGGTTGGCAGACTAGTGACTGCTAATGTGGATACAGCGCTTATTGTGTGCCTGGCACTATCAGCCTCCATAGCCACCCTCAAAGTAGGCACCACAATTAGCCCCATTGTAGACAAGAGAACATTGTGGCAAAGCAGGTGAAATGACTTGCTCAAGGTCACACAGCTCGCACATGCCCAGATCACGATACCTCGTGTGAGCCCAGCTGCTAAGAGCAGGACCCCCTGGGCCCGTGGACTCCAGGGACCTAGGCAGACCCCGCCATTGCTTCTGCAAGGCTGTGCATTTCTCTCCTGGCTGTGTAGCTTCTAGCAGCTTCTCAGGAAATCCAAATCTCAGCAGAGGGGGGCAACCCAGCCTGGTTTTCCCGCTCTCACCAAACTTCCAACTTGCCACTCTTGTGGCGAGGCCCTGACACCCTCCTACAGCCCCAACCCCACTGCCATGGCCCACTGGGCATTCTTACCCTGCTTTTCACCCCCAGCACAGGGAACAAGCATGCTCGGGGGAACTGGGCCTTCCTGGACCAGGTGGCTGCCCTTACCTGGGTCCAGAAGAACATCGAGGTCTTTGGTGGGGACCCCCTCTCCGTGACCATCTTCGGCGAGTCAGCGGGAGCCATCAGTGTTTCCGGCCTTGTGAGTATGCCTCGTTGGGGCTTGAACTAGGCTCAGTGTGACAGGTTAGGAAATAGACTCGGGCTTTGGAGTTGAACAAACACACTTAGCTCTGTGGCCTCCTGAGAGACTCACGTCGAGAGTTAGGGCCTCGGTCTCATTTCGTGGACCGGAGCTGTCCTGGGAGGCTTCAGCGAATCACCCAAGGAGGAATAATAATAGGAGGAAAAAATCATTTATGTTTATAAAATAAGCCCTGGTATCCAGTGCCAGAACTGGTAATTACGTGTCTAATAGAAAAACTCAGCTAAAAGCATAAAATAACACATGATTCATATAATCATTTTGGTTTTACTTAAAACATGAAATGCGCATTCCTTCACCGGCGGCTTGATGTCGGCCTTGTCATTTCAGTTTGTCTGCTGACTGGAAGGCCAACATGCCTTCACTTGCAGAGACCTCCTGCAGAATTCTTGCGCTCAGATTGCCACTTCAGCTTCTTTCCGATGAGCATGAACTTCAAGATGCCTGATCATAGACGATGAAAGTGCTCATGGGGTTTTATTTTCCTCTACATACTTTACTCTTACGTGTTCGCATCTAACTTGACAGCAGTATTTCTTCACTGCTTGCCTTTATCAAGGCCTCGTTTCCCCCAAACAAATTTTTTTCACATACACACTTTGTTCATTGCCATGATATTTCATCCATTATGGAATTATAATAGTAAGTATAACTGAAAAAACAAGAATTTGAAAGCAAATACACTTAACTCTTGGCAAGAAATGGATGATAAAGGTATGAACAGAGGTCCTAGAAACAGCTCTAGTGTGGACACCAGTTAAAATTTAATCACAGAAAACAGCTACACGACTTCTGTATAGCCCTAGACACAGTATTTTTATATCTTCAAATTAATCCAATAAGGAGATTATAGTAACTCACTTTACATGCATGATGCTAGCCACCATTCAAACAAACACTGTACAAAGCCTTCTATATTTTAGTTTCTCCTGCTCCTCATAATTCCAGGATGTAGGTTCCATTTTTATTTCAGTATTAATGGGGAGCAAACTGGTGGTTAGAAGTAATAAGCAACTTGCCTGTGTTCACCCAGCTAGGAACTGACGGAGCTAGCACTCGGAACTTAAAGATCACCAGGAACTGGGACTTGGAAAGATTCAATAACTTGCCCAAACTCCTTCACAGCTCCAACCTTCAAACCAGGTTTTTCCCCCTCAGAGGAGCTTCCTAGGAAAAGTTTTTTTTTCTTCTTTAAAGATTTGTTTATTTATGCATACAGAGCTGGGATATAGGCCAGAGGTGCAGGGGCAGTGAGAGGCTTCACCAGAGACAGAGTGGAGAGCAGAACAGGCAGATTGAGAAGTACACTGCTGAGGGGAGCAGCGGGCGGGTCAGGAGAGGTCTGCCGCACCATGCGGGTCACCTCCGGGGCGGGGATCGAACTCGCACTAAAGTGGCTGCAGTGAGCTTGCAGTGCTGCACCCTAACCCATTGTACCACCAGGGAGGGCCGAAAGCTTTTTTTCAAGAAGGGCGGGTGGCATGTGTGAAGAGTAGCCAGCCCCATGCATACCTTCCTCATCTCCTGTGTTCTCTCTCCAGCTCCTGTCCCCACTGACCACTGGCTTATTCCACAGAGCCATCATGCAGAGTGGGGTGGCCATCATCCCTTACCTGAAGACCGCTGAAGACGAGAGGAGTAAGGATGTAGGTGCATGGTTACCCTCTCCGCTTTCCTCTCAGGAAAGAATGTGATCATGTGTGGACAGACCGTGTGCTTCTCTGTGCTTACTGACCGTGATCAAAGAGGCCAATGCCAGCCCAGAGGAGGCCATCATGCAAAGCCTGGCTCAGCAGGAAGTGGGTGCAGCCCCACAGTGCAGTATTGCTGATGTGCGTGACTGAGTGCGTGCGAGTGTGACAAATACTGTGTGTTTGTGTCCGCTTCTGTGTGTGTGTGGGTGTATGTTTTCATGCTTGTGTGTATGTGTTTATCTGGGACATGTGCACACACGTGTGTGTGTGCATGTGTGTGATTGTTCTTCCACCTTAACTAATCCTTTGCTTATGATATATAATTCAGTCCCCTGTTTATATACGATTCAGCTCCTGTACTTAATTCTATTTCACCTAGACTACTATGTAAGAAAGATTCTGATGCCGTTTGCAGCTCAGTGGAAATAACGCTATGAATAACTAATGTTTTTGGCATGAGATAGTGTGTGGAGATAAGATATATTCCCAGATATTTGTCTTAGCACTCTACCAGATAATGAGGGCCTATCTTTCATGTCCCAGTGTAATGCCTTGGGATATCAGGCAACTGTACACATTCACTGAATGTTTTGAGTTAAGGGATATGCTGATTCAGTCGATGAACATTAAATAAACACTGGACTCTGGAACCTGGGTATTGTACATTTTAGTGGTGCATTTTCGTAAATATCCTATAGAAAGTACAAACACACTAAGAACAGAAATGCAGAGTTATAATAGTGTGAAAATAACCTCCATATGAGGGGTTATTGATTTTGGTAGCATAATATATCAACTTCTGCTTTGGGCTCATCTTTATTCATTCACTACATGTGTGTTAGTGCCCAGTGTTTTCTCAGCTTTGCTGGGGCCTCTGGATTTAGAAGTGGCAAAGGCATATACCAGCTCAAGAAGACAATAGTGTTTCATGGCAAGGGTTTTTAACCTGTGGTCCATGTGTTTGGAAGGTGCTCCTTGAACTCTGTGTGAGTATGGGCTTCTCGGAGCACTGTGACCCCTGGAAGACGAAGGGCCGTCATTTTGAAGGGACAGGTGGCCAAGTTCAATGTCAGGGCAAGCAAAGGGCGGGGTAGAGAACAGGATCCTTGGGGTGAGAAGAGTCTAGAAGAGGAAGCTTACAGAGTTTGAAAGGACAGTCCGAGGGAGGAGGGAGATGGACCTTCAGAGTGAATAGAATTGGTCTAGAGACAGAAAATGAGACTTCTGGGGCTTTCCAGCTCGGATGAGGGAGAGATTTCCAAGAACTGACAAGCTGGGACTGACTGGAGGCATGCCTCAACTGACAGTTAAGGAGCTTGCAAAGCTACTCCTCACTTTTGGGGCTCCTAGCTCTATTTAGCACCCCAAAGTTGAGATTCTCACCTCCTTGGAGGACTGGAGCCAGAGTGGCCTTTCTGGAACCCAGAATCTTAACTGTCCCAGGCCCACAGGCTGACACAGCACCTGCCCAGCTCTGACAATTGCTAAAGATGACAAAGAGTTCAGGTGAGAGTGCGGAGAACCCCACACCCACCTGTCCTCGGTGAGTACATTCATTGCAGGCAAGGGCGGTAGGGGGCAGCAAGCAGACCAGCCTGTAGCTGGATCAAGGACTCTATTTTTTTTACATAAACTAAGATTTTGTTTAAATATTACTTTCTTTCTTCAGAGGACTCTTTCTATCGAGGACTCTTTCCAACTTGCTCTTTTTGGGAGGTTTTCAGTACCCAGCTGTGACCTAGTCCTTCTCTGGAAATAGTTGCAGGTGATTGCAGAAGCCTGTGGTTTCAAGGCCTGGGACTCCCCAGCCCTGCTGCGGTGCCTGAGGGCAAAATCATCCAAGGAGTTGCTGGACTTTGGCCAGGTGAAGTGGGTAAGGGAGGGTTGGGGGGGGGTGGCACTTTGATGAGAGCAGCAGGCAAATCCTACCTCGGCTAGGGACTAGTGGTTCGCAGCAGTGCCTGACTTGGGTTAAAGGGCAGCACTGTGAAGCTGTCTGCAGCCTCTGCAGCAGGAGTCCGATCCCCAGCTGGAACGGTGACCCCATTGGCAGCCCTCTCATGACCCACCCGCTGCTCCCCTCAGCAGTGTATTTCAGTTGATCTGCCTATTCTGCTCTCCACTCTGTCTCTGGTGAATCTTCTCACCCCCCACACCTCTGGCCTGCACTTCAGTTCTTGTATGCATCAATAAATAAATCTTTAAAAAAAGAGAGAGAGCAAAGTCTGCCCGTGTGGAAGGCAGAATCCTTATAGGTAATTTAAGGAACTCGATGGCTCATGGGTGCTGGTTAGCCTGAAGAGCCATTAAAAGTCAAAGATCATCTGTCATCACTGAAGGCATCTCACAGACAGAAATGGGCACCACACTAGCTCCACATGCTACCAGAAGCTAACATCAAGATCAATAGCTACAAGTCCTATTAGGAAACCACTTTGAGTTTGTATAACCAAGGCCTTTCTGGAAACCCAGTTGTCTGTAAAGGACGGGGTCCTTTGGAAGAGAGTGAGACATGCGTTTTGGGGTATCAGGGTCTAGGTGGCCACTGGCAAATTTCAGCCACAGGACAATTCATTGGGCTGGATGAGCTTTTAAGGCCTTTCCAATCTTGAGAGCTTCTGATGGTCCTTGAATGAGCGCTACTGTATGTGTCAGACTTCCATGTGTGGTAGGTAGTTATTTGGCATGGAGGGGGGCTACGCTGTAGCTCTGCTCACGTCCAGGAAATACGCAACAGTCCTTGACCTGATGTTGCAAGACAGCTCCTTTGTGTATTCCCTTCTCCCCCCCCTCTCAACACAGAGACCTGAAAAAGCCAAGATGAGAGCCAGGTGTCGCCTCCTCAGACCTAAGAAATACCCAGTTGGACCCCAGGTGCCGTGCTGAGACGGACATCTCAGGACGAGCTTCCCACCACCCCACCCCAGCCATCCCCCCACTCTCCACTCTGCCCTTTGCCCTTGGCCAGCAGTTCTCAAACTTGAGCATTCATGGGAATCTCCTGGTAGATGGCACCCCGGAGCTTAGGATTCATAGGGGTCCAGGATGGAACCTGAAAATTTGCATCTCTAGTAAGTTTCCTGGTGATGCTGCTGCTACCATAGGTCCTGGACCCCCTCTTTGAGAACCACTAAGCAAAGCTACTATTTTTCTAGGGTGACTACTGTTCTTACCCACTTTGCAGATGAGGAAACCAAGGCCCAAAAAAGTTGAGCCCCTTTGCTCAAGGAGGCTGGGCCCCAGGGCACTGCACACTGGGACAGGCCAACAGTGGCTTATTTCCTTTCTCAATGCACTTTGGCCACCACTACAGTGGGTCGGCTCAGCCTGGCTGGGGCGTGGGGACAGCAGAATTTGTCAAAAGAAACAGCTGTCGATTTTTCCCTTCTTATTTCAGAAAACCAAGTCTTTCACTCGAGTGGTTGATGGTGTTTTCTTTCCTGAGGAGCCTCTAGATCTATTGACTCAGAAACAATTCCACCCAGTTCCTTCTATCATCGGAGTCAACAGCCACGAGTGTGGCTTCCTGCTGCCCGTGGTGAGGATTCTGTTGGTACTTCCGGTCTCTCCCAGGGGGTGAGGTGGCTTTCTGTCTCCACAGCTGGGGTTCCCTTAGGTGACACCAAATACTGTGAGGGCTGGAGCCTCTCAGCCAAGTGATCATCTTCTCTCTCTGAGGAGGGTGATGGACGGTGGGCCTGCCATGGCAAGTGTACCCCCTTCTCCTCAGAGAGAAGAGTCGAGAAGTGACTCCTAAAAATGTCAGAGAGGATTGGGCCCATTGGAGCATTGTTCAGAACATCACAAGTGTTTGTTTCAAACAAACACAGTTCTAGCTTCAAAGATGAAACTCAGCTAGGTTTGGAAACTCATCAATTTACCTTTTCATGTCCAACCTTGGTTGAGGCCTTTGACTCCTGAAAATGTTCTCTCAGGTTATACAGGTGTGAAACTAGTGGCATATGTCATTCACTCAACAGGGATGAACTGAGCACCTTCTATGTGCTGTGGCAAAAACTGAGCTTATGGCAGTCACTGGTCACAGTTTCAGTCACACAGTTCCCGCTTTCTGCTGGTTTACATTCTCACACAGAAAGAGCCAGGTTGAAGAGACTATTCCAGAGAGTGACAAGTGGCAGGAAGGATGTAAACTGAGGAGAAGAGGCCACATAAGGGAAGAGAAAGTGATCACTAAAGATCCTCCTGAGGAGGGGCCATGTGAGCTGAGGCCTGAGTGCTGACAGGGAGTCCTGCTTTCTTGACCCTCCATGTTCAAAACCAAAATTCCTCACCGGCCCTCAGCATAGTGGAATGCTTAAATTCATAAAGCTCATTTAAATTGACAAGCCTCCTCCTTTCAAGCTGGAGAAAGGAGGGAAAGGAACACAGAGGTCTGTCCACTTTGAGACTCCCCTGTGGCCTTCTAGAACTGAACCCCGCATTGGTCAGGCTGGTAAAGGCGCACCGGCCATTGTTAATTTGACTGACGCAATGTTTAGGGGTGAGGTGGAGGAGGGGATTTTTGCCTCCGTGTAAGAAGGCAGTTGAGAACCCCAGTCCAGGGCACTGCTACCGTCACAGACTGTGGCCTATGGAGGGCATTTCAGTGTCTCGGCTGTTTAAGCTAAAACAGGGTCCTCAAGTGCGTCTTAAGCCAGTCTGTCTGGTGTTCTTTTCAAAAGAAGTCTGGACCCAGGGAAGCACAGGTAGGTGGAAGGAGAGAGGGAGAGCATGTGAGCAGAAGGGCGGCAGCTGCAAGAGGAGGAGGGAGGCCTCAGAAGAAGCCAGCCCTGCTGTTCTTGACCTTGGACCTGTGGCCTCCAGGATGTGAAGAAATATGCTTCCTGTTTCAGTCACCCAGACGGGGGTGTTTTGTTATAACCACCCTCACAAACTAATACCGGCCACGACTTGACTTTGACACTAAATTCAAAGAGACACCAGAGAAATGTTGAAATTAGTGGTCTGGTGTTCTCTTTCTGAAGACCTTTGCCATCAGGGCCTCTGGGAAGCCCGCGGTTGGCAGGTGGCCGGGGAACTGCAAGGCTGGAAAGCTTGGAAAGCTGGAAGCTGCTTGGTACACAGTAAGAGCAACGAGTAATTATTTTGTTCAGTGGCCTTCCCAGGCCAACCCTCCAGCTTAAAAGCACAAGGGAGTGGAAATACTACTCATTTGTCAAGGGAAGGTCCCAAGTTCATTTTTTGTCTGAAAACCTCGGGATAGTGAGTCACTGAGGTAACTAATTTCAACATATCCGTCTCTTTGGAGTCTGAGGGAGCCCCCAGCCCCTCAACTTATTTATAGTTTAATTACTAAGGACTCTCTGTGTATGCTGGGAGCTGGGATTTTTCTGAGGAGGACTCCCTACCTCAGGGGCTGCTTCCTTCCCACCACACACCCTCCCTTCCTTCTTCCAGTCAGCAATGAATGTAACACCTAGAGGTGAGCACCGAATCAAGCCTCTGAGTTGTGCAGACCAGGCACTGATTCCCTTTCCACCTCCTGAATAATTCCAGTTACCTCACATCTACTGATTGCTGACTATTTGCAAGTTATTTAGTGTGTATCTGTGAGGCAAGTAGTAAGATCAGCCCTATTTCACAGATGAAGGACGGCAGCTCAGAGAGGTTAGGCAACTCACTTAGGGCCACACAGCAGGTAACCAGAGGACACCACACTTAAAGCCCGATGCTAACTACACAAATGTTACAACTGTTTCCACACTAGCTGGGAGACTTAGAAAAGCCACTTTTGTGTCTCTGAGCCTCCGTTTCTTCAGCTGCGAAGCTGGAATGACACTGCCTGCTTGCCAGTTGGGGCCCAGAAGGGAGCACCTGGCACGTGGGAGGCAGGTGGGACTGGCCATGGTGCTGTGGGGTGCTGGCCACATTAGCAGCATTTACCTTCAGACCCAAAATAAGTAGCAGTGGCAGGATTTCCCACCCGTGTGCTCAAAGGGCCCCTCGGCCCCCTCTGCATAAGGTTACATTCTGGATATGGGGGAAAGGGAGTGAGAACTTCAGCAGAGGAATTTGGGGAGACACAACTCCACCTGTCTTGTGGCCTTTCGACAGAGCAACCATGCAGTCCCCAAGGTGGCAGGTATGACAGGAAGTGACACTGCCGGACCCAACTCAGGGCTGTGCCACTTGTCAGGGGACAGCCAGTGCATCTGCCCTTCCCAGCTGCCCTTGGGAAAGCCAGGTGAGGCTTCCCTCGACCACCTGAGGTGCGGATGCCTGAGGTGCCTTCTCTCCACAGAAGGAATTTCCCGAGATCCTCAAGGGCTCCAACAAGTCTGTGACCATGCACTTGACACGCACCATCCTGGTAAGCGGGGCTGGGCGGGGCCTGGCAAGGAGCTTTAACAAGCCTTGCTGGGTCGTGCTCTGGGTAGGGCCTGGGGTGCACCCCCATCTCCCTCCTGCCTTCTCTGTTCCCTCCCACCCCCGCTGCTTTCCCCACCCTCCCTCCTTCCCAGACTTCACACAGTAGAGGTTGGCAGCCCCCTGCCAACCTCTCAAAATCCAAAGAGTTCTGAAAGGCCAAAGGTTTTTTGTAACCACACAGAAGCCAGTCTCTGTCATTCCCACTCAGGTGTTCTTTTTTCTTATTCTACTATTCCTGTGTTTCTTTGTGGATGCATTTATGTGGATATTGGGATGCTGTCCTTCTGAGCATGTTACATAATGTGGAGTGCGTGCACTGAATTATCTAGCTACAACCTGAAAGGTTCTGAATTCTGGACACAACTGGGTCAAGGGGCCAAATGAGGCCTGTGGTCACCACAGGCCAAATGAGGCCTGTGCTGGGCTCTTGCAGTGCTGGAAGCATCGTTCGTTGGCTCCCTGTACAGATGGGTCCTAGCACGGGATCCTCAAGACGGCTCTTCTCCCCCTTCCTTTCTCGTCACGCATTTACTCACCATGTGTTCTCTGCCAGGTTGTCTCAGTCATTTATTCACTGAACAAATGTTCATTTAAAGTCCACATGCCAGGCATCCCTGGTGGCACAAGGGGTTAAGTCTCAGCACTATGAAGCTGTTTGCCACTGCAGCACGAGTTCGATCCCCAGCCAGGGAGTGACCCACAGGGCGCAGCAGGCCTCTCCTGTCTCCCCGCTGTTCCCCTCAGCAGTGTGTTTCAATGGATCTACCTGTTCTTTTCCCTGTTCTGTCTCTCATGACTCTTCTGACCCCTAGCCCACCCCTCTGGCCTATACCCCAGTTCTTGAATGCATAAAAAAAAATCCTTAGAAAAAGAAGGAAGTTCCTGCAGTCCTGAGGAACTGGTCTCCTGTCAGGGCAGATGGACACAGCTGTGGAACCACAGTACAGGAATATCAGGCCCTGTGGGGCTCACAGTAGGGGCAGCTGGTTCCGTTGGAGGGAAGGGTTTGGAGGACAAGTTAGGTTTGCCTGGCTGGTGAAGGAGCAGGGCTGAGGAGAGCCATAGGAACGGAGAAGACGAATTTGGAACAGAGGCTTCAAAGAGATCAGCAGGACTCAGCTGCGCAAGGCAGGTGCACGCAGCTCATCTCAGGGGCTGGGACGTGATTTGATTTTCGTTTTAGAAAGAGCCCTGTGGCTGCAAAGTGGGGTAGACTGAAGGCAGGAGACCCTGCAGGCCTGAAGGCATAGGGGACTATTTGGTGGTGTGGCTGTCTGTTGATCAGAGCTGCTGATAAGGTTTGAAAAGTATTTAAAGTACAAGTCGGACAGTGGAATCTCTCAGGCGGGACTGGAGATGGTCTCATGGAAGGTCTCACTGGTCTGCACCTACAGAAAGGGGCCATTTGAGCAGGTATACATTTCAGGAGGGGGTGTCGGGCCAGGTCACCAGTCTGGAAAGTGGCGTGTGTGGGAAGGGGTGGGGGACCGGCGGGCATGCCATCTCTCCGGGGTGCAGGAACACGCTGGCGCTGCCTTTCTAATAATGTTGTTTTATTGTAGCCTTGATGAGAAAAAAATCTGTTCCAGCCGGGCCATGATTTGTGTGGAATTTGTATGTCCTGTGTGGGCTTTCTCACAGGGGGTTCTGGCCCCTCCCACCCACCCCCAAAGATTTACACATTCATTTCACTAGCGTGACTCCATTGTCCTGGTCAAAGTGAGTGTGGTGTAGGCATGACTGTCCTCAATGCAAGGGCAAACTGTCCAGGTGACTCCCACCTCATGCCCTGAGCTGCCAGGGCAGGCTCTGGCCACCCAGAACTGGACCAAGTGTCTTGGGAAATGAATCAATGAATACAAATAATTGCTTAAGATTAGAAAGGGTTGCAGTCTTTATTTGGAAGCTTGCTGATGTTTGTATGACCAGAGTAAGAAGTTAATACCTAGTGTATCAGTTAGCCTCTGGTTAAATTTGTTTTCCTGGGTTTTACTAAGAACCTAGAGGAACATGAAAACTCATAAAGGAAGACTCACTGTAGTTCTCTAAGGTAGACGCATAGCCTTGTTCAGAACCCCAAGATCTGCTCTGTGACTTTCCTCTTGGGGCTTACCTGAGGCGCCACACAGTTGTACCCACCTTGGATACCCCAGTACTGTGAGGTCACAGGCCCCAGTTGGGGCTATGCTTATACCACCTGCTACAGACTCCTCACTTGCTCAGGCCTGGTTTGAAGCACTTAACCTTTGAAGGACCCAGAGAATGCGTCCAAGCTGCTCTCCCCAGTGTGACATATGCCACCTCCAGCTTCCACACTTGATCTTAGCCCAAATGCCTAGAAGCGACAACCACCTCCAAATTCCAAAGAAACTTAAGAAGAAGGTGCCTTTATCTTAGTGTTAAGGGTTTAAGGTGCAATGACTTGTCCCAATCCGCCCAGAGCACTGGACCCCAAAAACACCCCCAGCGTGGCAGAGCCCAGGTCTTCGTGAAGTTTCCCTCCCACCGTCTGGCATCTGTGCTTGAGCAGTTTGTGGGGTGGAAGACTGGAGGCAGCTGGCTGGTTCCAGGCGACAGGAGGCGGGCGTACCCGTGAAGGGACTCAGGGGAACCCACAGAACTGAAGACCCATCGTGTGCCGGGCAGTATGTCTCGTGTAACCTTCCCAGGAGGTACCCACTTTGGTACAGGAAGGAGCTCCAAGCGGCCACCTCGCTCGGCTTAAACAGCTAAGGGTTGGGGCAGTGCTGGGGGGCAGCAGGCCCAGCTTCCCGGCGTGCACCCCACGTAGTCACAAAGCCCTCCTGTCGAAGTTGACTGTTCTGTTGTCACCTTCTAGAAATCCTCATCACTTTTGAACAAGGGGCCCACAGTTTCCTGTAGCAGCAGGGCCCACTCATGATGCAGTTGTCGGCCTAGGGCAGCTGCTTCTGAACGCGGCAGAAAGGCCTGTCTGTTGTGGTCAGGAGCACGGGCTTCGGGCATAAAGAGGCGAGAGCGTCATGGCCCCGCCAGTTTGCACCAGCCAGTTACCCCGCAGCCCTCCTCTGTGAGGCGGGTGGAGGTGACACGTGCACCGCAGCCTCCCAGCGTGGAGTGGACGATGCGCGTGGGCCTGGGATCGCACCGCGCACCCAGTGTTTTCGGGGTTGACGTCCTGTGACCATGACTCTTTACAGAACATCCCCGCCCAGTATTTGTACCTGGTGGCTCGAGAATACTTCCACAACCAGCAGTCCCCGCTTGAAATACGGAATTCTTTCCTGGACTTGCTTGGAGACGTGTTCTTTGTGGTCCCCGCTCTGGTCACAGCTCAGAGTCACAGAGGTGAGTCTGGGTAGCCCTACTCCCGGCCCCGGGCCCCAGCGCCACCCGAGGGCCCTGGGGTCTGCTGGCAGGCCTGCTCGGCCCTCCATGACCACGGACAGGCAGCTCCCACTGGTGTCTGGGCTGCCCCCCTCATGCTGACTTTGCATCTGCCTGCCTTCCAGAGTTTAGGAATGTTGATGGGTTCTTGCTGTTTACATCTCTTTCCCTTCTTCAGAACCATGTGGAAAATTCCTACCTCCTCATAATTTTCTGGGGCTGCCCCCCAGATTCCCACATATCTTAGTAGTAGTAGTAATATGCCCAGAAAGAGATTACTTGTGGAGACACAGCCCCCTTTTCCTCCCTCCCTCCCTTCCTTCCTCTCCCCTCTACCTCATCCTCCTCCACCTCCCTCCTCTCCTCCCCTGTCCTGTATTCTCCCCTCCTCCTCCTCCCCTCTCCTCTCCCTTTCCTATCTCCTTCCTCTCCCTTTCCTTTGATTTCCAGAAATAATCATAAAGGTTTTCCTCTGTACTTGACACTATTCTGGATCCTGCAAAGAGAGCGCTGAGCAAAATCATGAAACTCACATTCTAGTTGGGAAGACTGGTAACAAACAAGTAGCTGTAGTATATTTGTTAGATTATTAGATGGTAATAAGAACATTCGAGTGAAATCAAGCAGAAATATTGCTAAACAAACAATAGCAGCCACAAGAAGTAACAATAAACCGGGGAGGGTTGTAAAATCAGATATTCACAATTGCCACATGGCAATATTCAGCAGCTCTGTTTTTCAACAAAGTATGCAAAGAAACAAGAAAATGGAGCCCAAGAAGCAGGGAAATAGAAATAGCCCCTCAGAAAATCCACGCTTGACAAATTTTAAATATGTTCAAAGAGCTCGAAACCATATGTGAAAAAACCAAAGGAACTCATAGAGACTAGCAATGAAGAGAATACATAGAACTATAATATATTATACATATAATATATATAGAACTATAATATATATATTAGAACTATATATAACTATATATAATAGAACTATGATATGATATGATATGATATATAATATAGTATAATATAATATAATTAATATAATATAATATAATATAATAT